>NW_005358650.1:448229-461800 GCF_000412655.1 Myotis brandtii
AGGGCAGGCGAGAAGCTTGGCTTTCTCCATTGCCAGGGGCAACCCAAGCCTCCTGCTCACTCCAGCTCCGTGGCCACAGCCAGCTGAAAGCAGGTATCTGGGGTTTATTAAGCTTCTATAATTGAAACTTTGTTGCCTTGAGTGGAGCTCCGAGCCAGCCACAGCAGGCAGGAAGCTTAGCTTCCTCCATCACTGGGGCAACCAAGCCTCCTGCTTGCTCCAGCTCCGTGGCTGCTAGCCGACATCTTGGTTGGGTTAATTTGCATATAGTCTCTCTGATTGGCTGGTGGGCGTGGCTTAAGGCATAGCGAAGGTACCGTCAATTTGCATGTTTGTCTTTTATTAGTGCAGATAAGGAATATAAATTAAAGAAAGTGACAACAAGGAGAGTCTGATCAAGGAAGAAAGTAGATGTTAATAGACTGAAGGTAATAAAAGAACTGTGGTTTTAATTATATTAGTGAGTTGGAAGAATGAGTGGGAATAATCAGAGAGTGGGATAATAGGTATTTAGGAAGTTCTCAGTGAAGAGACAGTTCACTGCAACCATGGGAATGTTGGGTGGCCAATCACATGTAAAAATCTAGAAACTAAAGATCAGAGTGTGATACAAGTGTTTTCACAGACTAATGAAGAAATTTCAGTTTTAACTGCTAAATGATTTGATGGAATATGACACCTACTTGTTGACTGAAGCAGGCCTGAAGATCGACTTGTCTCAGGTATGGAAAACTGTGATGGGATGAGGGAAGCAGAGAAAGGGAGTGGCAGTTGGTGGTAAATGGACTGTTTCAAAGAGAACATAGAAATTCTATACACACACACACACACACACACACACACACACACTAATGTGTGAACAGAGTAGAAAATTTGTTATGTAAGAGATAAACATTTAAATAAAGCAATATATCTGCATAGATAGGTGTATGAAAATGTCAAAGGGCAGCTCCCATTTTGAAGTGGGAGGAGTAGCTAGAAAATGTCTGACCTTTCTTTTTCTGTGTAAGTTTTTTATGTTCGTATTTGTGCTTGTGTGTCAGTGTTTTGAAGTCAAAACAAATGGATTAATTAAAGCACATTGTGGAACAAATGAGGAATTACTAAAGTTCTCAATAAACATATATAAAAATTGATAAAAGAAAAACAATTTCACAAAAATAATTATCACAAAGTAGTCTTTGTTCTTCCTAAGCCCATCTCTTACATGAAAGATTATATGATCCTGAGAAGATGGAAGAATGGATATATATTACTAGGGAGCTACAATTAATTAGCTTAATAAACTTTATCATATAAATAGATACAGGTGGATGGGTATATGGACAGACAAGTATCACAGTCTATTTTAAGGTCCTAGAGGCAATGATTTAAAGGAACAATTATTTGATGTATGACAGTAACATTTAAATCTTACCTTCAATTTCTATGTCCAACTGATAACTTTCACCATGAAAGTGTGGAAAAGCAAATAAAAGTGATCCAAATCCTACTAAAAAGGAGGAAACTGTAATCCATTTTAGAATGTTTCCTTTCCTTCCATAGTATGCTATAAACACTACTACCAGGCAAGATGAAATATCAAAACTCGATGACAACACAATATTTTCAATGGTTTTCAGACCACTGCCCCTCTGAAATGTGTTAAGGCTTACATTTATAAGACCAAGCACCATACCTAAAATGTAGAAAGAAAAAAAACAACACAATAATATGCATTTTAAGAGACAAAACAGGTCACCATTGTAATCATTACAAAGTGAAACTTAATTTACAGTGAGTTAAATTTATTTCACCTTATTCTGAATGTTTAAAATTTATGAGCACAAAATGATCCCTTTTCTAAAACACTAATAAGCTTTAACCTCTATGAAATATTTGCCAATGGAATTACTGTATCTATTTTTAAAAAAGACTATATTCATGAGTAATTTATGAAGAATATGATGTTTTCAATCATCTCAGTACTAATATTTATTTTGATGTATATTTCAATCATAAAAATGAATAAATGACAATCTAATATCTATCACCCAGAACAGAAAATAAAACATTATCAAAATAGTTGAAGTCCAACATGTACTCCCAAACATATTCTTCTCTCTCCTTCCATAACCCATATCCTATACTTGAAGTTCACCATTTCCTAGCCTTCTTAACACTTTTTTTGACAATGTGTATACATCCTTGAACAATACTACTGTTTGTCATGTTCTTGAACATGAAATAAATGGTATCATATATGCCCATGTCCATCACTCAGCATCTAACTGGGGGGAAAATAATCACACTAAATGTTTGAAACAAAAAGAAATTGACATAGAGGTTGTTAACAAAGTACATAATTCATTTTGTTGGATTGGAAAGGGAAAATAGTTACTAACCAAAACTCAGGATATCTACATAATCAAAGTTGCCGGAGCATGGGCAGCTGCAGGGGTCTGCAGCCACAGCCGCTGCTGCTGCTGCTGCTGCTGGACCTGCACTCACTACCCCTTAGGCAGGAAGTCAGGACCCACACTCATGCTAATGTGAGAGCTAGCTCACCATCACCTGCTGCTCTTCCAGTTGCGAGAGCCCGAGCCCATGAGAATTGTGTTCCTGAATCACCATTGCTGCTGCTGATGGAGCTGCATTGATTACTGACCATACATCCTGGAGCCTTCACAGCCCCAGGATTGCTGCTGTTGCCAAAAATATCACCAGAAAGAGGGAGCAGAAAACAAAAAAATAGGCTTCCCTTTGCTTTTTTTTTTTTTCAAGTCTACTGCCACAGCTTCTTACTAGTAACATGGAGGTGAAGCAGCTGGCAAGGAAATCTGGTAAGGTCATTTATAGGCCACCATTCTCCTCGAAAATAGGAAGGAGTCCAGAGGGGAACAATGGAGTTTATGGTCAACAAACAACTCGCAAAGTTCACCCGTTAGACTGTTCATGATACATTTTCACCCTTTTCCCCATATTTAAACTTCCATACCAAATTAATAGCAACAAAATTATGCTTCTTCCTAACATGTTTCAATTGTTCTTACAAAGACTTTCTTACTCTTTCCCCCCCAAAAAAGGGAGACACATAGTCCAATCAGTCACCATATCCATCTCAAGGTAGTGTTAACCCTTCTTCTGGTTCAATCACAAACATGAATGGATTTTCTTTAACATAAAAACTAAATTGCAAAGGAATAAGTGGTATAGAATGGCATAAAAGATATAAACAAATAACTAAGCAAACATATCATAGGCCCAACTAAAGTTGTGAGGGAATTGTATTGCAAAAGACATCATAAATCCAACTTAGAATCACAACACTTGAACAGACTGAGAGCAGCAGGAAACAAGATATAAAAACTTTGCTGCATTCAAGAGAAGAATTTTTTTCAACTCTCATTTTACATGTGGCCCAGAAGGATAATGGCCAAGGCAATAAATGTTCTGTCAGTAACAGTGTCCATCTCTGGGGTTAGGGTATTAATTAACCTTCTAATTTAGGAATATTCTGTAACTTAGAGGTGAAGTTATAAAGTTATCACCTATAATACTCTTTTATAAAATAGTAAGGGAAAGAGAATGCAAAAAATAAAAATTTGGAATACACAAGTATGTACATGTTTGTGTGTGTATACATGAAACAAACATGAAAGAGAAAAATGCATAGTTGCTACAGTTTTTATTTCTCTAAATGGTTATGAGACACAATTGATATTAATAAACCCCTTCTTCCCTATCTACTGCCTCTTATACCTCTCAATCTCACATAACATATATAGGTTATTTCAAAGCATATACAGCACCCCAAACGTTTTTATTGTTGTCTCCTAGCCGGAGCCTTCTCTGAGTTTTCAGTGGGACATTATAATTATTTATAAGGCCAAAGTTTCTGATTATTGAGATATGTAGTAAGATCAGTGAATTTCATGAACATGAACTCTCTATACTTCTTTTGCTATAAAATGAATTCCTTCATTAAAAGTAATGTGATAATAAATAAGATGATCAAGATGGTGTATAAGGCATTCATTAAGTCCAAGTATAGTTAGTTTTGGCAGAACCATGGTGGTAAAAGAACCCATATGCAAAACAAATATCTATTTCAGTGAGAAGAAATTATTGTCCACTCCATAGTAGAAGCAGGTGATGTAATCAACTTGTCTCTAGGTAGCTGGTTGATTTCACTAGGGAATGGAGCCATTTCCTGGATTATGTTGACTTTTCCTGGTTGGCAAGACAGGCACTCAGTAGTGCAATAGCTAGGTCAGCTCTGGTGAAGATAAATCCATGCATTCAACTCTTGTATAACTTCCATTCTTGATACAATTATCATCATAAACATGAGCCCTCTGAATAAGACATACTAGTATAATGATGGGAAAAGAGGCTGACTAATATTCAGAGGGTGGTTACCTATCTACATCATTATTGAGAGCTTCCTCTGCAATGAATTTCTTTGATGAATATTTGTTTAGGATAATTCTGCCCATTCAGATAGACATACCACCTACCCAGCACTCCTACTTACCAAATGGTCAACCCATTAGACCAGGGGTCCTCAAACTTTTTAAACAGGGGGCCAGTTCACTGTCCCTTAGATTGTTGGAGGGCCGGACTATAGTTTAAAAAAAAACTATGAACAAATTCCTATGCACACTGCACATATCTTATTTTGAAGTAAAAAAACAAAATGGGAACAAATATAATATTTGTATTTGCATGTGGCCCGTGGGCCGTAGTTTGAGGACTCCTGCATTAGACAATGGCAGCATGGTTTCTAGGAAATACAATCAAATTTTACTACCCAATATTCTGCCCACTAGGAGGACTTCCCTTTTCCTCTATTTTTTCTGGGACTCTCCTAAGTGGGACTATGTTACCATAGTGTACTTCCACCTTCAAAAACCATAGGCACATCCTATCTAATAAAGAGAAAATATGCCAATTGACCCTCACACCATCGCAAAGATGGCGGCACCCAAGCCAATAAGGAGGGAATATGCTAATTGACTGCCACGCCCTCAAAGATGTCGGTGCCCACAGCCACAAGATGGCCAGCAGGGGAGGGCAGTTGTGGGTGATCAGGCCAGTAGGGGAGGGCAGTTAGGGGTGACCAGGCCAGCAGGGGAGGGCAGTTAGGGGCGACCAGGCCAGCAAGGGAGGGCAGTTAGGGGCGACCAGGCCAGCAAGGGAGGGCAGTTAGGGGCGACCAGGCCAGCAGGGGAGGGCAGTTGGGGACGACGACCAGGCCTGGAGGGGGAAGTTGGGGGCAATCAGGCTGTTAGGGCAGGGCAGTTGGGGGTGGCCGGGCCAGCAGGGGAGGGAAGTTGGGGGTGACCGGGCCGGCAGGGGAACAGTTAGGTGCTGATCAGGCTGGCAGGGGAGCAGTTAGGCGCCTATCAGGCTGGCAGGGGAGTGGTTACAGGGTGATCAGGCTGGCAGGCAGACGAGCAGTTGTGAGCCAGCAGTTTCGGATTGTGAGAGGGATGTCCGACTGCCAGTTTAGGCCCTATTCCACAGGATCAGGCCTAAACCGGCAGTCGGACATCCCCCGAGGGGTCCCAGATTGGAGTGGGTGCAGGCTGGGCTGAGGGTCAACCCCCTCAGTGGATGAATTTAGTGCACTGGGCCTCCCCTGCACAAATTTCATGCACTGGGTCTCTAGTCCTATCTAATAAAGAGGGAATATGCAAATTGATCATCACACTGTCACAAAGATGGTGGCACCCATAGTAGAGGCAGGGTTTCCGTACACAAGATGGCTGCACCCACAGCGGAGGCTGAGTTCCCATAACTAGCCTTAATGAGCAATCAGCAGGGACCTGAGGCTGTGTGGTGCTGGGCCGGGGCATGGGACCTGAGGCTGTGACCCCCGTCTGGTGTGGCTTGACAGGAGATCTCAGGCTGCGTCCCCCCGCCCTGGCGCCAGGCCAGTGGACCTCAGGCTGTGCCCTCCACCCAGCGGGGCTTGATGGGGCACCTTAGCCCACACCCTATGCCCTGGCACCAGGCCGGGGGACCTCAGGCCATGACCCCCACCCCGGCACCGGGCCAGGGGACCTGAGGCCATGCCCTCCCTGCTCAGCAGGGCTTGATGGGGGACTTCAGGCTGTGCCCCCTGCCCTGGCCATGAGCCAGGGGACCTGAGGCCACGACCCCCGCCCTGGCACTGGGGGACCTGAGGCCGAGCTCCCTGCCTGGCGGGGCTAGATGGTTGACCTCAGGCCACACCCCCGTCTGGCGGGGATTGACGGGGGACCTGAAGGCACGCCCCCTGCCCCGATGCCAGGCCGGGGGACCTCAGGCCACACCCCCCACCCAGCAGGGCTTGATGGGGCACCTGAGGCTGCACCTTCTCACCCGGAGCGGCTTGACAGAGGATCTGAAGCTGCACCCCCCTGCCCAGCGGAGGTTGACGGGGGTGGGGCTGGCCAGGTCTGAATCTCACCCAACGGGGGTGGGGCCGGCCGGGTCTGGGGGGTTTGGGTATCACGCGATTTCAAGGTGCACACGGGTGGGCGGGGACTTGACTCTGGGTCCCCCGGCACACCCCAGACTCTGACAGGAGGGAGAAGATTTTCATCATTTTACTAATTTTCTTTCCTCTCTGACACTTCTATTATAGAGAAAGGGCAAATAGCAATATTAAAATATTTCCTCTAATAAATTCCCTTTTAATGTGCACAAATTTCATGCACCGGGCCACTAGTAAGATTATGTTTCTTTCTTAGAAGTAAATGGTACAAATGAAGAAACTTTTCCTTCATTTCAGAAAGAGGTAGCCCTGTATACTCCAAACCAATTTTCCTGAAGTAGCAGGCACATTTTTAGTGTATAAGACAGACTGTATGTTGGTTATTCTGGGAAGCCTGTATGTTGGTTATTCTGGGAAGCCTGGGATCTCATTCTAGTTATGAGGGTTATGGGGTGGGTTATGAGGGAATCAGCATTCCCTAAAGTCAGGTGAGGTAAATTCAGTGTCTTTAAGCAGAAAATTGTTTTTTGTGGGGGTTTTTTTCAGTCATAGGAGAAAATGTTGCTCCTACTGAGAAAGGAGACTTGGAATTTCAGGGTTGATGGGTCTCAGATTCACTGAATTCCACCCAATTTCCAGGTTCTCCTCTTCTCCAATCAATGTCCCAACTCTCACATAAGTGATCTAGTGAATCTTTGAATTCATATTGTGTTGTAATTCTACCACCATGAATTAGTGTTGGTACTATTCAAGCTATGCAGTGTGTGACTAGAAACTCACACATTTTCTAATTATGCCCTAAACTAATTTTCTTTCTGTAAACTTTTCAGTACAGTCAGAAGCAGTCAGTCAGCCAAACCCAGAATTTCTGTAGTCTAAAGTTTCACCATATACATCAATTGTAGAAGCTCTTGGTCTTCCAAAGTCCTGCCTTCAATAAGAACTTTATCTCAGGCAACATTTTAAATAACTCTGTCATTGCATGTCATGGATTCCCAGTGTACCATTTTCCACAAAATACTGTTGTTTTTGCTGCTTTCAAGTTCAGTTAGCTCAGATAACCAATTCCAGGTTCCTATCTTTGGGGATGGTTTGGTTGTTTCTTCCTGGTTCAATGCTTGGCATAGACTGCTGTTAGAGTAGGCAGCTAAGGTAAATACGAGCTGGGAGAGGTAGCTGGGGCTTGGAGAAAGATGTAACAAACCAAAAATAGACAATGGAGGCAGCAGACCACAATGTGAGAAGGAAAGACTTAGAGCTCCTGCAGGATGTGGTCTAACTGGTGGCTAACACCTGGGTGAAAGGGCCTTATAGTTTAAAGATATATTTTTTTGAGACGTGAGAGATGGGGTGACTTGCTCCTTGCCTAGAGGTGTTCCAACCTAGGGGTATAAATCCCCTGAACTTCCAAACATCAGGGCTCTTGGTTTGGTTTAGGCCGGCTGAGTTGCCCACTCAGGTTCTATCTTAGTGTATTTCTTTCCTACAAATAAACCCTAGCCTGCTTTTGCTGCTATTTGTTGTCTCTTGTTTGAATTCATTCCTACAAGCAAGACAAAAGCTAGGGGCACAGATTACTGTCTCTGGCCAGGGTCTACCTCCGGCCAGAGACCCCCTTCATTATCGCTGGCATTACTATCTCAAAACTTACATGATTTTTATAATTTATAGACAAATTAGTTTTATTACATGGGTGAAGCTAAAAGTTCAATCAAAAACTTTCAAACAGCCCTGACCGGTTTGGCTCAGTGGATAGAGCGTCGGCCTGCGGACTTAAGGCTCCCAGGTTCGATTCTAGTCAAGGGCATGTACTTTGGTTGCAGGCACATCCCCAGTAGGGGGTGTGCGGGAGGCAGCTGATCAATGTTTCTCTCTCATCGATGTTTCTAACTCTCTATCCCTCTCCCTTCCTCTCTGTAAAAAATCAATAAAATATATATTTTTTAAAAAAACTTTCAAACATCTTATTATCTCATAACATTTTTGAAAGGAACATTACTTTAACCAATTTCTTAACCATACTTATCTCTAATAAAATGTTAATAATATTTTTCTGAAGAATATATATTTTAAAATGATCTGACTTCTAACTATCCTCATGAAATCAGTTACAAGTCACCAAAGTTGCTTTCTATAGCTTTGCAGCAAAGGGTTGACTCGGCAAACTTTGGTTGCTCAAAAAGACCTGTCTTCAAGACTGACCTCTGGTTGTCTCCTGGGAGATGACTCTGAATCCTTGAATATTCTGCCTGATAAGAGTGCTTTTATATGCTTGAAGCCTTGGGCCACACAGTACCAATTGGATCAGATAGTTTATACTAAGAATGTGATTTAAAGTGAACATCTATTGTTGAATGCCTGAAGCCTTTGGCCATGCTGTATCAGTTTGATTAGTTTATGTTAACAATGTATTTATGATAACACCTTTTTTTGGTGTATGTGTGAGGAGGGTGTGTTAATGGAGTCTGAGTAGCTGAAGTTAGTCACACAGATGCTGCATGCCTACAAGACTAACCCCTCAAAAATCTTGGACACCAAGGCTCGTGTTATCTTTCTTGGTGGGCAACTCTTTGCATGTGTTTTCACACATTATTGCTGGAAGAATTAAGCATGTCCATATGTCCCCACTGGGAAAGGACACAGCAGCTTGGGCTTGGTTTCTAGACTTTATCCCATGCACTAGACTTTATCCCTCAGCCCTGCCTGTGTCCTCTTGCAGTCTGGGACCCCTCAGGGGATGTCTGCCTGCCATGGAGGTGGGAGAGCTTCCCGCCACCGCTGCTGTGCTCGCCAGCCATGAGCCCGGCTTCTGGCTGAGCTGCACTCCCGCTGTGGGAGTGCACTGACCACCAGGGAACAGCTCCTGCATCGACCATCTGGCCCCTGGTGGTCAGTGCGTATCACAGCAACTGGTCATTCCACCATTCAGTCGATTTGCATATTAGGGTTTTACTATATAGGATGTTTTGTCAAAGTTAAATGTGCAAAGCCCTGGGCCTCCATAATTTCATTCCAATATATGAAAATTAATCAATGTAATTCACTGTATTAAGATAATAAAGAACAAAAACCACATGAATATCAGAATGCAGAAAAAATTTTTACAAAATCCAAACACTTTCATAATAAAAATACTCAATGAACTGGAAATAAAAGGCAACTTTCTTGAACTGATAAAGTACATACAGAGTAGGGCAAAAGTAGGTTTATAGTTGTAAGTACATGAAATAGAATATATTCTTGTATTATTATTTATTAATTGTTGGATTATTTTCCATATGAACAACTGTAAACCTATTTGCCCCACCCTGTATATGAGAATTCTACGACATAATTATAAAATGAATCATGGAGTTACCATATAACCCAGCAATCCCACTCCTAGGTATAAATCCCAGAGAACAAAAATATATGTCCACACAAAAACTTATAGACCATTCTAGCTCTTCATGTAAAGAGCTTGGAAGTCACCTCTGTATCCTAACAGGTTACAAACTGAACAGTCTGAAAAAATTGACAACTCTTCTTAGATACACAACAGAGGGGAAGTAACAGGGCAAACTGGTGATATTGTGAATTCAACTGTCTTTATAACTCATTAGCCCATACTTTTAAATGTGTTTCATTCACATAGATATCTGCTCTACAGTTAAATAAATAAAATGAGAGCTTACTTTATTTAGCACTTTAATGGGAGTTTTTGAATTCTCAGACCATGACTTGAACTGAAATTTGAGATCTGAGTTTGCCATTTCTCTTCATAAATTCTTAAGGGCACTGAAAAGATTCCAGCCAACACCAGAGTCCTTATAGTCAACATTACTACCAATGTGCAGCAGCCGCTTGGGCTTTCAAGATACATGCTTCAATTGACACTTCATCTCAATAAACATGGTGATAACTTGATGAATTGTGAAGCAACTGCATGCCAAGAATTACTATCCATTTCCATTGGCAAAGAGCTCAGCACTTGGCTCAAGATTAAAAGCATAACAAAACCAATCCTAAAATCCCATCTTTATGAGTATACTAATGACCCAGTGCACGGATTTATGCACATTGAAAGGAAATTAATGAGAAGGTGGCTGGTGGGACAGGACTGGGTGAGACAGGCCAGACACACCCTGGAGCCAACCTCCCAGAGTTCCTCCGCAGCCAGCTGCACCTGGGGTGGCATTGTGGCTCAAAGGGCATCTGCAGAGTGAGCAGGGTCCCTCTGGCAGGTGGGGTCCCTCGGCCTGGCCTGTGGGGATCAGGCCAAAGACAACTCTCCAACATACCCCAAGGGGTCCCAGAGTGCAAGAGGGCACTCTACAAAGTTGCTTACAGGGTGTGGAATGCAAACGCAAGTGTGCCAGCAAACCAGATTCTGGGCCGACAGTGCCCTAACAACAACATAACCCATGGCCGAAGGTGGAATCGTGTGGCCCTGCGAGGAATCGCACTCCCTCCTCTCTGGTTTTGGGGTGAGTCACCCGAGAACCGCTGCTGCCAAGTCACTGCAGCTTGGCAGCTCCTGCATTGAGCATCTGCCCCATGGTGGTCAGTGCGCATCATAAGTACTGGTCAGATGAACACTTAGCATATTATCCTTTTATATATATACTAGAGGCCCGGTGCACAAAAATTTGTGCACTGGCGGGGGGGGGGGGGCCCTCAGCCCCACTTGTGCCCTCTCACAATCTGGGACCCCTCGGGAGATAAGGACCTGCTGGCTTAGGCCCTCTTCCGGGTGGCAGAGGGCAGGCCCAATCCCTAGGTGCAGCCCCCGGTCAGGCTCAGAGCAGGGCCGATTGGGGAGTTGGGGCGCCGCCCCCTGTCATGCACAGAGCACGGCAGATTGGGAGGTTGCGATGCCACCTCCAGTCACACTCAGGGTAGGGCCGATTGGGGGATTTAACGGCCATCTTTGTTGGGTTAATTTGCATACTCTTCTGATTGGCTGATGGGCTTAGCGAAGGTATGGTCAATTAGCATCTTTGTCTTTTATTAGTGTAGATTTATGGGACTAACCCCTGAAACCAATTCCATAATAGTCTGAATCCACACAGTAATTTGAACAAGGACAGTTTGCTATAAAGAATTATTAACTGTAACAGAGGATTAAAGTAACAAGGAATTAGCTATTCAGAAGTAAAGAGAATGCCAAAGAATATAGAAATATGTAGTCTAAGCAACAACCATTTACCCTAGGACTGACATGGAGCACTCCAGGGCTAAAATCCAGACCTTGTTGAAGAGAACACAACAAATTTTTGGCAAATTCAATCCAGCAACATATACAAAAGATATTAATTTAGTAATAAGGGTTTACTCCAGGAATGCAAGGTTAGTTAAATATAAAAAAATAAAAGAATGCAATATATAATATTAATAAAATAAATAAGAAAAATCATATAACCGTCTCAGAAGACACAGGGGAAAAAAACTTGATAAAATTAAAAACCAATTCATGATAAAATTTCTTAACCAGCTAAGAATAAAAGGTAACATCCTCAAATTAATAAGGGGCATCTCCAAAAAACTTACAGTTAACATATTTAATTGAGAAAGGCTAAATTATTTCTACCTAAAAACAGAAAGAAAAAAAACCCTTCTCTTTTCAAATTTCTATCCAACATTGTATTGGAGGTCTTAACCAGTGTAACAAAACATACAGATTGGAAAGAAAGAAATAAAACTGTCCTGACTCACAGGTGACATGATCATGTATGTAAAACATTCTAAGAAAATAAGTTAATTTACCAAGGTTGAAGGATACAAAACCTACATAAGAAAAGAGATATACCATGATCAGGCATGAAAACACTCAATAGTGTTAAGATGTCAATTTTCTGCAAATCTATAGAATCAAAGAAATCCCAATTAAAATCCCAAAAAGTTTTTATAGAAATCAACACGTGGAAAAGGCCAAAGTATCTAGAATAGCCAAAACAACTTTTTACAAATATCCTTTCAAAATTCTCACTCAGGTATTTAAAGACCTTTATAATATGGCTACAGTTTGTATTTTCCTTCTCTTTTATTTATTTATGTATTCGATAAATATTTATCGAGTGTCTTTACTGCCTCAGTCACTATATTAGTTCTGGGGGAGGGGTTGAGACAATAAAGAAAATAAGTATAATTATCCTTTTTGGTGCTTAGGTAAAACCATCATCCAGCCAAATCAGTCACTCACCATTCTGAAACAAGGCTTTCCTGTATCTGAGTATTTATTCATCAAAACATTACATTCATTCATTCATTAATTCAATAAATACTCCTTAATTACATTCCCAGCTATCAGAACTCTACCTGTTTATCAAGGCATAATTCAAATGCCTATTCCTCAGAGAAACTTCTTTGATGATATCAAGAAAAAAACACTAATGACTATTTATTTGCTCCTCTCATATGATTCTAAGCACATTTAGACTTTTTTTTATTACACTTATTTCGACATAGCATCTTAGAACAAAAAAGATACCATGTTTAGCAAACTCCAAGACCATCAGGATATACAGACTAGTAAAGAACGTAGGTGCAAAGGGAGTGGTGAGGGCCTTGGCCACGTAGGGAATGCATGCCCTTCTAAAGGCATTCAAATCCACATTCTTCTTCAAACTGTGTGGGCAAAGATGAACACCTTTGAGTTGCGGCTGGTTCTCTCATATAGATTGTTTGAAGCCCGACTCTACCTCCTGTATTCACACCCGAGGAAACAAGATCCAGGAAGGAAATGGCTTGGCCCATGTGTCTCAAAATTGTGGTCAGAAGCAGAAACAACCTGGCAGTCACAGGTCTTGTTTTCAACTTTATTTAATCCCCCAAGTAATTCAACCCTGAGCTTCTCAGGGTTGGTGACCAAACAACAGTAATGACTCAACACTACTCTCTCCAGGTGGCTCTCTGGAGGCCAGACCCCTATCACCCATACTGTGAGAGGTAACTGTGCCAATAAGGTGTTTGAGGACAGGAGCCCAAACCCATGGTGGCAGCCCATTTAACCAGCTTTTATCCTAGTCATACCTTTCCAGTATTAGAGAGGGCAGCTGCCTCAAACTGGACCACCTGGCCCCTCTCCTGCCTCCCCCACTTAGATAACACTGAGCGCCCCCTGCTGCCC
>NW_005358650.1:461837-463756 GCF_000412655.1 Myotis brandtii
CCCTGAGAGACCACCAGCATGTAGAAGAAAATCAGGAAGCAGTGGATGTTATTAAAACGCTGACAACTGGGAATAACCATACAGCACAAGCCGCGCTGCTCCTTCAGAGTTTCATTCTGTTCTTCCGGCTTCTTGGTCAGGGGGGCTATGGCCCTAGCCTTTTTCCTTTTCGGTTTTTTAAACCTGATCACGCTATCTGTAAGAACACCCATTTTCCAGGCGCTTCCCATGAACGCTGAGCTGTCTGCAGGCTCAGCCTGCGGGACCTCTGACTGCGGGGCTTGGCGCTCCTCTTGCACGGGGGCTCCCTGCACGGCCTGAGGGCTCCGGCTGAGGCTGGGGCGCTCCCGCTGGGACTGGGGCTGGGCGAGCGACTGCATGCTGGGTGGCTTGTTGCTCCCCTTGGCCGGGCGCCTGCTCCGCCTGCTCCAACGGACCGGCCCGCGGGAGTGGACGTCAGGGAATGGGCGCCCGCAGCCCAGGCCTCCAGAGGGAACGTTCTTTCTTGGGCTGGAGGCAAACCGTCCCTGCCGGAGCTCCGTTGGCAGTTGCCCTGAGAGACCATCCAAGGCTATTTCCTCTTTGCTTCCACGTGGGAGAGGGTCAGAGAGAGAGAAAAAAATTTTTTTTACGACTGGACCCTGATAACTAATATAGACAGGACACCCCAGTAACTCTAATGGAAGTCTTCTCTTTAGGAAGCAAGAAAAGAGAAATGTGCAGAGATGGGACAGAGGAACAACCCCCCCCCCACACACACACACACTTCTGTAGTGTTTTTCTAATTGAATAATCTCACTAGAAAGGACCTAAACATTGTTGAAGGAGGAAAAATCAGAAGACATGAAAAAGACACTTCTACCACATTTGGAGAAACCAGCAAAGATCATAAAACAGTGTTCCACTGAATGCTCCTAAGTAAAGTGCTTTTACACATAAAAATTATTGTCCTAGAAACTCTATTTCTAGCCAAGAATAGAAAGGATTATTATTTTCCTCCCTAAATAAGGGGTGAGACCTCGAATGTAATTTACTTTCCCAGGTGCAAAAACCTTAACTGAAAATAAAGACGGTAGGAGAATAGTTATAGGACATGAAATGTTTGTGTTGTTTATATGAAAATGTAACTTCTTATTGGTTTTCTTTTCTTCGGCAAAGGCAAAGTATGTTATTCAGGCCACGTATGTGAGAAGGGTGACTTTCCAGGAAAATTGAAACTATCTTCCCTCCCATGGATTAGACACTGTGTTTAAAAAAAAATAATTCAACTTAAAAAAAAAAATCCAGCTCTTCAACAAGTTTTTGTGCTGCTAGAAAGTGCTGAGGCTAGATAACTGGGGGCGGGGCGGGGCAGGGGGAGGCAGAAATCACTGAGAAGAGCTAGGCAGAAAGGTTCCACAGACACCACCCCTGACCTGAGGCCTGAGCTTGCCTCAACAGAGCTCTGTGCCCATCAGTGAGTGAAAATGTAATCCCACCCATACTAAGAGACCTCGTCTGTCAAATATCAGTCACCACATAAGAAGAAACAATGCCCTAATTTTCCTGTTCCTTTCCTACTTAACTAGGATGCCCTCCACGTTGCTTCATAACATTAATAAGCGTAAAGGAAACAGAATTCCTCGGAGGTAGCAAAGTAGGGGGACTCTTATTCTTGTGCTTTGGTACCAGACTGGGCAAGGCCTGAGAGCAGAGGGGGGAAGCCAGATTTGTTCAAAATAAATGGTACTAGGATTTTTGCTTCCACTCAGAATATAGAGAGCCACGTAGAATGTTACCCTCACTCTATCAAAAATAGTCAAAAAGAAAAGAAGAAAAAGCTGAGTGATATAAAATACTATCACCTTTTCTGCCCATGGAAGAGCCATATTTCCAAAGCAACAAGGCTAACAAACCCCTCAGAAAAAGGATGGGACACA
>NW_005358650.1:463778-495386 GCF_000412655.1 Myotis brandtii
GAGACTCATGTAATACTTTAAACAATAAAGAATTAAAAAAAAAAAAGATAGGAAGGAAACTCCTGAAATTATAATGAATGCTTAAAGGCACAGTGAGGTCTAGCATATGGTTTAGAAACCTTAGGAACTTCAGAAACAAGGGGAATCTTTGCCATTTGCCTGGGCAAGAACACGCTCCTTAATAAAGAATGCATTTGGTGCCCTGGCTGGCATAGCTCAGTTGGATGAGTGTTGTCCCATGCACCAAAGAGTCACCAGTTGGATCCCAGGTCAAGACACATACCCAGGTTTTGGGTTCAATCCCCGGTTAGAGTGTGTACTTGAGGCAACTGAAACTGATCTATGTTTCTTTTTCACATTGACGTCAATCCCTCTCCCTTCCTCTTTCTCCAAGATAAAAATCAATAAAAACATGTTCTTGGGTGAGGATTAAAAAATTTTTTTAAACCCAAGATATTACTCTTCCTACATATGTCCGTAATACTGCCTAAGAAAATAAATCCAAGAGTTCTCATCGTTATATTCCTGTTATTTCCAAACTATAAAGATAATTGAATGTAGAATGAAACTGTTTACATGTAAAGATTTCACTTTAATAACTCAATAAAATTCTGTTCTTGCAGAAAACTAGGAGAGCATATAATTTTCCCTAGTCTGGTATATTAAAAAATTTTAACCACACCTACAATAAAATATATCTTACACTGTGATTCAGTACACAGATATACAGTCATAATATACGTATATGTTTGCATATTTATGTGCATGTATGTGTGTGTATGATTGGAACACACACACACATTTACTGTAACAATAACTAGCCAATGTTACTTTAGAGATGGTTATTAGTTAAAAACTTGTACAAAGGGAATCATAAATGAAAAGCACAAGCCTAGAATATTTTTCTTTCTCTAAGGGTTTCTTAATCAAATGATTCAACAAACTAATTGATGTTCTGCAGACTTGAAACTACTACAACTCAGTATCTAGACACAATTCCCTTTAGGTTTTAGGTTATGACAATTAAATTAGTATTTTTAAACAGCAATTTTTTAATTCATAGTGTTTCCTTTGCATATTTTATTAAAATACTAGGGGCCCAGGGCACAAATTCGTGCACCTTGAAAGGAACTGTGGGCTGCAAAGCTGTGGTGGGCACAGGGGCGGGTCTCGGCCCACCTCCCTGCCCCTGCCCAATCCCTCCCACTGTGGCTCCTGGTCTTCTGTCTGCCGGCAGCCCCGCTCCCGCCGCCACTCCCATGAGCTGATGGCACTGGCCCCGCTTGCACCTGCTGATGGTGTGGAGCGATTGGGGCTGGCGCCAGCAACGGGTGTGAGCAGAAATGGCGCCGTCAGTGGGTGTGAGTGGTGGCTTCTGCCCCAATTGTCCCTCAGGAGCAGGGTGAGATGGAGAATTCCCTCACGGGTGATGGGGGCTGGCAGCCACCGCTCACACCCGCTGATTTCACCAAGCGATCAGGACCAGCATCAGGCGCTGGCAGTGGGTGCGAGCAGCGGCTCCGGTGCCAGCAGCAAGTGCAAGAGGCGGCTTCTGGCCCCGATTACCCCTCAGGAGCAGGGGGAGGTGGAGAAGCCCTGGGGGGCGATCAGGGTCGACAGCCACCGCTTGCACCTGCTGACAGTGTCAAGCGATCAGTTTAACTGCTGTTAAACTGACAGCAGGTGTGAGCGGTGGCTCCAGTATCAGCAGTGGGTGTGAGCAGGGCTGGTGCCGGCAGCAGGTGCGAGTGCCAGGCGGGACGGCAGCACGTGAGAGCAAAGAATTTTCAGTAACCACTAGAGGCTCACCCTGATGACGGCAACCAGCGCCCTGCCTTGGTCTGGCACTCCTGCTCACCTGCTCCACCATCCCACCACGGCCAATGCCCACCATGTTCCATGTACTGCTGTCTGCTGCCAACGCCTGCCATGTTCTGCACGTGCCCCTGGTGGTCATTGCACGTCATAGCAACTGGTTGTTCGGTTGTTCCACCGGTCAGTCTATTTGCATATTAGCCTTTTACTATACAGGATTATTCATTTTTAACTTCCTATCTCTCAAAGTTTTTTGCCAGTGTTGTTCATGACAGGTAGACAGACTTTTATTAAACATCTAGTGGGAATAAGTGGATAACTGTAAGGTGCTGAAAGGGAATTTAATATGTTGGAGAAACACTTCAAATAGTTGTTGATATATTATTAGTGCAAATATTAGCTGTGGTAACAAAACTAAAGTATCATGGAAATAATGCAGGCTCTATGATGGCAAGAAAGGCTTCTAGCACAGTGCAAGTGGCAGGATAGATGTTTAATAAATCACAATTTGTTCATGAGGCTATCAGATACATTTTAATATTCAATCTTTTGAGCAGATTCTTCTGCTCTTCAAATTTCCTTCAGTACTGCATTCTTTGTTTTTCCTTTCCTCCTTTCCTCAGAAAGTAATAATAACTGGCCAATGTCAGTGTAGAGATGGTTAGTAGTTGAGAACCTATACAAAGTAAATCATAAATGGGAGCTCACTTTTGACAAACATTACTGGTGAAATACTGACTGACAATTTGGCCTTTCATTTCATCCTTTCTTGATCCATTGCATGTGTTGGGAATGATATTTACTAATGAATATTAATGATATACTCACTATTTTGTTGGCTCATAATTGATTGGGACCTTATAAACCTCAGTAAATTTCCAACAATTCTACAGTCTCCTTTAGTTCACCAGATAAACCACAAATACATAACTTTGACTTCATATTAAAAATATTTTTGATGCTTATAAAAGTCGCAATACCAGGTCACACACCAGCTCAATTAATTCAGAGTCTCTGGTTTGTGAGATCCAATAATTATGATTTTTTAATTTCCCCAGTGATGCTGCCAAGTTTCCCTCCCTCTTTCCTTCCCTTTCTTCTTCCCTCTGCCTTTTCAGGATAATTTTTCATTTGACAATAATAATCTTTGGAGGGTACTCTAGCCATTAAGCTCCAGAAGATCAAGAAGAATTCTGTGGCTATGCAGATTACTTTAAGAGATGTCAAATTTATCTTTATTATATCAAAATTCCCAAGTAGATATTTTGTTAAGGAACTTTTCCCATTCTCTCTCTCACCAAAGGAATAGCATAGACATAGGCTAGTCACAAAAGTGAATTCTTCAATAGAACAAATTTTTAAAAAATGTATTTCTATTGATTTCAGAGAGGAAGGACAAGGGAGAGATAGAAACATCAATGATGAGAGAGGATAATTGATATATGCCTCCTACACACACCACACTGGGGATTGAGCCCACAACCCAGGCATATGCCCTGACTGGGAATCAAACCATGACCTCCTGGCTCACAGGTTTACACTCAACCATTGAGCCACGCTGGCCAGGCTAAACTAAAATTTAAACATAAAGATCTCATTCTTGGTTCAATGAGTTTTGAGATAAACTAGTAAGATCTTTCTCATCTTTCCTTATTTTGAGAATAAATACCATTTTATTTTCCATCCTTCATAACTTTTTCAAAGTTGTAGAATTACGGTTTTGAATTAAGATATTTTTGTACTTCTACTTTTTTTCATGTAATAACTGATCATTTCCTGATGTTTTGTATTTGGTTCCAAAAAACTATTCTGTGATTTCAAATGTGTAATAATGATGTTGATTGAACATACTCAAAAAGAGTCAGGAGACTATAGCTATAAATAAATGACAAAGATTTATTCAAGGGTCTTAGGGTTTGCAAACTAGAAACACATCTAAGCAATACTGAGAGTGTTCCAAAAGTCTGAGAATTTTATAATAAAAAGAACATTATTGAAAAGAATCAGTTCTATATTCACAGCCCCTGGATTGGTGGTCCAAGTTAAGTATTCACCAGATGTCTGATGGCCTAGATAACGAAGCATTTCTTCTTGAGGTCATTCAGATGGCTAACTGGAGGTCTGATCTATGTCCAGGCATTAACACACACACACTGATGCACATCCAAGTACCGATGCAGGATTGAAAAGTTTCAAGGTTTAAGTTCCCAGAGTCAGTTAAAACAAGGATAATAATTTCCTTATGCCTCAACTCACTTGAAGTTAGTAATTTAGTAGCTTGACCACAGTGACTCCATTTTATTTGTTCTATTTCTCAATGGTAAATTATAAAAATAAATATCACCAGTTAGGGCCACTCAAACAGAACATTAACAGTAGTTACCATGCAAGTAAAACTGGTTTCTCTTGAGAGAGAAGGATTTTTAGCTAGTGATTTGGAAGCACTTTCCCTATGATTAAGAGCATATTTTTATTATAGAGTCTTGGCTTACAAACATAAGTTTTAAAAAAAGGAAACCTGTTCATGAGTTAGGACAGAGAATTACACATTTGGGCAAAAGTCTATTTCACGTTTCTGTGTAATTTTTTTTCACAACTTTTTTCCCCCACAATTTTTATTGCATAATAAATTAAGTGTAACTTTTATAAATTTAAAACTAGTTAAAAGAAACATTTAAAAAGCAAAACAGTCTGTTCTTCATCCCCTTCAAATCTTGAACTGAATTACATAATAGTAAATAAATGTCAAAATCTTTAAAGATAATATGTGCTTCAACTAAATATCACATTGTATTCAAATAATATATTTAATCTAGTAGAAAGAAGTAATTATTATAAATATAAAATGTACCACCTGTGTAATCTGAGACCAAGCTCCAGATTTACCTCTCTATTTATTAACTAAATGTCTTGGGCAAGTCACTTAAACTCTTTCAAGTCAAGAATCCTTATTTATAAAATGGAGGTTCTCCCTACCCTATTTCATATGGTTGTTATGAAGGTGACAATATAAATGAAAACAAATTAAAAATACAAAAATATAATTTTTATTTAAAATAAATGTTAAAATAAAAACGTTAAATAATTTAGATTTAAAAATAAAAAATATATCAACAAAATAACCACAGTTTTTTTCTCCAATGTTTACTGTTTGCATTTCTAGTTTAAAATAGAATTCATTATTTACAACACTAAGATCCTAGAAGGTAAACTGCTTTGTTAGTGTATGTCTCCGTTTCTAGAATCTAGGATAACTTGTTGGATTTTTAGAAAAAAAAGAGGAAGTGAAAAAGAAAAATGCAATTTGTTGTGTACTTACTCTCTATCAATCATCATAGTGGATATTTAACATTTTACTCATTTCTGATTCACTGGTCTGTTCACATTTCAAGCACACTATAGCCACATTTGTAGCCATATGGTGGCTACCATAAAGGAGTATGCAATTAATTACTGAAGTTCCTATCAGTTCTAAAAAGTTAAATAAATGTTATTTGGGGGCTAAAATTTGCTAAATCACATAATTAATAATAATTTTTTTAGCTATTAATTATTTAACTGATGCCTTGGTGTAACAGGAGAGCCTACGCTGGACTGCTTTGGCTCACTGAGAAGCCTGAGAAAAGGGGGCCTTGGGGACAGGTTCAAGGGGTTAGCCAGAGATGAGTTGCTGCTGCTCACTGCTCCCCTGGTTGCAAGTCTCCTGGGAACCCTGAGAGGGAGGAGCGGGGCGGGAAAGGCATGGCATATGAAGTGCTCCAGGAGGGAGAGTGTGCCTCCATATCTTTTACATTTTACTATAAAATTATGTTTTCCCATTTCTATAATAAATTTATTTTTTAAAGCAAAGTTTAATAACTTAGCTGTGTCTTTTTTAAATATTAGCATTTATTCAAGTGGAGAAATGTCTGACCACAGGGTTTTTCTTATATAATACAGGATGTTGCCATCCAGCTATAAGAATTGCAGTCTAAATATTTAAAAAGACATAGTGGATCTTTGTTTGCCTTGCAAGTTTAACCTTAGCTAACATCACACTCAGCAATCCATGTGGGCTATCTTTATATGAAGAAACAATGTCTGTATTGAATTCCATTGAATGAATTAACTCTAATTTATTTAACCATTTCCATATAGATGGTATTGGCTTGTGTTCAGTTTTTGCCCTGATAATACTTAACTGAAGATCATAATATGTAGAGTATTTTCCTGAAAGACAGATTAAATTTATCAGGGAGTGTTTTAATTGGTAGCTATATTTCAATGCCTATATTGAAATTTTATGTAATAGTCACTTGTTATCTTCTAGAAAATACAAAATGATTTTAATATCTATACTTTTATAGATTCAAAGAGCTTTAGAAATATTGAGACACCAGTTTTAATTAAACAATAAATGTGTAAGAGATCCTGTTAAATACTCTCCACATAATATCAATTTCAGCTAAACATGTATGTAGGAAGAACTACTCACTAAAGTAACTTATGGAGGATAATTCATGTAACTTTCTTTAACAAATGAGTCAATAAAGCAGATAAACAACATAATGGTACACATTAATGTAGTTTAATATGGGGATGACCTCAACAATAAGGGATATAGAACGGTGTGCCTTTAGTAAATGGCCCTTGTTTGCTTACCTAGACTGGTAAATTATGCTTGCTTCCTCACTGCGTGAGAGTAGTTACTTTTGCTGCAGTTTCTAATATGCTGCCTCCTGTAATTATGTAGTCAAGCATTACACATTCCACACCAAAAAAGTAAGATCTGCAAGTTCTAGGCTAAAATGACTGCAATCTACTGCAAATTAAAAAAACGTATTTTAAATGAGGGCGCTATAAGTACTACTTTTTTCAATGATTACAGGCTTTTTATTTAACTTTGTTTTTTTGGCTTACCAAGAAGAAAGTTTACTGAGATTAATTTATTGAGATTAGAAGTCTAACCGACTGGATAAATAAAATGCTAAATAATTTTAAAACCAGAGGGAAATAAAATGGGGGGAGCATGAAGGAAGCATCATGTAGAGTGAATAAAACATAGAGTTTGGATCCAGCTCTTCTGCTTAGTTATTATGTGATCTGGGGTAAGTCTTTTACACATTCTGACCCTTAGTTCCTCATTTGTAAAATAAGGATAATAATAAACTATTTGAAAGGTATTGTGAGGATTAGAAGTAATATAGTAAAAGTGTCTAGCACAGTTCCTAGATTATAGTAGATACTCAAAAAAGACAATCATTTATCAACTTATTAGAATAATAAACTTTTATATTAAAAAAGTACCTACTATGTGTAGCCTTCTACAAGTTAGTCCCTCAACCAATGGGTAGAAATTGAATAAATTGAGGAGGGAAATATAATAGCAGATGTTCTCACAAAAGGCTATATAGAGAGAGCAACATTGAGATTATCCTTAGTGAACCGGTAGAATTTAAATAAGTAATAATGTTTGCAAGAAGCATAACTATCTAAATCAATGTTTGCTGTAAGGTACAATAGAGATAAGTTTAAAAACACTTAGAAAGAAAGCTAAAAGCTGCCACAATGAGTTTTAGAGCTTCCTGAAATACCGTTACAGATAACAAACTGCTTTGAAAGGGAAGTGCTGGGGTCCGACCCCAGCGGGTCCAGGGGTCCCCAAAGGTGTGGACAGAGTCGGCGAAGAAGGAAGGACTCAAAGGCAGCATTCAGTTGATCAGCATAGTTGGGTTCTCTAGCCAGGATCTCCAGCCAGGTTCTATCCAAGTTCACCTGCCATGTTCTGTCTAGGTTCTCCAGCCAAGTTCTGTAGCCAGGTTCTGTCCAGGATCTTTTGCCATGTTCTCTCGATAGGTTCTGTCTCTAGGTTCTGTCTCTAGGTTCTCTCGCTAGGTTCTATCCTGTTGTCTTGTTACATCTGTATTTATACCAGTTGATTCCAATCCTATCAATCTCTATTCCAAAGGTTAGGGCGTTTCTTATCTCCATTTCAGGGAGTAAAGATTATGTAGCTTAAGCATGATTGTTCATAGTTAAAGTGATTAACTACCCGCCTGGCACTTAGTTAACAAAAGGCTATATAGAGAGAGCAACATTGAGATTATCCTTAGTGAACCGGTAGAATTTAAATAAGTAATAATGTTTGCAAGAAGCATAACTATCTAAATCAATGTTTGCTGTAAGGTACAATAGAGATAAGTTTAAAAACACTTAGAAAGAAAGCTAAAAGCTGCCACAATGAGTTTTAGAGCTTCCTGAAATACCGTTACAGATAACAAACTGCTTTGAAAGGGAAAGAGCTGGAATAAAAGATAAACAATATGTAGATGCTCAGGAATGACTCCCTAATTGACATCTTTGTAGAAATAGGGGGCACCCAGAAGTATCTGGGAGAGCTGAGGCCTTTTGATTATTAATGTGTGATGTTGAAATAAACATAAAGTTATATTTACTAGTTAGGTAGGAAGTTTAGGATTTCAGTGTGCAATGTGATTGAGTGTATTGGAGTTGGGATACTGGAAGATCATTTAGGTGGTTAATAAATGAAGCAATAAACAGCTGAATGAAAAGATAAATGGTGAAGAAGATCTTTAGAAATGTATTCCTGTTATGGTGGTTTTTTTTGCAGTAGATTGCAATGCACTTTAAAAATAAATTCGGGTTTAAACTCATTCAGAATGGTTGTTAGATCACATGTTAAAGTTTTAAAAACAAGTAAAAATTTAAAAAATAAACATGTATTATAACTAAGAAAGTATTCTCACTGTTGTTCAAATACTAAATAAGACTTTCTTTAAGATGATTGCAATAGGAGTGAGAAATTGTACTTAATTCCAAATACAATAAAGATAAATGGGGATTTATAGCCAAAAAGCAGGTTGAGGGTATTAGTAGATGAAAAATTACTAAGAGTAGATATCAAGAGTAGAGAAATTCTTGCTAACAGGATTCTTGCTAAAGATAGGCCAACAACTTATACATCAACGGGGAGAATGAGGAACTTGATCAGATACTAAGGGTGATGACTTATCAGGGTTCATTGCTAAAATTGGCTTAGAGCCAGTGGTTCTCAACCTGTGGGTCGCGAACCCTTTGGCAGTCCAACAACCCTTTCACAGGGGTCGCCTAAGACCATCCTGCATATCAGATATTTACATTACGATTCATAACAGTAGCAACATTACAGTTATGAAGTAGCAACGAAAATAATTTTATGGTTGGGTCACAACATGAGAAACTGTATTTAAAGGGCCAGAAGGTTGAGAACCACTGGCTTAGACTGTTGAAAAGAGGGCTCAGGGGAACTCATCTAAAGTTTAGTTAAGGCCCTAGCCAGTTTGGCTTAGTGGATAGAGCATCGGCCTGTGGACTGAAGGCTCCCAGGTTCAATTCCAGCCAAGAGCAAGTACCTCGGACGCAAGCTCCTCCCGGCCAGGGCTCTGGTCAGGATCCTGCAGAAGGCAACCAAACGATGTGTTTCAGTCACATCGATATTTCTCTCCGTCTTTGCCTCTCTCTTCCACTCTCTCTAAAAATCAATGGAAAAACATCCTTGGGTGAGGATTAAAAAAAATAAATAAAGTTTAGTCAAGGAGGAGAGAGTCTTTGTATGTATATTTGATGCACTGATCACATTTGACTTACAGTACCTGAAGTACATTTATTTCAATATTATATGCAATTATGAAAATAATTCCTTGATAAGTTTAAAAATAGCATGTTTCATTGTGTATTAAAGCTCATCAGCTGATACCATCAGGAACAACTCTACAAGTCTAATTCAAGAGAGAATGAATACCAAAGAAGGGACTTAGGGAAGGTTTCTGTAAAGGGTTGGAGTGCTAGAGTTAACCACGAGGTGGTCTTGGAAAATATTGATAAGAATTTGTAATTTAGGCCAGTCTCTGTCACAGTCAGTGATTGTATTTTCAGAACTTGTAAGACTGTGGACAGTTACTGTTGGATCAGTTTGTCTGTAGTATTATCTTAGAACATATAAGTCCAAAGGAATTGGTGTTAAAAGAGTTTGACTTTAGGAGACCAATATAGATGGTCTGTAATCATAATTTGGATGATGATTTATCTGATTTACCACTGCATTTTGCAAGTCCTGGTCTCTGTCTACATTCCTAGCTCCCCCTGAAGACTTAACTGCCAGCAGGGACTTCCTTTCCCTTCTCCTTTATCAGAGGTACTGTTAAAAGATTTCATCTGCTGCCATCTAGTGGACATATACTTTCATTTCTTAAAATATTAAATTTAAAAGATATGGATTTAGAATTAAAATAGACTTCACATGCTGTTACATTGTTACACACCTTTCCTTTCAGGAAAATACTTTCAATTATTTCAACCACAAAATGCTTTAATGTTCCTAATCATGCTTCCGGTACTCTGAAAGTTGAATTGGAGTTACTGATTATATTCAGTGTACAAGTGTATTTTTCTTACATTGTGTTAACTTTTTTAAAAATTAAATCTTTATTGTTGAAAGTATTACATATGTTCCTCTTTTCCCCCCTTGGACCCCTACTAGCCCTCCCCACCCTATTGTCTGTGTCCATGGGTTATGCATATATGTATACAAGTTCTTTGATTGATCTCTTCCCACCCACACCCGCCTTCCCTCTGAGATTCCACGGTGTGTTCCATTCTTCTATGCCTCTGGATCTATTTTGTCCATCCGTTTATTCTGTTCATTAGATTCCACATATGAGTGAGATCATGTGATACTTGTCTTTCTCTAACTGGCTTATTTTGCTTAGCATAATACTCTCCAGGTCCCTCTACGCTGTCTCAAAGGGTAAGAGATCCTTCTTTTTTTATTTTTTATTTTTTACTGCTGCATAGTATTCCATGGTGTAAATGTACCACAGCTTTTTTTATCCACTCATCCACTGATGGGCACTTGGGCTATTTCCAGATCTTAGCTATTATAAATTGTGCTTCTATGAACATAGGGATGCATACATTCTTTCTGATTTGTGTTTCAGTTTCTTAGGATATATTCCTAGAAAAAATGGGATCGCGTCAAATGGCAGTTCCATATTTTATTTTTCGAGGAAACTCCATACTGTTTTCCATAATGACTGTCAGTCTGCATTCCCACCAGCAGTACACTAGGGTTCCCTTTCCTCCACATCCTCATTGGCACTTGTCACTTGTTGATTTGTTAATATGTGGTGTTAACTTTTATAACATTGCATAATATAATTGTAAAGTTTTAAAGATTTTTTAAAATTTAAACTCTTTTAATCAGGATTTTAAAATTGTTTTATAAAGGAACATCTGATTTGTAAGTTTTTAAGGCAGGGATTGATTTTATACAAGTTGATAACCAATGGAGCTAACCTGGCCCACAATTAAGTTTTAGCAGATTGATTGACATTTTATATAGGAAGTAATTTGCCTGGTGGGAACATCCATTATCTTTCTCTCATTTTCACAGAGAGACCTTCTCCTATATTCTCCAGAAAGGAACATTGGGGCTAACTTCTGGTCGCTCTCTGTACCTTATATTTGAATGTCCCCCAATTTGATTTATCAAGTTGTGAAAGTGTAGAGAAGACACTGAGCATATGGGACCCTGGCCTGCAGTTATCTGTTTACTCTACCTATGACAACATGTAAGTTTGATTCAGTGGGAAGAAGCAAGGAGTATATTTCACCTTCTATTTTCTGTTGTGCTCTTTGATCTAGCTTTTCTGGCAATACAATTGATATTTGCTCCTAATCTCACTTCCATATCTACTTTTTAAATCTATGCAGAACTAAAAGGCAAAAAGGGGGAGTAATTAGTATTACCACAAAACCCAGTAGTTTCCATGTGTATGTGTGAAACGGAACAGCAATTGAATTAGAGGAAGTGGACTCAATGGTAAAAGGTCTCTGTTTCTGAGGGGTGTGAGTCAATACTAGAGAAAATATCTTTGGGAGACCAAGATTTCTGAGGGGTGTAGAAATGAGTCAATACTAGAGAAAATATCTTTGGGAGACCAAGCAAAAGAGAGAGTGAAAAAAGTATTAAAGTAAAATGCAGGAGTTGAGAGAGTGATCTTTACTTAGCTTGACCAAGTTAACTATCTTCAAATACAGGTAATTTCGAGAAATTCAGAACAACCCTTTGCATTCTTGGAAAGTTTTTGACCTGATTCAAGGTCCTGGGGCAAATGATAAAAACACTTTTCTTTACATCTCCTAGTAGCAAGATAAGAAATCTAAAGGCCAATGAAACTGAAAATTGGAAGAAACAGAAAATTAGCCTCTACTGACCTCTATTGACCTCTTCCCACTACATAATGTACCAGTATTGTCCCATTTCCTTCTTCCCCCTTCTGCTGCTCGGTTCTCCTCTTCACAGGACTGGGCCCACAGGCTGCAGTTCCCAGGCTTTGTAATCAACTGTTCCCTGATAGGTTTGGCCAGTGGAAAGGTGAGAAGGAAGAAACCAGACTATTTCTTTTCTTCTCGATCTGCCTTGGCAGTTTCTCTGCCAACAGCTGCATCATCCCCATGATTGCAATGTCTGCCTTTTAATACCAGCCCATGAACTTCAGAAACACTGCCCTCCCCTTCTTTCCCTGCAGCCATAGGAGGGGAGCGGCTGCCTGAGGCTGCTCATAGCTGGAGTGCCTCACTGTGCTCTGTCTGGTTTCTCAGCCGTTCAACCACCTATTTAACCAATTCCTGGCATTCACTTCTTAAAAACAAACACATTTGTAGAGCGGTCTCTGATTTCTGTTTCCCTGTCAGGGCCCTGACAAGATATACAATACACATGCATACATATATGTATATGTATAGTTTGATTCTGAATCTGATTCTACCTCCAACTCCTTCCTAGAAAAGCATCTTCGGTGAGGCTGAGGAAAGCAACAAAGACTCCTTTGGGATCATAATGCGGTATAAGTAAGCTTTAAGTAGACCATCTTGGTCAGAGGAAGGTTTGACTGATAGATGTTTGGGTTTGAGTGTTTGGAAGAACTTGCACTTCCTCCGACCTCACCGCATTAGTAGAATTCATTGACTGAAAGGAGGGGCTCTTCAGCAGGGGAAAGTAGATGGTGAAAGGGCGAGGGCTACGCCCTCCATATTGCCCCAGGGTAAGGGCTACACCCTCCATCTTGCCCCAGGGTAAGTGCTCCATCTTACCTTGGCCCTGTGTAGGCTGGGGGGATTGGCAGTGAAGATGGAGGAGGGACAGAAAGACTTCCTCCTCTGGGAACACCCAATCTCTTCATCATATTCATTGCCTCCCCAAGCCTGGGAGGGAGAGGTGATATTGGAAACCCAGGCTTTTACTAGGTTCTCTCCCTCATGTATTACTAGTGATACCGAATTTTTGGACTGGAACCCGGTTTCTTTGTCTGCCAGAATCGAAGAATGAATCCACGGGCAAAAAGTGGTATAGCAAAGGTGGAAATTTATTGAAGAACAAGTACAGACTCCCACATAGGGAGAGGGAAAGAGTCCCACAAAATGGACTCCCACATAGGGAGGGGGAAAAGGGTCCCACAGAACTGACTCCCATGTAGGGAGGGGGAAGAGTCCCACAGAATTCTTCTCCCCCATGGCTTATAAAGGCTAGAGACCCTAGGTGGTTACTATAGTAACTCCTGGGCTCAAAGGTTGAACCTCACATGGGACTGGTGAGGTTCTCCCCCCTCCTTCCCCATTGTTCCCCTATTCCTTCTGGGCTTTCTTCTCCTTCTGAACGAAGGGCTTCCTTCTCTTTATTTTGTAAATATAGACCTTTCTTGGCTACTTCCAGTTCCCTTGTCTTAGGTAAATGCAACTGTTGCTGCTCCCTTGTCTTATGGAGATGTAACTGCACCTGGCTTCCTTGTGTTATGGAAATGTACCTTCTCCCAGTTTGCAGCCCCGGGCTTTTCCATGGACCCCAATTCTAAAAAACCCTAAGCCTGCCTATGTTCCCCCAAAATTCCTGCTTCACTAGGATGTTTCTGAGGAATATTAAAGCATCCTACAAATCCTTAATGGCAAAGCATTATTTTCAAAAATAAAAACATTGCTCACTCAAAAAAAGTTATTCACCCCATTAATAAGGAAACCAGCAAGATAGACTAGTTTCAAAAAGAATGCTAATTTAAATACAATACTAATTAATATCCTTCGGGGCAATAATACTGTAACTTTCGGGGTTCATTGTTTTTGCAGGGCAGAAATCATTTCATCTCTCAAACAAAATTCATTTATATTACTATCAGAAAACAACCATGTGAACCAGCTTCTATAATTAATAACGAACTTTACAGAAATATGAAATATCCCAATCCTTATGAAAACAGCAAGCCAAACAAAGGTATTCACCCCTAGAAACTCAGATAATACCTCTGTGGACCAGCTAGACAATCCCTAATGTGACACTGAAAGGGTACCTGCTTAGTTCTTAGATTAAGTTACTTTTAGTTCTCAGATTTAGTTCCAAGATTTAGCTTCTTTTTCTTAGCATTTTATTGCTGCCTGAATTGCTGACTGATTCAAGTAATGAGGACGTGGCACACCTCTTCTGAAGGTTGCCGCTAACTGACGTGAGACCAGCTTTCCTCAGGCTATTACGCTTCACCCCCAACACTTAACCTCAGGCACAGACACTAGCTAGAGGGACCAACTATTCCAGTTTGCCACCGTCTGAGGAGTTTGCTGCAACATGGGACTTTAAGTACTGAGACCAGAAAGTCCTAGACAAATCAGTTGTTCGTCCTAACACAAAGAAGAAACAAACAAACCCAATGTAATGTAACATAAACCAAATTTTTACCGAAGTCTTGGGGATATCAAAAGGCAGAATTACCAAAGAAAAACTCAAAGCTGGACACTTCCTATAACTATTCCCAGGACCCCCTACCCAAACCATTCTAATGTAAGTGTTTGGGGACATCTCTAATCCTCTGCAACCTTAGATCTAGCTCCTGTACATGTGAGTGTCCATCAGCACGACTCTCCTGCCCAGAATTCAGGACCAGAAACTTCCCTTCCTTAAGGGTTCCAGAAAGGGAGAAAATGGGAGTTTTCTTTCTAAAAGGAAACTAACTTCAGAGATATGACTTCATTACTAAGTAGAAAAAAAAAAACTTGTAGGATTTTATCTTTCATAATATGTGGTATTTTATATTTTTCAGTGATGGTTCCAATAATACATTCCACCCAACAAGCCCTATCACAATGTGACAATGACAGCTCTCCATCAAGAGTTGGGATCTATATCTTCCCCTGATTATGGGTTCTGGTGACTATAGCCAGAGTGATGGCTCCTGCCTTCTGGGGCTAGGTCATAAAGCAATTTGATACCTACCATCCCTAATTAGATATATACTAATATATCTAATATAGTACATCTAATACATTTATGTAAGTATGTATATATAATGTGCATATATTTAAAATATTTTTAAATTTGACCAGGGATACATAACAAGCTAAGAAATTTGTTCACATGCAGAGATAGATAAGAATGGAAGATATCTCTGTTCTTATCATCCCTAATGATTTCTAATGACCTATCAATGACTTATCAGCTGAAAACACAATTAGGTCCTCCTTCTACTTTGTTGAAATCAAAGAACTTAAAATCACCAGACTTGCAAAAAAAAAAAAAATTTTACTCATTAATGGCACTCACTATCTAAACCAGGGGTCCTCAAACTTTTTAAACAGGGGGCCAGTTCACTGTCCCTCAGACCGTTGGAGGGCTGGACTATAGTTTAAAAAAAAACTATGAACAAATTCCTATGCACACTGCACATACCTTATTTTGAAGTAAAAAAACAGCCCTAACCGGTTTGGCTCAGTGGATAGAGCATTGGACTGTGGACTGAAAGGTTCCAGGTTCGATTCCCCAGTCAAGGGCATGTACCTTGGTTTCGGGCACATCCCCAGTGGGAGGTGTGCAGGAGGCAGCTGATCGATGTTTCTCTCCCATCGATGTTTCTAACTCTCTATCCCTCTCCCTTCCTCTCTGTAAAAAAAAAACCAATAAAATATATTAAAAAAAAAAAAAACAAAAACAAAATGGGAACAAATACAATATTTGTATTTGCATGTGGCCCGCAGGCCGTAGTTTGAGGACCCCTGACTGAACAATAACAACACTTTCATTTAGTCGCGTTCTGAGACGCCAGAGGATTTATATATTAAATGAAAGCAGCACAGTAAGATCCTGGGTGGACAGAGGTATACCTTATTGTAGAATGTGGAAAAGAACAGCAGTGAAAAGAGAGAGGAAAACAGGCCTGGCACCTCTGACATGACCCTTTTCCAGTACGTGTGAGCTCAAGATCTGAAAAGTGATTCCCTTAAAACTGTCCATACTCTCCAAAGTGTTAATGTACTCAGTTTATGTTTCAAGGGACCTGGCATACTGTTCTTAATATGTTTGCTCCTCCTCTTAGTGCTATCTGTTTTAAACAAGACCACCTCCCCGAGAAAGGTTGTTTCCCCAGGTGAGGATTTTTTCCCTGGAGTTAGGGATTAACAGGACTAAGGAAGAGAATAAATCAGTGAAACCCCCTAGTGTTACAGAAATACCATGTACTACTTATGAAGAACTTGGACTAAGACTGTTGGCAATAAATTTGGGACTTGCTGGGCCCACATCCCCAGGGGTCTACCCACCAGGGAAAGCACCAAAGCCTATACCCCTGGAGACTCACTGACACAGGGCAGTCCCAGGGAAGGCAAGCAGCAAGGCTGGGAGGACATAACCTTTACTGGGTAGGATAATCTCCTTCAGTCACTTCCTTGTATCTTATCAGTAGAGCAGTGACCTTGGAATAGCCCTTATAATGGAACACAGAGATTAACCTAGACAGGATTAAACTCAACAGATTAACAAATGCCCTAACCTTTGGAATAGAATTGATAGGATTAAAATCAACTGGTATAAATACAGATGTAACAGGACAATAAAGACAGAACCTGGCTAGAGAACCTCGCTATGCTGATCAACTGAACGCTGTCTCCGTCCACACCTTTGGGAACCCCTGGACCTGCTGGGGCTGGACCCCAACAGGAAATGTATAGTAATGCTGTGAACCACACAATGGAAGGTATTGCTTGTACACTCTGCCTATGTTTTTCATGGCATTTCAGTCCATGCTCATGCTTGGAGAGAGAAGGAGATGGGTGATAGGGTGAGAGAAAATAAAACAGGACATTTTGAGCCTTAAGTGGGAAAATAGTGTCATGAAAAGTTTAGTATATTGTATATAGAGAGAATCTGTCTTATTATTCTGTTACTTTCAGATTTGAGATATTAATCGTCACTGATGTGTTCCCTAGGGCAATAAATCTCTTTGACTATAGAAATGCAAATAGAGACTTCTATTGTTTATATAATTTTTTATATCTTTTCCTTTTGGTATTTTTATGTTTATAATATGTCCTAGATTGTCAGTGCATTACTCTTGTCAGTCAAAATTTCTACTCTGCCACTGTAAATATTTAACAGCTCTGAACCTCAGTATCCTTTATCAATAAAATGTGAAGAGTAATGCCTGACCTCATACTGCATATGAATTAAAATTAAGTATATTAAAACCTACTACAGTACAAACACACTGTAGGTATTCAGTGGATGATGAGAACGGTGGTCATTATAAGGGTCAACTAGAAATCATAGGCAAAGTACCTCGTGGGGTCAATAACATAAAAAGTTGGATGTAAGATGCTATTATTATTCTAGAGGCAGGGAACTTCTTGTTCAAGTTCTTTAACTTGGACATACAGGGTACATCACACATGAACTCGTGCTTTAGTAACTGTTGTTCTTTGTGAAGGAAAAAGGTAGCTCTGCTCTCACCTTGTCAGTTTTCTACTATGTGCATTCTTTCTCATGTGCAGATCACTAGAACCCAGGCTACATCTCTCACTGTTGAGATAGGCGGTGATGGTAGGACAAGGCAAGGCTTAGAAACTGTGCTGTAGACCAAAGGAAGATGTAGGCAGAATTGTGGCAGACTGAGTTTTCCAATTGCCGAGAGCAAAGAAAACTTGGTCCAGAATTCAGGACAGGCATGTCAGTAATATTGATAGTTCAGGTCTGAAGAGTTGCTTCAGCACTAAAATCCTAGCATTAGAAATGCCCTTTGAGATTAGTGATATTCTTTTTTTGCTGTTGAGCTTTAGGTACAGCCCTTGCTGGGTTTGAGGATTCACCCATACCACCTAAATCGTGGGGGCTGATATGAGCTCAGATTGTAGAATGGCTTTCAGATTCCCCTCAAGTGTTACTGCATGGTAGCATCAGGTCTTCTAAAAGTCTGTGTGAGTCTATGTTAGTTTTCTAGAACTGCTATTTAAAAATACCACAAACTTAGTGGCTAAAGCAACAGAAATAGTTTGTCTCACAGTTTTTGAAACTAGAAGTTCAAGACCAAGGTGTTTGAAGGTTGTGAGAGAGCACCTATCCTATGGCTCTCCCCTAACTTCGGGTGGTTTCTGGCATCTTTGCCGTTCTTTGGCTGTTGAAGCCTCAGAGCAATCTCTGGCTTCATTTTCACATGGTGCTCCCCTTGTGCACGTCTGTGTCCAAATTTCCCATATTTATAATGGCTGCAGTCTCATTGGATTATCTTAACGCATTAAGTGCCCAGCCTGTTTTGTCTTTGGGACGGAAAGTATAGTGTCAGTCACTGGTGACTGACAGAGCACTTAATGTGTTAACTAATTACATCTGCAACAACTCTATTTGCAAATAAGGTCATATTCTGAGGTCTGAGGCATTAGGACCTCAATATATGAAATGGGAGGAGGGAGGGATAAAATTCTATCCTTTTTATTTTCTTTATTGATTAAGGTATTACAATGTGTCCTTGTCCCCCCACCCTCCCACACTCATGCCCTCACCCCCCTGGTGTCTGTCCATTGGTTAGGCTTTTATGCATGCATAGAAGTCCTTTGGTTGATCTCTCCCCGTAACAGGATCCTTGGGATTATCACCTATTGCTAAGGTCCTCTTCAAAAATCCATGGCACTATAGGGAAAGGAGTGTGAATGCACTGATGTAGGAATATGTATGTGAGCATATTGCAGATAGCTAATACTAATACTAATTGCAGACAGCTAATCCTAATACTAATATATCTTTGCAGTGGAGTGAATTCACCAAAATAATGAGGGATTCATTGAATAACTTAGTGGAAAAAGAGCCCTGATATTGGAAGACAATTCTCCAGGGGTCTTTCTTATTTCTGCATATCTTTGTGAAGTGAACAGATTGAAAAGACCTTAAATGTTGAGAAGTTTTAACAAGATAATGGTTTATAGCATGATTCTAAAGTCCTGATATTAAGAAGATGATGGGAAAGGATCTAACTTTAAGTATAATAAAATTTTTCTTGTGCTACTACTCATTTGTAATTTCTCTCAAAATATATAATACTAGAGGCTCGATGCATGAAATCCGTGCAAGGGGTTTGGCCCCTGCCACTGCTGTGGCTGCCTTGGCCCCCGCCTCAGCGGCTTCGTCTGGAAGGACGTCTGGTCTAATTAGCATATTATGCTTTTATCATTATAGATAAAGAATCAAAAATAGAGCAATTTATTTAAAAAATAAAGGAAAAGCAATAAAGTTCTTGATAGTGAATAATACATTTAAATGACTGATTCACAAGGTAATTGCAGAACTCAGATAAAAATAGGAACATCTAGTATTATCTAGAGAGAAGCCAACAAATTAGGATGAATAATGATCTTTTAACTGAGATTGAGTTGGAATTTCATAAAGATAGCTTTTAAATGAACATATGAAAAGGTTTTCCTGGATATTGAAATATGGTGACTATTCTGATATTTGAGGTCTAAAGCTCATTACCTTTTGGACAAAAGTTCTGCTTCTGCAGAGACTATGATTAGTTTTAATAGTTTTTGTTTTATTTTGTTTTGTTTTGCATTAATCCATTATCTCTTCTTTACTTCCACTCTCTAGAATCTATTATTAGTCAATCTATTTCAAGTGTTTGTTTGGAAAGTCAGTGACATTCAGGAAAAAGTAACCACATATTGCCAGGTGTCAGGTAGCTATGTGTCACACCTCATAAAAACAGCTGAGTACTCAACCAAAGCAGACACTGATTCAGCAGCACTGTCAGATGGCATTGTTCCTGAAATATCAAAGGACAAGCAGTAAGTGACATTTGGGGAAAGAAAAGAAATTCATGTAGGTTATCATACATTTGACTCTTGCCTCAAGAAAAAAATTAAATATTAAATGTATATATTGAATTGACAGCACATACTAGAGTGGTGTGTGTGTGTGTGTGTGTGTGTGTGTGTGTGTGTTTAAATCAAACGCTATGCTTCTAGTAGATCTAGTAGATCAAAACTTTCTTCCAGAAACATGTCTTACTTTTCGAAAGTGGACATACAGAAGGCAAGAGATATGTGAAAACACGCTCAAAGTCACTAATTATCCGAGAGATACAAATCAAAATGACAATGTCACACCTGTCAGAATGGCTATCATCAACAAATGACAAGTGCTGGCGAGGATGTGGAGAAAAAGGAACCTTCATGCACTGCTGGTGAGAACGCAGACTGGTGTAGCCACTGTGGAAGACAGTATGGAGTTTCACAAAAAATAAAAAATAGAACTTCTATTTGACTCAGTGATCCCACTTCTAGGAATATATCCCAAGAAACTAGAGACACCAATCAGAAAGGACATATGCCCCCTTACGTTCACAGCAGCACAATTTACAATAGCTAAGATTTGGAATCAGCCCAAGTGCCCATCAGCAGATGAGTGGATTAAAAAATGGTGGTACATCTACACAATGGAATGCTACACTGCTGTAAAAAAGAAAGACCTCATCATTTGCAACAGCATGGATGGACATGGAGAACATTATGCTAAGTGAAATAAGCCAGTCAGAAAAAGATAAATATCACATGATCTCACTCATGTGTGGAATATAATGAACAACATAAACAGATGAAAAAAACAGACCCAGAGACAGAGAAGCATCAAACAGAGGGAAGGCAGGGAGTGGGGGTAAGAGATCAACCAAAGGACTTGTATGCATGCATATAAGCATAACTAATGGACACAGACACTAGGGGGGTGATGGCATGTGCTGTGGGGTGGGAGTGGCTGGGGAGAGATCAGTGGGGGAAAAGGAGATATATATAATACTATATGTAATATTTTAAACAATAAAGAATTAAAAAAATAAAAAGGAAACATATGTCTTGCTCTACAAAAATAGCCTCACATTATCCTAAAGATTTTGACTAATTAATATTACATTCATAAAATATGAAAGGGCTGGTTTCTCTGTCATCTTTTTAAGTGAACTAATATCCATTTTGGTTTCTTTCTAATTTTAACTTTTTTTTCAGTCAGTCATGGCAGAATAGTAGGGTTGATTCTCAGTAATCATTAATCCATTCATTTAATAAGAATCTTTGAATGAGAGGTAATATATTATAGTGATTAAAAACATGAAGGTAGATATTAATCTATTTTAACTCCATTATTTATCAGTTCTATACAATGTTTCCATGGATTTCCTCAAATGTAGTTTAAAGATAACAGTGCTATGAGGTTCCTGTATTAATTGAGATGACCTAGGTATCAAATCTTCTCTGAAAAGGTTTGCTCAATGTATTTAGTAAATATTATATACTTAAAGCTATAACATTTTTTTTTTATATTTTAAAGAAATAAGAAAGGAACAACTTATTTATTTGAGTTCCTTAAATGATAGACAATCTTTTATATACCTTCGTGTCCCTTGCATTTGTTGTTTTTTTTTAATCTTTATTGTTCAGATTACATTTGTTCCTCTTTTTTTCCCCCCCATAACTCCCCTTCTCCCAGTTCCCGCCCCACCCTCCGCCCTCACTCCCCACCCACTGTCCTCATCCATAGGTGCACGATTTTTGTCCAGTCTCTTCCCGCATCTCTCATTCCCCTTTCCCCCCCAAGAATAGTCAGTCCATTCCCTTTCTATGTCCCTGATTCATTATAATCACCAGTTCATTCTGTACATCAGATTATTTATTCACTTGATTCTTAGATTCACTTGTTGATAGATGCATGTTTGTTGTTCACAATTTGTATCTTTACCTTTTTCTTCTTCCTCCTCTTAAAGGATACCTTTCAGCATTTCATATAATACTGGTTTAGTGGTGATGAACTCCTTTAGCTTTTCCTTATCTGTGAAGCTCTTTATCTGACCTTCAATTCTGAATGATAGCTTTGCTGGATAAAGTAATCTTGGTTGTAGGTTCTTGCTATTCATCACTTTGAATATTTCTTGCCACTCCCTTCTGGCCTGCAAAGTTTCTGTTGAGAAATCAGCTGACAGTCGTATGGGTATTCCCTTGTAGGTAATTGAGTCTCTTTCTCTTGCTGCTTTTAAGATTCTCTCTTTGTCTTTTGCTCTTGGCATTTTAATTATGATGTGTCTTGGTGTGGTCCTCTTTGGATTCCTTTTGTTTGGGGTTCTCTGCGCTTCTTGGACCTGTAAGTCCATTTCTTTCACCAGGTGGGGGAAGTTTTCTGCCATTATTTCTTCAAATAGGTTTTCAATATCTTGCTGTCTCTCATCTTCTGGCACCCCAATTATTCTGATGTTTGTACGCTTGAAGCTGTCCCAGAGGCTCCTTACACTATCTTCGTATTTTCGGATTCTTTTTTCATTTTGCTTTTCCGGTTGGGTGTTTTTTGCTTCTTCGCATTTCAAATCTTTGACTTGATTCTTGCGCTCCTCTGGTCTGCTATTGGGTGTAATATTCTTTATTTCAGAGCGTGTATGCTTAATTTCTAGTTTCTTTATCATAGCATCGAGGGTCTCATTAGTTTTCGTGAAGCTCTCCAAAAGTTTATTGCAAGCCCTCAAAATTGCGTTTTTTAGCTCTATATCCTCCATTTCTGTCATGTTTTTTTGTCTCCGCATTTTTTATGCTTTCTTGGTGCACCCCCTAGTGGTCTTTGTGCGCAGTCTTGTTCTAGTTGAGCCTTGATTGTTGTAGTTAATACTAGAGGGATTTGACCACCAGGCCGACTGGCTGTGTGAATCAGCTGTGTCTGCCGCGGAAAACTTCTGTCCTCTGGGGAGGTGCTAATCTAGCCTTTGCCTGAGGCGATCCGGCAAATGGCTCTGCGCAGGGCTTGGGCGGGGCGGGCTCAACAGGGCGGGCGGAGGGAGCGGTTATAGCCCCTCTCAGTCCCGTTCCCAGAGGCTCTGCTTCTCAGAACCCCAGGAACCGCTGCAAACCTCGGAGAGAAAGCTGCCTTCCAACTGATGCCAGACACTCCCGCTTCTCCCGTTTGGGTCCGAGTCCCCAGCGATTCGCCCGTATCTGGAGCTCAGAGTCTGAGACTCCCCCCTGACCGAAAACGACAACCGCGCTCTCAGCCACCAGCCCGCTTTGCGCGCGCACCTCCGCACCTGAGTATTTTCCACACTGCGCCTCCTCTGAGCCTCGGTGTGCTGTTATTTTTCCTTCTAGTTGAAGAGTCTCTCCTCAGCCAGCCTTCCTGTGGTTCTGGGTGATGTCCGTTCCGTCTTTTAGTTGTATTTTTGAAGTGGTTGTTTGCGGCAGCAGTCTCCGGTGTTTACCTATGCCGCCATCTTAGATAATTCCATGAATTATTTTAATTGCAACAATGATCAGGATCATTTATTGGCGGGAGGCATTCCTAAGGAGTGCGGAGGACAGGGAGTAAAATGAAAGCTTGTCTGCATAGTATCTCCATAAAATCCTGCACACTCCCCACTGGGGATGTGCCCGCAACCAAGGTACATGCCCTTGACCGGAATCGAACCTGGGACCCTTGAGTCCGCAGGCTGACGTTCTATCCACTGAGTCAAACCGGTTAGGGCGAAAAGCTATAACATTTATACCTGGAAGATAATCAGATCTACCAATATACAGATAAAACCAAAGGCTTTAAAAATCCATTTTTAAAATAAAATGATTTTATTTAATAATTATTTATTTGTTTTAAGTTAGCCTTCATTTTGCGCAACCTGACAGCTATCATCAGTTTCATGTCAGCATTTTGTTTTCTACAGTGAACACCAATCAGAATCATTAAACTTCTGTTATGACAACTTTATTATACATTTCTGCCACTCAAGACCATTGCAATTGTCAAACCATTCCTTTAGTGCCATTTGCCTATAAGATTTGTAAGTCTAATTGGTCACATTGAGGTAGTTCTTATTTGTTATTATTTTAAAAAATGTATTTGTTATTGAATTTAGAGAGGAAGGGAGAGAGAGAGAGGGAGAGATAGAAACATCAATGATGAGAGAATCATTGATTTGCTGACTCCTGCACAGCCCGCTCTGGGGATCAAGCCCAAAAGCCAAGCATGTACCCCAAACAGAATAGAACCTGCCACCTCCTGGATCCTGGGTCGACACTCAACCCCTGACTCACACCCAGCAGGGCAGTTTATATTTTTGAACTACCTAACATGTAATGAAGTTTGAACATGAACAGGAAAAGCATTAATAATATTTATTTTACCTACACTTACAAAATACATTTCTATGGTGTGTTGCCAATAAAGTGGCCTTTAAAAAAAAATCAATGCATTAATAATTAGGCTGTACTATCTATTTTACCCACAAGGTGGCCAGCCTCTCAGGGAGAGTATGATGTGCTCTACCTGGGGACAGAGGATGGACACCTCCACAGAGCTGTGCGGACTGGAGCCAAGCTCAGCGTCCTTGAGGATCTGGCCTTATTCCCAGAGCCACAGCCAGTTGAGAATATGAAATTGTATCAAAGCTGGCTCCTGGTTGGCTCCCGTCCTGAGGTAACACAAATGAACACAACCAACTGTGGACGTCTGTGCCTGGAGCTTCCGGCTAGCTGTGTGTGTGGCCCATGCTGGGGAGCATGGAGGGCTGGTCCAAGACATAGAGTCAGCGGATGTCTCTTCTTTGTGTCCTAAAGAGCCTGGAGAACTCCCAGTAGTGTTTGAAGTTCCTGTGACTACAGCTGCGCATGTGGTCTTGCCATGTTCCCCAAGCTCAGCCTGGGCATCCTGTGTGTGGCACCAGCCCAGTGGAGTGACTGCTTTTACCCCCCGGAGGGATGGGTTAGAGGTGGTGGTAACCCCAGGGGCCATGGGTGCGTATGCTTGTGAATGTCAAGAGGGCGGGGCAGCCCATGTGGTAGCAGCTGATAGCTTGGTATGGGGCAGCCAGCAGGGCTCCTCAAGCCAGGCCCACACTGTGGGGGCTGGACTGGCTGGCTTCTTTCTGGGGTTCTTGCAGCATCCCTGACTCTCCTCCTGATTGGTCGACGTCAGCAGCAACAGCAACAGAGGGAACTTCTGGCTAGAGACAACGTGGGCTCGGACCTGGGGGCACCGCCATCTGGGACTACAAGCTACAGCCAGGATCCTCCCTCTCCCTCTCCCTCCCCCTCTCCTGAAGATGAGCGGCTGCCCCTGGCTCTAGGCAAGAGGGGCAGTGGCTTTGGTGGCTTCCCTCCACCTTTTCTGCTTGATCCTTGCCCAAGCCCAGCCCATATTCGGTTAACTGGGGCTGCTCTGGCCACATGTGATGAAACATCCACCTAGGGCTGGGCAAATGATCACTAGTGCATGACTGGCCACTGGAATGGAGTGACCATTGGGGTGTTGGGGTCCCTGGGCCTGGAAGACCATCATGGCCTCTGAGTTCTCTTTGAAAAAATAAAAAACAACAACAAAAAACAGTGCTCATAAATGATCTCTGTCACCATACCCAATTAAGAATGTCACTGCAGTAGGGAACATTTGTTGGTTTGCCTGTCTAGTATTCTTTCTCTTTTCTGGGGTAACTACACAGTTTTCTCTCATGTGATCTGGTTTGGACTATCTCACCTAGCACTCCTTCCCTACTTCAGAGTGGCCACATGGCCAAGGCGGGCCCAGGGCTGGTCACATGACTCAAACAGGAGCCATAAGAATCTTCACTGAAACTGATCTAGGGATATTAAGATGTTTCCCAGGAAGGTTCTACCTGGCAGGATGTAAATCTAACAGCAATCTTCTTCCCTGATTTAGAAAAAGAAACTATCTCTACAATGAAATCAACACACAAGTAAAAGCAGGAATGTAGACAGAAAGAATTTGATTAGACTATAAATCTTGCACACCTGAGACATATTTCTTCAATCCCAGTAATGTGTGCCAGTGAATATTTTGTATTTATTTTCCTTAGCTAGTTTGATTTGTGCTTTTATCCCTTAGAACTCAGTGACTCCTACTACAATTTGTATCCTTAAATATGGTAGAGATACCAAATTCTCCAGCAAACTCATCAGTAATATTTTAGCTTCATCAATAAAGGGTAACTATCTTGGAAAAGTTTTAGGAACAATGTTTATATCCTTAATTTTGTGAATTATAAATAAAATATGTATATTATCCTCAGTGTTTAATGAGTTTCCTGTTGTTCCTAATTTTGTCCTTGGGGTGCCCTATTTTGTTCTGTTTAAAGTAACCAGTTGCTACCTTAGTGTTTTTGTTGTCTGTCTCTGAAAGTGTTTTGTTTTGTTTTGCTTCAAAACTAAATTCTTCAGTACTTTCTTCCTCTGCTTAGCTCCTTTCATGTATAACTTCTAGGTCTTCTCATTTCCATGAAATCCTTAAGTCAGGTTAGACAGAACTGCATTATGCTCATGGGAGAAGGGGAGGAGGGAACCAGTTAGTCTCAGTTGCAGCAGGGGAGAATTTGAGCTCCCTAAAACCCAACCTGAAGAATGAAAAGACAGCCACCTGGCATGTTCCGCCTTCTGGGTTCTCTAGTGGGAACAAATGCAGCCAGACTGACACCGATAAAACTTCCCTACCTGACTGTAGTTGTATGCCCTCCTGCATGTATGCCTTACTACATTGGTAAGCACTGTGGAGAGATGGGATGTGAATTATCTCCCAGAAGAAAGGACACAAAAGGCTGAGCAAACTCTGATTAACTGCCCTGAGTTTGCCAGGCTGTGTCTCCTGGGCAAGGAAAACAACAGGCCAACAGGGGCTGCCCAGCTCATTTTCAAAACAAGATCATTAAGAATATTTACTGAGCCCAGCAAGGTAGTCCAGTGGTTGAACACTGACCTATGAACCCGGAGGTCACAATTCGATTCTGGTCAGGGCACATGCCTGGGTTGTGGGCTCGGTCCCCAGTGGGGAGGTAGCCAGTCAATGATCCTCTCTCATAATTGATGTTTCTCTCTCTCTCTCTCTCTCTCTCTCTCTCTTCCTTCCTTGCTGAACTCAATAAAAATTTTTTTTAAAAAAGAATGTTTACTGAGCAGCCACTATGAGCTATTTTAGATAGTTTAGGTATTATGTCCTAAACTAAAAAATATTTTGCCTTGTAATGAATTATTTGAGCAAACTGTGGAACTTAAAGATTAGCATATGTCCTCTTTAATTTGTCACAGGTATGCTGATGGGAGCAAAATGAATTTAAGGAGTGGTTACTGTTCCTCACTAGGACGGAAAAGAGAATTATATGAGATTTTACCAAGTTTTTTTGCATTTTATAATTTTCATTATACTGCAAAGTGTGCCTCAAGGGAATAAATTTTGAGGTAGCTTTTTTTCTTTTCTTTTTTTTTTACTGCAAAAAGCAAAATAAAAGTCTTTATGTAGCACAGCAACTAAGAAGGGCCTTTGGAAAATTGCAATGAGATACACAGACTAAAACTTTGGAATTCATTGACATATTCAATTTGGTCTGACTTACTGGGATAAAAAGAAGAGATAAAGCTGAAGTAGGTATCATGAAAGGGGAGGGGGGAGGGGGGACTGCCCAGAATATTACAGGCGAAAGCAAAAATAAAACCACAACAAGTACATATTTTTAATATCCCTTAAATTAAAATATACCTTGGAGAATTTAACCAGCTGTTTCTGAAATATAGCTTCCATATCTTCCACTTGTCACTGTATTTTTGTGTGGCACTCACCACCTAGAACCTGAGCTCTTTGCACATGTGCATCATCTGTAAAGTCAGGTGGTCATTGCTAGTCCAATAAAAAACTAAAATCCACAATCCACGAAGGAAAGATAAACAACAGCTGATAGCAAGAGACAACATTAAGGAAAAGAAAACACTGTATATGCCTCTACAAATCTGATTTAATTGAATTATGAGAACTTGAGTTCTGACAATAGAGTTTGCACTTACACACAAGACCCAATTTAGCTCCTTTCTTGAAAATAACCTATCAATTGCCAGACAAATCATTAATTCATTTTTAAAAGAGACAGAGATTTCCTGATTGTAAGTTTGAACTAATTGGTTTTTTGATTGAACTGATTGACAATTTTGCTTAAAAATAATCAAATCAGCCCTAACCGGTTTGGCTCAGTGGATATAGCGTCAGCCTGCAGACTGAAGGGTCCCAGGTTTGATTCCGGTCAAGGGCATGTACCTTGGTTGCGGGCACATCCCCAGTAGGGGGTGTACAGGAGGCAGCTGATCAATGTTTCTCTCTCATCGATGTTTCTAACTCTCTATACCTCTCCCTTCCTCTCTGTAAAAAAAAATCAATAAAATATATATATTTTTAAAAACGTAAAAAAATAAAAATAATCAAATCAGAACTACATGTATCTAGATAAAGTTATTCAAATTGCTTAATAATCTTAGCACTTCACCCATGCTCTTAGGACAATCACTTAAATGCATTGGTACCCCATAAACTCTTGTTGAATTTTGGCACAAAGACTTCATGTTTCATGAAACAATATCTGGGCAGTACCAAGATCAATGTCAAAAACAGTGAGGGAAAAAGTCTAAAGTTAAAGACATAACACTTTATTATTGTGCTTCCTTTTATTGAATTTTGCAGATATTGTGTTTTTTACAAATTGAAGATTTATGTCAACCTTACATCAAGAAATTCTGTAGGCATCGTTTTTTTTCAACAGCATTTGTTCACTTTGTATCTCTGTGTCACATTTTGGTAATACAATATTTCAAACTTTTTCATGATTATTATATTTGTTACTAGAGGTTCGGTGCACAAAATTCATGCACTGGGGGGGGGGTGTCCCTCAGCCCAGCCTGCACCCTCTCCAATCTGGGCATCCTCTCACAATCCGGGACTGCTGGCTCCCAACTGCTCACCTGCCTGCCCGCCTGATTGCCCCTAACCGCTTCTGCCTGCCAGCCTGATCACCCCCTAACCCAGTGATGGCGAACCTATGACACGCATGTCAGAGGTGACACGTGAACTCATTTTTTGGTTGATTTTTCTTTGTTAAATGGCATTTAAATATATAAAATAAATATCAAAAATATAAACCTTTGTTTTATTATGGTTGCAAATATCAAAAAATTTCTATATGTGACGCGGCACCAGAGTTAAGTTAGGGTTTTTCAAAATGCTGACACGCAGAGCTCAAAAGGTGCAAATATCAAATTTCTATATGTGACGCGGCACCAGAGTTAAGTTAGGGTTTTTCAAAATGCTGACACGCAGAGCTCAAAAGGTTCACCATCACTGTCCTAACTACTCCCCTGCCAGCCCGATCAACGCTTAACTGCTCCCCTGCCAGCCCAAATGCCCCCAACTGCCCTCTCCTGCCAGCCTGGTCACCCCCAACTGCCTTCCCCTGCAGGCCTAGCCACCCCCAACTGCCCTCCCCTGCTGGTCTGATCATCCACAACTGCCCTCCCCTGTAGTCCTGGTCCCTCCCAACAGCCCTCCCCTGCCAGCCATCTTGTGGTGGCCATCTTGTGACCACATGGGGGTGGCCATCTTGTGCAAGGGTGTGATGGTCAATTTGCATATTACCTCTTTATTATATAGGATGGTGATCTGTGATCAGTGATCTTTGCTGTTACAAAGGCAAAACCTACCAAAAAAAAGATTATGACTCATAGAATGCTCAAATGATGGTTAGCATTTTTTAGCAATAAAGTATTTTTAAATTAAGGTATGTACACTTTAAGACATAATGCTATTGTATACTTAATAGAGTATTGTAGAGGGCAAAAATAAATTTTATATGCACCGGGAAACCAAAAAGTTCACGTGACTCACTTTATTGTGATATTTCCTTTATTGTAGTGGTCTGAAACTGAACACATAGTATTATATCCTAGGTATGCCTGTATTTTAAGTTCTGGAATATAATGGACCAAATTTAATCACAATGTCACACTTACAATATTTAAATAGTTTTGAAGTAGTAGTCACTCAGTTATTCATTGCAATAAAATTTTAAAAAATGAGATAGAAATTATTAAAAGGCACTTTCAGCTATTAGACTAAGAACCCCCATAGAATGACTGCATATGTGTTAAATATAGAACTGTCCTACTAAACCCATTTAGGATGATGCCTTTCTTCTGTCACTGGTAAGGAAAAGGCAGATGATAATTTTAATGACCAAGCAGACATAAATAAAAGGAAAACTCATATGTGTCAAGATAAATTTAAATTTAAAACTTTAGGAGAATGCTGATTACCTCCAAAACACTGCTTTATAAAATAGGTGAAGAAAACTCAGTCTCTTAAACAGCATCATCTTTATTGCACATTGACTTGCAGAATTTAAATAATCAGAAACTCTGGGACTAAAGACACAAAATAGAGACTGCTATGGATCTATATTGTGTGAAGAATGCAGTTTGAGTGAGTGGAAAGGAAATAGAGGTAAGAGAGTCAAACCTGTTCCTCTAAATGACTTCTGTTAAACCACTTAACTTCAACGGACATGAGTTTCCTCATTTTTAAGTTGTGGAAAGCAAGTTTTGCCTCTTACATCACCAGAATGTTGTAAGGGGGTTGTAATGAAATATACACTGATTTCCTTTGGGGGAGAAAATTTGTAAAACCTAAATTCATTAGGTTACAAACTCCTTTCCATTAGAAGAGTTGAAACAGGATATAGCCACATCTAAGCCACAGTTCCTAAGAACAGAAATAACCAATGTAGCCACACAGGTTGGGTCTACAGCCTATTAGAATCTGTTCATTGTTTTCATAGAGTATTTTTACCACAAAATGGACACAAATTCGTATATAAAATAGGGTAAACAATTATGGTTAAAATCTTCTGTAATTTATAGCTTAATATACATGGAAAGTTTTTATTAACAGATTATAGAATTATTATCTAAAAACTTAGAATTTCGTAATTTTTAAAGCTATTTTAAGACTTGAATCAAAACTGCACTGAGTAGTATAGTATGTAAATTGACATACTATAAAAAAGAAATATTCTTTAATAAAGTTAATATTTTTAATATGCTCTAGGTACTTAGCATAGTCTGTAAAATTAAACATAGGCAATATAGCCAATAATTTAAACAATCCATTTTTAAATGAGATGAGAAACATCTTGAATTCTCATGGCCGCAGCGGGAATGCCATCATGATCGTGGCTGGTACTGCTCTTCAGGCACCCATGCTGACAGGAGACATGAGAAGCATGAAGCTCTCCAACCATCTGGGATGACCAACATTAAACTGAGAATGAAAATAGGTCCTGGTTGCAGCAAGTCTTAGAAAAACAATAGAATAGCTGGCCACTGATGAGAGCATGCCCAAGGGCAAGAATGGCATTCCAAAGGCTTACACTATTGTTTCTCTCTGACATCCTGTATTAATACGAGGGAATTTTTATCCTATTTCTATTAGAAAGTATTTAATCCAATTTATAAAACCTATTAGATATTTTTAAAATCTTTGGTATAGAATATCTACACTAATAAAAGAGAAACATGGTAATTGGCGTACAACCGCTACCCTTCCCATTGGCTAATCAGGGAGATATGCAAATTAACTGTCAGCCAAGATGGCGGCTGGCAGCCAGGCAGCTT
>NW_005358650.1:496646-498108 GCF_000412655.1 Myotis brandtii
GGAAAGCTGGGTCCTGGGTACCAGAGGGAAGCCAGTGCCAGCAGCCAGGGGAAGGAAGGCCGACTCTTGCATGAATTTCATACATTGGGTCTCTAGTAGAATAATAAATATATTGATTTTTTAAAAGATAAATGCCATCTAAAATGTACTTTTAATTGCACAAACATAAAAAAATAGCATTCTGAACGAACTCGCTGATGTTTTCTACTATCCACATATTTCTGTCTTATATGTGTAATTAAAAGCATCTGGCCATTTAAGAAAAATATTCTTTATTCACTGAATTGAAGAAGTTTTCATTAGGTGGGTTTTTTAAAGTACTTGAAGTAATATATTTCTAGTTCTTAAGATTGCTAGTTTAGAGAAATTTAATGCCATTAAAAACATTTTTTACACTCAAATTACATTTAGCTTCTTATAGTAAGTACTTTTTAAAAAATATGCATATTTTTATTTATTTTAGAGAGGAAGGGAGAGGGAGAGAGAGAGAGAAACATCAATGATGAGAGAGAATCATTGACTGGCTGCCTCCTGCACACCCCTACTGGGGATTGAGCCCAAAATCCAGGCATGTGCCCTTGACCAGAATCGAACCGGGATCCTTCAGTCCACAGGCCAATGCTCTATCTACTGAGCCAAATAGGCTAGGGCAGTAAGTACTTTTGAGAATCCATGTATCTACAATTAAACCACTGTTTGTAGAATGTGGTTTATTTTTCGTGCTTTTTATTTAATTTGTTGTTTTATTTTTATGTGTTGTTACTCTCAGACCCAGAATACATGAACTTCTAGAAAATAGGAACTATGCCTTATATTTATCTTTGTATCTGGTGGGCCTAGTATTGTGCCTGGCACATGTTAAATTCTGAATTAAAATTTAAAGGATAAATGAAAAACATTAATGAATAATCTAGTAAAACCGAGAATTATATAACCATCTGTGGAAAGAGGCTACAGTGTTTGGACAGGTTCAAGCCTGGGACTAATGAGAGGACACGATCCTCTCCTGGCAAAACCACGTGCAAGTCCAAGCACAATTATAGCCCAAGGCTACAGTTGTAAGTTTGACCTTATGATCTGAACCTGTAGCCCCATGTGGCTGAGTGATATGGGCTGCGGGAGGTGCAGCAAGTAAACAAAGCTTGATCAGGTGCATGTAATTGAGTAGATTCGAAACCCGCAAGAATGTTGTAACCACACCCTTACTTTGCCTCCTGGAATCTGGCTATAAAATAAAGAGACAGCTTACACGCTGTGGCGCTGTCTCTCCATCAGACAGCAGCGTCCCACCCAGACCCAGCTTTATTCTCTTGTCTGTCTTTTCTAAATCCTTCACCACCCCCTCTCAGGTTCACCCATGGCCATGCTGGCTCAGCACAACCATCTCCCTATATCAGTGATGGCGAATCTATGACATGTGTGTCAGAGGTGACACGCGAACTCATTTTTTTGGTTGATTTTT
>NW_005358650.1:498683-500868 GCF_000412655.1 Myotis brandtii
ACCCTTTAATACAGTTCCTCATGTTGTGGTGACCCCCAACCATAAAATTATTTTCGTTGCTACTTCATAACTGTAATTTTGCTACTGTTATGAATCGTAATGTAAATATCTGATATGCTATATGTGTTTTCCAATGGTTGCAACCCACAGGTTGAGAACCGCTGTTAGCTAATGTTATGGTGGTAATTATTTTGCAACATATAAGTATATAAATCAACACATTTACACCTTAAACTTACATAATATTATATGTTAATTATATCTCAATAAATCTGGAAAAAATATAATTTTTCAGATTCATAGAGATAGAAAGTAGAATAGAGGTAACTAGGGTCCGGGGAGTTAATGTTTAATGGTTACAGGTTTAGCTTGAAATGATGAAAAGTTCTGGAGATGGATAGTGGCGATGGTTACACAACAATGTGAATGTACTCAATGTTACTGGACTGTACACTTAAAAATGGCCAAAATGGTACATTTAATTTTCTATATATTTTACCACAATAATGTATATATTTGTGCTATATTTTTAAAATATTTTTAATTGATTTCAGAGAGGATGGGAGAGAGAGAAAGATAGAAACATCAATGATGAGAGAGAATCATTGCACGCCCCACACTGGGGATCCAGCCTACAACCCAGTCATGTGCCCTAACTAGGAATTGAAATATGATCTCCTGGTTTATAGGTCAACACTCGACCACTGAGCCACGCCAGTGAGGCCATGCAATATTTTTTTAAAAAGAAAGAGTATGTGGAAAGATTTTATTTTATACATTTGATTATTCTTTGGGATTTTTTAAAACCTTGAGGTCATAAACTACCACACAGAAATAAAATTCAAAATAAAATATGAAAGTCTAAAAAAATAGGTTAAAAATAGACATGCTGCAAATCTTCTAAATTAATTGTAAATTTAGATTTTACAGGCATTTCTTTCCATATATACACTAGGTGGAGCCATTTGCTTAAACTAATTGTAGGAAAATTGGGAGAATGTACATTTAATTTTATAAGAAAGTGTCAAACTGTTTTTCAAAGTAGCTCTACCATTTTGCATTCCCTCCAGCAACATATGAAAGTTTCAGTTGGTCCGTATTCATATTAGTATTTGGCCATGCTTATTTTAGTTACTCTAGTAGCTGTATAGTAGTATCCTGTGGTTTCAATTTGCATTTCCTTAATGACTAATGATATTGAATTTCATTTTTTTAATCTTCATCTGAAGATATGTTTATTGATTTTAGAGAGAGAGGAGGGGGCAGAGGGAGAGAGAGAAATATTGATGTGAGAGGAAAACATCGATTAGTTGCCTCCTGTACATGCCTGGACCGGAGATTGAAACTGCAACCTAGGTATGTGCCCTCATTGGAAATCAAACCCGCAACCATTTTTGGTGTATGGACGATGCTCCAATCAATTGAGCCTCCTGGCTGGAGCCTCCTGTAAAGATGTTGAACATCTTTACATGTACTAATTTTATATGCTCACATTTTGTATATCTTCCTTGCTAAAATGCTTATTCACATTTTTTTCCCAGTATTTATTGGGTTGCTTGTTTTCTTAATGTTGAGTTGTGCAAGTTCTTTATATTACCACCTTTCCATTTATCCAAGATAAATGGAAATATATGTCAGCATATAAATGTTCATTGCAGCTTTATTTATATTCACCAAAACTGAAAACAACCTATTAACTCGTGAATAGCTGAATAAACTAGGTGCATCCATACAATGGAATAGTACTTAGCAATACAAAGTAATGAACTACTGATAACATGAAACAATATGAATCTTTTAAGTATTCGAAGTTGAGTCAGAGAATTCAGACACAGAAAGCTACATATTCTATGACTCCATTCATATCATATTCCATATCTTACTTTTAGTAGTGGTTATAAGATTATAAACATTTGTCAAGATTCATTGAATATACACTTAAAAATGCTGATTTTACTGTTCAAATACTTTGTTTATTATTGGGTTTTGTTACTTAATATTGAACATTTTAATATCTAGTTAACCTGACACTGAAGAATATCATCCCAGCTGCTAATTACATCTTCAACAGTGCTATAAGGAGTTGACAACCTCCCTTAAAACTGAAGCTGAAATTGTTTCAACCTAGGACAGTGATGGCGAACCTATGACACGCGTGTCAGAGGTGACACGCGAACTCATTTTT
>NW_005358650.1:501425-503182 GCF_000412655.1 Myotis brandtii
ATATGCAAATCAACCAAACAGCGGAACAACTGGTCGCTATGATGCGCACTGACCACCAGGGGGAAGATGCTCAATGCAGGAGCTGTCCACTGGTGGTGAGTGCACTCCCACAGGGTGAACTTCACTCAGCCAGAAGCTGGGCTCACAGCTGGGAAGCTCAGCGGTGATGGAAGTAGCCTCCCCTGCCTGCATGGCAGTGCTAAGGATGGTCAGTGCGCATCATAGCGAAGAGTTGTTCTGCTGTTTGGTCGATTTGCATATTACCCTATTATTATATAGGATGGGACCACCCTCACTGAAACATAATGTGGCACATGACTATATGAAAATTCCAATTTCTCCACATCCTTGGTATTGTTTATCTTTGGGTATAGCCATCCTATTGTAAAGTGGTATCTCACTGTAGTTTCAATTTGCATTTCCTTAATGACTAATGATATTGAATTTCATTTTTTTAATCTTCATCTGAAGATATGTTTATTGATTTTAGAGAGAGAGGAGGGGGCAGAGGGAGAGAGAGAAATATTGATGTGAGAGGAAAACATCGATTAGTTGCCTCCTGTACATGCCTGGACCGGAGATTGAAACTGCAACCTAGGTATGTGCCCTCATTGGAAATCAAACCCGCAACCATTTTTGGTGTATGGACGATGCTCCAATCAATTGAGCCTCCTGGCTGGAGCCTCCTGTAAAGATGTTGAACATCTTTACATGTACTAATTTTATATGCTCACATTTTGTATATCTTCCTTGCTAAAATGCTTATTCACATTTTTTTCCCAGTATTTATTGGGTTGCTTGTTTTCTTAATGTTGAGTTGTGCAAGTTCTTTATATTACCACCTTTCCATTTATCCAAGATAAATGGAAATATATGTCAGCATATAAATGTTCAATGCAGCTTTATTTATATTCACCAAAACTGAAAACAACCTATTAACTGGTGAATAGCTGAATAAACTAGGTACATCCATACAATGGAATAGTACTTAGCAATACAAAGTAATGAACTACTGATAACATGAAACAATATGAATCTTTTAAGTATTCGAAGTTGAGTCAGAGAATTCAGACACAGAAAGCTACATATTCTATGACTCCATTCATATGATATTCTTGAAAAGGAAAAATTATGAAAACTGAAAGTAGATCAATAGTTGCCAAGGACTGGGAATGGGGAGAATGAACTAAATGCAAAGCATTGTTGGTAAATCTTTTGGAGAGAATCACATATTCCATATCTTACTTTTAGTAGTGGTTATAAGATTATAAACATTTGTCAAGATTCATTGAATATACACTTAAAAATGCTGATTTTACTGTTCAAATAGTTTGTTTATTATTGGGTTTTGTTACTTAATATTGAACATTTTAATATCTAGTTAACCTGCCACTGAAGAATATCATCACAGCTGCTAATTACATCTTCAACAGTGCTATAAGGAGTTGACAACCTCCCTTAAAACTGAAGCTGAAATTGTTTCAACCTAGGACAGTGATGGCGAACCTACGACACGCATGTCAGAGGTGACACGCGAACTCATTTTTCTGGTTGATTTTTCTTTGTTAAATGGCATTTAAATATATAAAATAAATATCAAAAATATAAGTCTTTGTTTTACTATGGTTGCAAATATCAAAAAATTTCTATATGTGACACGGCAAAATTTCTATTGACACGGCACCAGAGTTAAGTTAGGGTTTTTCAAAATGCTAACACGCCCAGCTCAAAAGGTTCGCCATCACTGACCTAGTAGG
>NW_005358650.1:504523-506612 GCF_000412655.1 Myotis brandtii
TTAAATGGGAACATAAAGAAGGGTTGATGTAAAAATATGCTGCAATAGCAACAAGTTATGTATGCTAAAGGAAATTTCAATCCAAGGTCAAAGAATAGGAACTGACTGCTCAGACCAGAATAGCTATCATTCTGCAAGGGTTTCCCAGAGACTACACTGCTGAGGTTTAGCTTACTCCTATGCAAGCTAATTCATGGCAGCCACTCACATTTGTAGTATGACAAGTGATAATTTTCCTGTATAAAGTGAACAGATTATTAAAACCCATAGTAGTTTGAAATGTGTGTAGTTGAAAAGGGGTAGGAATGGGAATATATTTTTTTTCAAGACTGCACTTATCTGCATATTTATAAAAGCAAACAAGGGAGCATGCTGAAACATCTTGGTTATAGGTAAGCCCCAGTCTTGACTGTCACAGGGGAAAAGAACACTAGAATTTTCAAAACTAAGTATATAAATATGCTTACATCCTAAAATAAATTCATGTAATGTTTTTTGCTAACCCACCAAGAATAAGTTGACAGTTTGAACAACTTGCTATATAAAACTGAAGTGCACGGATGGCATCACACTAACGTTTGTATCGTTTATCTACTTCAGAAAATAGTTTCTGAATTTCCCCCCCTTTATCCATATTGTAAATTCAAAAAAAATCTTTTGAAGCATTTTTAAAAATCTCCCCCTAAATAACTATTTGGTAACTTGAGTTGCTTTATTTGAGGATGAATAGATCCAATAAGCACTTCTATAATACAAAGTGAACTGAATTTATTGTGAAATTCTCATCGATGGTAAATTAAATTGAGTATTTATTCTGTCCATTTCATTTTACAATAATCTTAGCACTTATTTTTTTGTACTATGTATGCCAATGTAAAAATTTTGTTCTGTTTGTTTTTAATTTAATTCTTTAGTGTTTAAAGTATTACATAAGTCTCCTTTTTCCCCCATTGACCTCTCCCTGGCCGCTCCCACCCCCCAGCATATGCCCTCAGTCTCCTACTGTCTGTGTTCATTGGTTATGTTTATATGCATGCATACAAGCCCTTTTATCATCCCTATCAAATTAGTCTTTGAGCCTCTAAAAAAATCACTTTTATTAGAAAGCATCCATACACATCTTTAAAATAGATGGTAGTGACAGAGAAACAAGAGTTAAGATTTGTGCATTGACAGACTTTTACAAAATCTGCCAAAGTTCTTCACCTGTTCATAATTATAATTGCCTTCTCATAGGCAATATTTCAGATAAATATATCATCATCTACTTGGAAGTTACATGTAGGGCGCAGCTATAGGGTTAAGCCTTGGACTGACCTGTTGACAAAGCCATAAACAAGTCCCAGCTTAGAGGGCACAGCCCTCTTAGCATAATTAGGCTTGACCTTATGACACTCCCTAGATATTATCTGAGTAGCTAATGGGCTGTGGGAGGTACAGCAAGTGCTGCCAAAACAAGTGAAACTCACAAGAACATTGTAACTATGGTGACCACTACCTTGGACCACTACCTTTACCTCTGGCTATAAAATAAAGGCTCAGCTTGCCTCTGGATCTCTCTCTGTGGCCATTCTCTTTGTCTGTCATTTCTTCATCCATTCACTGCCCTCACTCAGGCTTTCGAACCCTTGGCTGAGCTGGCTTGGCCCAGTTACATAAATATATTTAGTTCTAATTTTAGTATTTTTTTTCTATTTTAACTATTTTTTAGTGGAAAATTTAGTGTCATTACTTACACTCACAATGTTGTACAACCATCACCACAATCTATTTACAAAACTTTTCATCACCCCAAACAAAAACATTTTTCTTTTGCCTGTGGATATCCAGTTGTCCCAGCATCATTTACTGAGGAGAACTTGTAGTTTTTTAGTGTTTACTGTAGGGATTATATATATATATATATATATCTACACTAATAAGAGAGAAACATGGTAATTAGCGTACGACCGCTACCCTTCCCATTGGCTAATCAGCATATCCTTATGCAAATTAACTGTCAGCCAAGATGGCAGCCGGCAGCCACGCACTGAAGCGAGCAGGGAGGCTTGCTTGCTTCAGTGACTGCGGACTCCAACGTTCCCCGCCT
>NW_005358650.1:507619-508168 GCF_000412655.1 Myotis brandtii
GGGTACCCCCCTCCCCCCCGAGTGCACAAATTTTTGTGCACCGGGCCTCTAGTATATATATAATTTTTCATAGCCTCATTAGAATTTATATTTTACCACTTTAAGTGAACTGAAAATTTATAACCATATAGATTCCTCTTTTATATTGTGTTTCCAATGCCATTTTTTTAGCTCAAATATTTTTTCCTTTTTTTATTGTTTAAAGTATTACAAACAGTAGTACATATGTCTCCTTTTTTCTTTTCCCAATTGACCTTCCCCCAGCCTCCCCTACCACCTGGCACATACCCTCACCCCCCTCCCAGTGTCTTTCATCCATTGGTTATGCTTATATGCATACATACAAGTCCTTCAGTCGATCTCTCACCTCCTCCCGCCCCGCAACCCTCCCCAGCCTTCCCGCTGACATTTGACAGTCTGTTTGATGCTTCTCTGCCTCTGTATCTATTTTTGTTCATCAGTTTATAATGTTCTTTATTATCCATAAATGAGTGAGATCATGTGGTATTTTTCTTTCACTGACTGGCTTATTTCACTTAGCATAATGCT
>NW_005358650.1:508673-514915 GCF_000412655.1 Myotis brandtii
ATGGTACCTCATTGTTGTTTTGATTTGCATCTCTCGGATGATTAGTGACTTTGAGCACTAATCAAGAGACATTTTCATATGTCTCTTGGCTTTCTGAATGTCCTCTTTTGAAAAGTGTCTATTTAGGTCACTTGCCCATTTTTTGATTGGGTTGTTTATCTTCCTTTTGTTAAGTTGTATGAGTTCCCTGTAAATGTTGGAGATTAAACCCTTATCGGAGATAGCATTGGCAAATATGTTCTCCCATGCAGTGGGCTTTCCTGTTGTTTTGTTGATGGTTTCTTTGGATGTGCAGAAACTTTTTATTTTTATGTAGTCCTATTTGTTTATTTTCTCCTTAGTTTCCATTGCCCTAGGAGCTGTATTATTAAATATATTACTATGACAAATGTCTGCTATTTTGCTGCCTATGGCTTCTTCTAAGATTTTTATGGTTTCCCATCTTATGTTTAAGTCCTTTATTAACTTAACCAAGGAGATAAAGGACCTGTACTCATAAAATTTCAGAACACTGAAAAAAAGAGATAGAGGAAGACATGAACAAATGGAAGAATATGCCATGTTCATGGATTGATAGAATCAATGTCATTAAAATGTCCATACTACCCAAAGCAATCTATAAATTCAATGCAATCCCCATTAAAATACCAATGGCATACTTCAAAGACCTAGAACAAATTCTCCAAAAATTCATCTGGAATAAAAAAAGATCCCGAATAGCTGCAGCAATCTTGAGAAAGAAGAAAAATATTGGAGGGATCACAATACCAGATATCAAGCTATACTACAAAGCTACTGTTCTCAAAACTGCCTGGTACTGACACAAGAACAGTCATATAGACCAGTGAAACAGTACAGAGAACCCAGAAATCGACACAAGCCATTATGCTCAATTAATATTTGACAAAGGAGGCAAGACCATACAATGGAGTCAAAACAGTCTCTTCAATAAATGGTGTTGGGAAAACTGAACAGATACTTGCAAAAAAATGAAACTAGACCACCAACTTACACCATACACAAAAATAAACTCAAAATGGATAAAGGGCTTAAACATAATTTTAGTATTTTAACCTAATATTTATAAATAAAATAAATCTCGATTTTAAATATATTTTATAGAAATCCCCATGTGTATTTCATTTGGAGTAACCAGGCTTGGGCTTCCTAAAGGAATGACATCCAGTATATCTGAAAAAATCATGCTTTGTTGGCACTTTTAAAACATATTCAGTGAAAGCTCATATTTAATTCATGTAGTGAGAAAATTCTGAATTTGTAGCCTATGAAGTAGCCAAGAAGAGAAGTTGACAGAAAAGCTTCAACAATGTAACAGAACATGAAAATACTGTTGAGTGAATTTGATGTTGGGAATTGTAGTAGAATTGTAGACTTTAGCTCCATAGAGAAATAAAACTAGACAAAGTAGACTCATAGTTATAAAGTAACAGAATGCTAGCATGTCTATGAGTTCTGGTCATAATCTAATTAGGGTAATCTGTCTTCCTCTTGGCTCTGTATTTTGAGAAGAATGCCTAGAGCACTCGAGATATCAGATTCACATAAAAGACTTCAAAGCAGCCATTACAAATAGGTTGGCAAAACTAAAGCAAAGCCTGATTAAAGAGGTAAAGGGAGGTATGATGACAAGGTTCTCTCAAACTGAGAATATTAATAAGGAGAAATAAATGATTAAAAAAAACCCCACCAAATGGTATTGTGGAACTGAAAAGTATATGTGAAAAAGCATATATGAAATCTGGACTCACAGTTTCTGTTGTTGTGCTTTTCTCTTTTGCTGGTTTCTTTGCATACCTTGTAAACATTTTTGGAAACTGAAAATTTTAGATAATATACTAGTAGTGCAGAAATTCTGGATACTGGTTACCCTCCTTCCAGGGCTTGTTATTGTCACTTGTTTTTTTATTTGTTTTGTGACTGGTTGGATTATTTTAGTGTAGTCTGTTCCCTTGCACCTAACACACACACAATGTTAAACCTCTGCTGTTGCTCTTCAAGAAGTCACTGTAGTTACCCTTGGATGAAAGCTCTCTTCCTCTCTTTCGCTGACCACATCCAGCTGTTAAACTCCATTAATTGCCAGCTGCTTGCTCTATTGTTTTCAACAATACTCTGAGGCATATATGGGCAATATCTCTGAGATATTGCAGGTTAGGTTTCAGGCCACCACAATAAAGCAGTGCATTGCAATAAAAAGTGTCATCCTCTTTTTGTTGGTGAAGGATCTTGTCTTCAATTTGTAAAAAAAATAAATAAAAATAAATAAATACAATATTTGTGAAGCACAATAAAGTAGAACACTATAAAACAAGGCATACCTATATTGTTCTACAAACTGGTCCAATCAAACGGTGGCTTTTTTGAAGAAATAGATTCTGTGGTCAGTGTTTGACAATTGCTCTAATCCAGGTAAGACTTCTCCCAGTTATCTTTTTCTCCAGTTCTCTCATGCAAACTTGTCAGCCTACAGTCCAAGTTATATCTTCATTAAATCCAAGAATCTTCTCCCAATTGCCTTTCACTACAAACTCCACTATTCTTTAGATTGCTTAGATTTGAACTTCTTACAAAGAAAGTCACTTCCTTTGGGGAGAGATTAGAAGCTGTTATGGCCTGATTCTCCCCCCAGACAAAGTCTCTTAGCCAGGGCTGTGGAGCTGGGAGTGGTGAGAATGACAGGCTTCTCTCTGCATGACCAGCCCCCTCTAGAAGCTGAACACTCAGTAGAGGGGCAGCAGCCAAGTTCCTCTCAGCTTGTCTCTCCTGACAGGAAACCACACTCTCCGGAGCTGTGGCAAATACAGTCAGGATCCCAGTATTTTCAGTGCTTACCACCCAAAGTAGTCTCCATTCCATAAGTAGGGGTTGTGTGGCAGAAGGAGTCCCACCTCTCATTAGCAATCCCCTGACGCTTAGCCTTAGCAGCAAGTAGCTAGGGGCATGATGAGAAGCACTCCTATCCTTCTCAAGCAGGGAAGAAAACCCTGGTAGGAGCCGGGGCAAGAAGGGGACCTATGTTCTTGGCTGCACCAGTCATGAGGACAATCTCCACCAGGGCTGGGAGGGAGGAAAAGAGGGAGCAGTCTTGGTTCAAATATCACAGACGCTCACCTTTCTTACTGAAAACTTCATATATTTTCCATGGACAGCTTCTGTTCTTGTTTTCTTTTCCCATAAATATCCTCCCTGTTCCAAAATCAGCTCAAGAAAATAAATTTCCTCTCAAACACACAAACAAAACAACAATAAGAAACAACAGCAAAGTGACAGGGTTTGGCAAAGAGAAGAAGAAAAATAAAACTGAATACTCTGCTTTGCCCCAGCCCTTGGGATGCCACGTGAGTTTCTAATTCTGATGTAGGATGGAGAGCTCATTGGCTTAGTTTAATCCATACATAGCTCCCGTTGTACTGGACCAGTGTTGAGTAGAAACATTTAAAATTTCATGACTTTGCTCTAACCATTTGCAAAGCATGGATGGACCTGGAGAGTATTATGCTAAGCGAAATAAGCCAGTCAGAGAAAGATAAGTATCACATGATTTCTCATATGTGGAATCTAATGAACAAAATAAACTGATGAACAAAATAAAAGAAAAATAAAAGAAAATTTCATGACTTTGGCTAAAGAGGTTGCGGTCATTGATATTGTATCCAGAATGCCATATGAATTGTTAGTAGTCTAGGATACAAAATATAACCTGGTTTTTACCTATAAAGTGGAGTTATTCATTCTATCCCTGAAAAGTCTTACAATATTCTACTTGAACAGACTATGTCTACATCATGATTAATGGTAGAAAAAGAAAATTTCATGACTTTGGCTAAAGAGGTTGCGGTCATTGATATTGTATCCAGAATGCCATATGAATTGTTAGTAGTCTAGGATACAAAATATAACCTGGTTTTTACCTATAAAGTGGAGTTATTCATTCTATCCCTGAAAAGTCTTACAATATTCTACTTGAACAGACTATGTCTACATCATGATTAATGGTTTCATTATTATGACTATGAATGCTCTAGGTAGAGCATATCTCCTGTCATTTCTTCCATCATTTTGGCTAAAGCATAGTCATGGGCATATAAATCACTGTCTTAATTGATCCAGACAATATTACAAATACTGTTGTATTTGAATACTTGATCTCTGACACAGGCATCTCATGTGGTAATAATGACACATGGCAGAATAAATGATGGATTTCCTTCACTATATATACACATTTGAATATAAGCTGACAGGAAATAAGTCAGAATGATGGAGGAGAATGATATGGAGTTTTCATAGCATATTAGTGTTTTTTTTTCTCTACTGAGATGTCATCATAGATTTTAATTCCCTTGAGATAAGTGACTAACTCTACATAGTCTTCTTGTCAGCAATAACCAAACAAATGTCAGCTTCTCTTCCAGTGGTCTTTCTTTGCTCACAGGACTCACAAAATGCTATTGTTGTAGTATCTTTCTTAAATTACCTCAGTCACTGAAATCTTTTGGCACCAGGTTTTGCAAAAGACAACATGCTGAGCAGTGAGAAATGGAGGTGAGGTGTGATTAATTGTCAAAGGAGAGACACACAGAAGCATAACTCTACCTCCTGACAGACGCTCCAGCTGATGACACAGAGTCAAGTAATAGAATTTTTATAGAAATTTGGCCAACTGCTTTAGGCTCCATCTGCTCATTTTCCCCCCAAAGAGTGCTCCCTTTCAAAGGCTGAAGGAGAAGTTGAAAAGGCTGTTGAGGCACTTCCAAAAATTCCATCTATTTCCAGAATGGTGAGCCCCACAAATGTAACCCAAGGCAAAGTTCACCTCAAACACAGAGCTGAATCAGACTGGGAAAGAATTATTTTTTAATTCTAAATTAAATTTGTCATCATATCTCGTGCACTTTCTTTCTGAGTGTGGAGTGTGGTCTGAAAAGCAAATTGACTGAATCAACCATATCTTACACTCAACATTTAACTTACCGAACTGAGTTTCCCTGTATCTCCTCTTAGGATTGAAATACAGAATGAAACGATTAAGCAAGTTTGGGAGTGAGTGGTGGACAGGAAAAGAGGTATTTGCAGAGAATCTATAGGATCATCCTAAAGAGAACTCGACAAGATGGCACCACATTTTCTTCTATAATATCACAACCTAAAAGACACCTTTTTTCTTTACTAAGGATTTGAAGCCTGAAAGCAATTGAAGCAATTTAGTGTAGTGGTTCAGCGGTTTTCTTTTTCTTCTTCTTTTAAATAAAGCCATTTATTTTTAAAAGTTAGTTTGTTAAATCACACACACAAGAGCATGAGGTTTTGATGTCAGGTAGATTGGTGTTTAATTCCAAAATTTACCATTTGCTAGTACTGTATATAATCTTGGGGAAATTACCAATCTATACCTCATTTCATTATGAGTTATTGAAAGGTGCTTCCAAGGGTAACCACAACACACAATTCCAGGGGTGATCCATTCAGAGAATTCCATATGGTTTATTCATCCTGCATTCATTCAATGGGACTAGCCCTGTGCCTAGCACGTAACGAGCATTTGAAAGGCAGCTGTTAAATATCCAATATTTAATTCAGTCCTCTTCTGTAAACAAGAATAAGGACTCTCTACAAAGGTCAGTGTATCATAATGGATAAAAACATGAACCATCAAGCCAGACTATCAGTATTCTAACATCGAGTTGTGTTATGTAACAGCCATGTGATCTTGGGAGGTTTACTTAAATTCTTGGTGCCTCAGTATTTTCTTAGTAAAGGGGGGATAATAACAGTACTTACTTTTTAGGGGTATTGTAATAATTAAATAAGTTAATACATATAAAACACTGAGAACAAGATCTTGCACACAATAAACACTAAATAAACATTAGTTATAATTTCTTATATGTTACTAGAGGCCCGGTGCACAAAAATTTGTGCACTTGGGGGGGTGTCCCTCAGCCCAGTCTGTGCCCTCTCGGAGTCTGGGACCCCTCGGGGGATGATCACCTGCTGGCTTAGGCCCAGCCCGGGAGCCCTCGGGGGATGTCCACTTGCCAGCGGGGAGCAGGCCTAAGCTGCAGTCGGACATCCTTAGCGCTGCTGAGGAGGCAGGAGAGGCTCCCACCACCACCACTGTACTGGCAGCCATCAGCCTGGCTTGTGGCTGAGCAGAGCTCCCCCATGTGGGAGTGCACTGACCACCAGAGGGCAGCTCCTGCATTGAGTGTCTGCCCCCT
>NW_005358650.1:515242-542598 GCF_000412655.1 Myotis brandtii
CGCGCGCCCCGCCCCCCCCCCCCCCCCCGCCGGCGACGGAAGCTCCCAGCCTCTCCTTTTTTTCTTTTTCTTTTTAAATCTGGGATTTATTTACCTTCTATAATTGAAACTTTATTGCTTTGAGTGGAGCTCAGAGCCGGCCGTGGCAGGTGGGAAGCTTGGCTTCCTCCATATTGGGGCAACCAAACCTCCTGCTTGCTCCAGCTCCGTGGCTGCCGGCCGCCATCTTGGTTGGGTTAATTTGGATATAGTCGCTCTGATTGGCTGGTGGATGTGGCTTAAGGCATAGCGAAGGTATGGTCAATTTGCATTTGTCTTTTATTAGTGTAGATGTGGGAAAGTTTTCTGAATATGTTGTTAAAATGAAAAGCAAAGTGCTGAAGAAATAGGGGAGTTAGATACATGTTTTAACTTATATGTGGGGTGGGCAAAAGTAGGCTAACAGTTGTAGTACAAATAAATAATACAGTAAGAATAATGATACAAGAATAAATCCTATGTTTTGTGTACTCACAACTGTAAACCTACTTTTGCCAACACCTTTATGCATAAAACTTTTCTGCAAAAATAGCCAAAAAATTAATAGCATTTTCAACCTATCTAGACAGGAAATGAGTGGAAGGAGGAGGAAGAGTTTTCATCATATAACTCTGTATACTAGAGGCCCGGTGCATGTATTTGTGCACCAGTGGGATCCCTTGGCCTGGCCTGCCGGGATCGGGCCAAATCCGTGCATCAGGCCTCCGACATTCCCCAAGGGGTCCTGGATTGTTAGAGGGCACAGGCCAGGCTGAAGGTCCCCACCGGTGCATGAATCTGTGCACCAGGCCTCTAGTATACTGTATATTACACAAAGGAGAAATTAACCTTCTCATCCAAGAGCATTTAATTAGACACAGTAAATATACACAAGCTTACATCATGAGTAAAAACGCCATGAAAGAAGTGTTTAGACCACATTCTGAGGATGAGGGAGAGGTCAAAGCACCAAGACACCACTTCCTGCATGTACCACCAGTAAAGCCTTTTTTAAAAAAATATTTTTTTATTGCTTTCAGAGAGGAAGGGAGAGATAGAAACATCAATGATGAGGGAAAATCACTGATTGACCGCCTCCTGCCCACCCCCTACTGCAGATCGAGCCCGCAACCCAGGCATGTGCCCTTGTCCAGAATCGAACCCAGGACCCTTCAATCCACAGGCCAACACTCTATCCACTGAGCCAAACTGGCTAGGGCTCACCTGTAAAGACTTTTGAATGCACTAGCTTTCAAATGCATTCTGGGTAGAAGAAATGGCATGATTTGATGACAACGGATAGTACATGATTGGGAAGCACCAAGAACTATAAGGTATAAAAGAACAGAGAATATAACTGGTGCAGGAATTTGGAAGGAAAACAACTTCATTCACATTTCAACACAATATTTTCTAACTGAAATAAATAAGAGAATGTGTGTGTTTATCTAGATATACATACGGAATAAAAGGGAAATTACTCAGCAGAAGGGAGAGATCTTATTAAAAATAACATTGATTGATTCATCAACCCTACAATTACAACTTTCAAACATCTAAATAGAATAGCAATTATTAATTATTACCTTCTCATAAAATGTTGAGGCCTTTAAAAACCAAGTTTGTGATTTCAATCAGTTCACCAAGCCTGAATCAATTTAATTGCAAACCACAGATATTTTCCTAATATTTTCTTGAAGGCAAACTTTGTCAGGATTTTCTATGTTGTCTTTCAAGTATAGAAGCTAAAAACCAACTATAACTCTTCTCATTTATATACTACTAGAGGCCTGGTGCACGAAATTCAATTCGTGAACGGGGGGGGGGGGGGGGGGGGGGCCCCTCCCTCAGTCCGACCTGCACCCTCTCCAATACAGGACCCCTTTGGAAATGTCCGACTGCTGGTTTGTGCCCTGCACTTTTAACAGATGACAGCTCCATTGTTGTTTCTTTCTTTTCATACTTAAACCCATTGGACTTAGTAGATATTCAAAGTGTGTATACATTTTGGGGGGACACCTATATATCTCTAGTCAGCAGTGAAAGGAACCAATGGCGGATTTGGAATCCCCAGACAGGGAATCTCGCTCACTCTCCGCATGTCTCCCCACTTCACTTTCCACCTTCGCGGGCAGCGGGAGAATCAATGTTTTCTCTCATTAACTCGGAAAAGCACATCCTGTCACCCGCTGCCCGGCAGCAGTGCGCTAGGACCCACGTGAGTGAGGCTCAGTCAGGGCAGCCTTTGCTCATGGGTGCTGGCACCCAAAGTGCACATTCCTCCTCTGTAGTCGCCCCAACTATCCCACCATTTCACTGAGAGGACGGAACTCCTCGCCTCCTCTGGGTTCCTGATCTTGAACGCTGACTGAAGGCACCTCAGCGAGAGCCGCCCACACCCACCAGGTGTGTCTGTCTGCACCTGCTCCTGCCTCAGCACCTGCATTAGCCCCATGGAGGTGATCTTGTGGCTGTACTGGCCTCCACAGGAAAGGGCATCACCACTCCGCCCTCTCACTGTCATCTCACAGGCGCCCACCCTCAGCACCCAGAACACCCAGACACTCTCCAAAGGACGTGAGCAAGCCAGAGGGGATGTGTGCATGTCCTGTGGGGGATGTAGGCATGCTAGGGTTGATGGAAGTGCGGCAGAGGGGCGGGAGGGGGAACTTGGCACACACCATGGTGCGGGACTGTTGCAGGCACATGTGAGTGACAGTGCACTGGGGGATGTTCACACACCAGGGGTGGAGGAGAGGATGTGCGCACCGGAGGCCTGTGGCTTCGCAGACCACAAACCCCCGTGGCACGGCCAGGAGGACAACAACCTGGCCCACTACGTGGCTGTCGCTGCTATCGCGCACCTTCTGGGCCAGGAGGTGGGACTTGTGCAGCCACTCCTTGGTGCTGATGGCCTGCAAGCGCTACTTCAGCTCAGCCTGCAGGCTCCGCTTGGCGTGCTCATGGTTGCCACCGCCACCATGTGGGGAGTACAGTCCACCCTCTGCTGGCTCGCCTCCCCCACCCAGAGGCTCTCCATGTGAACTGCCCACAGGCCCAGAGCGTGCCCTGCCCACCGGCCTGGGGTGCCCAGGGGCGGGGCGGGACGCTTGGCGTCTGCACGCATGCGCACTGCCCACAGGCCTGCCATCTTTGTTGGGTTAATTTGCATACCCACTCCTGATTGGCTGAGGGTGTTGCGGAGGGACGGTCAATTTATATATTTGTCTATTATTAGTATAGATTGTTGAACAATAGTCTTTGAGTTAAAAATTACAAAGGATTTGAATTTGACACTATTATTAAGAACAATTAATAAATAATGTAACAATAATTAATACATGAATATGTTTTGATGTCACTATGAAAAATCCCGTTTGACTGATTGCTTCCCCCCAAAATTCACATGTTGCAGTTCTAACCCACAATGTGATGACAATTGTGGGACCTTTGGGTGGTTATTAGGTTTAGATTAATCCCCTATGATGGATTTAATGCCCTTAGAAAAAGAGGGACAGACATCAGAGTTTCCTTTCTTTGTCATATGAGGATAAAATAAGAAGGCAACTATTTGTAAGCCAGGAAGACGGTCCTCACTAGGAACCAAATTTGCTAGCACCTTAATCTTATACTTCCCGTGCTCCAGAACTATGAGAAACAAATATCTATTGTTTAAGCCACCCAGTCTATTGTATTTTGTTATAGCAGTCTGCGCTGACTAAGACACCATTCTTAACAAAATGCAATTGATGATAGAGTCATTTTGAAATACTCTCACTCACAGAATGTGCCAGGTTCTCTCAACCCCAAGCCTTTGTATATGCTGGTCTCCTTACCTGAGACACCGGTCCTTTCAATTTCCCCACCTCTTTTCTGGCAATCCCTATGTATCATTCAGAGCTCAGCTTAGCTCTTATTTTCCTTCAGGAATCCTTCCCTCTGAATGCACCACACACATGCAAGATTGATTGCATTGCATTTTTCTTTTAAATGCTTCAAACCCTCAATACATAATGAACTACTTTATGGTATGAATATTATCTTGTTGATCATGCTTAATTCAGTAGGAAATCAACAAATGTTATTTGCTTTTCTCTGCCTTGGATAAACTAGATCTGGAGTCTCAGCCAATTATTTTCACATAAAGTTGCTCTTAACACTAAAGAAAGTTAACAAAGTTCTGAGGAAGGTGATGAAGTATTTGGAAAAAAGAAACACTTGACAAATCACAGTTTATGAGTGGTGATCTCAAAAGTTATATAAAAATCCTCACAACGACATTTTTGGATCCTTCATAGATAATTATTTTGAAAGCACTTTTTTCCCCCTTCTGTTCAGAGGAGGAAAATAAGTTTTACGAATGAGGCATCTGGACAGAGCCAGACTGTGAGCTTTTACATTTGTGCTGAAATACTAAGGAGGAGACTGACTTCCTCTTAGAAACATTATTGCCCTTCTAAAACTTTAACTACATTTTCTTGAGGCAATGTTTACCTTTTGGAAGCTGAGAATGAGAGATTCAATTTTTAGGGTTTTTTCTGTCCATTCTTGAATACTGATGAACTGGAGATTTTGTAAAAGCCTCATTAATTGTTTTATCCAGAAGGTGACATTCCTTTCAAATATTCTAATTTCACTTACCTATTTAATTGTCCCATTAACAGTACAAATTTATCTGTTTTGTCAGCTGAAAGGAAGAAAAATTATCACAGACTTCATAGCATGAAAGTGCAAATAGCACATATGGGTCTGTCTGTGTGTGGCAGTTTGTTATTTTATAATAACAACAGGGGTTATAAAATATGCATTCAGGAATAGAATGTCACTCTTTTCAATGATATTTGAACAGTCTAGAACCAATATAAATGAGTGATTTAAGCCAACTACATTCAAAGTGTTCTAAATGTCTGCCAAATTATGAAATATGTATTATCAAACATTGCGGAAGAGACTTAGCAACTAGTTCTCAAATCATTTAAAAATATTTTTCTAGGCTCTTCCACAAACAGATGGACACAAAAATATGTTTCATTTATTCCATTCATAGTTGTTCTGAAAAAGAAACACTTTCTTAATATAGAACCACTTACAGCTGGTATTACACTTAGAATTTTGACCATCATTGCTTTTCATCATCAGCTGCAATTAGAAAACTTCTTCATAATTGACATTATGGCAGCAACATTATGGGAAGTTAGACCAAAACTTTTCAGTTCTTTTGAAGCTTAAAATTGCACATGGGCATATGTAATATGCATAGAAACTAGCCAGTTATGCACTTAAAGTACAAGAGCTAAACTCTGAATATAGGTTAAAGAACTGGTGTCACTCGTCACAACCTTTTCAACCCAGTGGGAAAGGCGATTAGGATAGCAATTATCAGTAAGGTGTGCACCACCTTTTGACAGGTGTAAATGAGCCGAGAAGCGACTGAGAAAGATATATAAGTGTGTTCATCGGGTCACTGAGTCTCCAGACATTCAAAATTGGATGTAGATTAACAACCCAAGAAAATGCACCATAAGAAGAAAATAGTATCCATAAATCATCTATGGAACAAAGCTTCACACTAACATATCCTAAAAATAGTGTTTTCTAAATGTACAATTGTCCAGAAGAGCATTTTGGGAGATAGATTTCAAAGCCTTATAAATTATGGCCCCTGCATTCACCAGTTGTCTCACACTGTTCCACCCAGACACACTAACTTTTTTATTTTCTCGATCCTTTTTGCTTGAGGAAAGGGATAAGATTGTTGTTATCTTATCCCTTGAAATACACCTGCCTTGGGGGCTTTGCACTAGCAGTTTCATCATCTAAACTCACAGACCTGACTTCTAAAATTTGAGTTTAATTTTCACTTCCTCAACCAGTGTTTACCTTCTAAAGAAGTTACTTTGACATACCACCTATTTTATTTTGTATTAGGGTCCTATTGCTACTTTAATGTCTTATTTGTTCATGTGCTTGCTTACTTGAGTGTTTTTCCTTTTCTGTCTCCTGCCAATAGAATGTAAGCTCTATGAGAGCAAAAATCTTGCCTCTCATTCATTGCTAACTTCCAGTATATAAAGCAGTTCCTAACACAGCAAGCACTCAACAAATACTAGTAGAACTAATGCATTTTTTCATGTATCCCTTCGTAAGAAAAAAAAAAAAATAAACCAATAACAAGCTTGGTGCTTTTAAAAAAGCAGTACTTAACATACTCTTATACCTCAAATCTTTTGGGATGTAGATTGAATATAAAGAAATAAATATATTCTAGGAAATCTTTATCTGCATCAGGCCCACCAGAATATCATAACAAGAACATATGGAAATGCATACTTTTAAATAATTAACTACATTAAACAGAAACATTTAATAATTTAGTTGCCAATTGTGGGGGGGGGGGATTATCTGCACCATTGCATATGCACACATATGCACACATAGCAATAAAAAAAGAGAAACAGAGCTAAATATTTTAACACATGAACTAATTAAAAATACCAATAACCTTGGTCATCCAGTATAATATTCTAAAACAGTATGTATTATGATCTAGGAACTGGAGGAGTATCTAAGAGCACTAGGGAAGCAGTAAATCATCTGCATATTGATTTGGTTTTATTAGTCCCTTTAAAGATTGATTAGAATTGCATCAACCCCAGCTGGCCACAATTATTGCTATTAGGATAAGTGTGTGAATCAAGCAATCTACTATTCTAGAAGCTGAAAGTGTGTGTATTTATCATGACTTGCAACCATAGTACCCATGAAAAGGCTGTCTCAGCCCTAACCGGTTTGGCTAGGTGGATAGAGCACTGGCCTGTGGACTGAGGGGTCCCAGGTTCGATTCTGGTCAAGGGCATGTGCCTTGGTTGCGGGCATATCCCCAGTAGGAGGTGTGCAAGAGGCGGCTGATTGATGTTTCTCTCTCATCGATGTTTCTAACTCTCTATCCCTCTCCCTTCCTCTCTGTAAAAAATCAATAAAATATATTTTAAAAATTTTTTAAAAAGGCTGTCTCAAATTGACATATATATATATAATTTCAGAGAGGAAGAGAGACGGGAGAGATAGAAACATTAGTGATGAAACAGAATCATTGATCGGCTGCCTCCTGCACGCCCCCTACTGTGAATTGAGCCCACAGCCTGGGCATGTACCCTTGACCAGAATTGAACCCGGGACCCTTCAGTCCGCAGTCCAACGCTCTATCCACTGAGCCAAGGCAGCCAGGGCAATTATTGTATTTTTAAGGAAGGGTCTTGATTATCTATGACTTCACTTCTTAGAAAATAGCAGGAGGAAAAGGATTAGAGACTAAACTGGAAACAATAAGAGCATACAATGAAGTCAAGACAGTCTCTTCAATAAATGGTGTTGGGAAAATTGGACAGATACAAGCAAAAAAATGAAACAAGACCACCAACTCACACCATACACACAAATAAACTCAAAATGGATAAAGGACTTGACTTAAAGGTAAGACAGGAAACCATAAAAATCTTAGAAGAAGCCATAAGCAACATAATAGCAGACATTTGTCATAGCAATATCTGTACCGATACAGCTCTTAGGGCAATGGAAACTAAGGAGAAAATAAACAAATAGGACTACATCAAAATAAAAAGTTTCTGCATAGCAAAAGAAACCATCAACAAAACAACCAGATAGCCCACTGCATGGGAGAACACATTTGCCAATGTTATCTCCGATAAAGGTTTAATCTCCAAAATTCACAGGGAACACATACAACTTAACAAAAGGAAGATAAACAATCCAATCAAAAAATGGGCAAAGGACCTCAATAGACACTTTCGAAAGAGGACATACAGAAGGCCAAGAGACATATGAAAACATGCTCAAAGTCACTAATCATGCAAGAGATGCAAATCAAAACAACAATGAGGTACCATCTCACACCTGTCAGAATGGTTATCATCAACAAATCAACAAATGACAAGTGCTGGAGAGGATGTGGAGAAATAGGAACCCTCGTGCACTGCTGGTGGGAATGCAGACTGGTGCAGCCACTGTGGAAAACAGTATGGCGTTTCCTCAAAAAATTAAAAATGGAACTTCCATTTGACCCAGTAATCCCACATATGCACCCCTATGTTCATAGCAGCACAATTTATAATAGCTAAGATTTGGAAACAGCCTAAGTGCCTATCAGCAGATGAATGGATTAGAAAACTGTGGTATATCTACACAATGGAATACTACACTGCTGTAAAAAAGAAGGAATTCTTACCATTTGCAATAGCATGGATGGAACTGGAGAGCATTATGCTAAGCAAAATAAGCCAGTCAGAGAAAGATAAATATCACAGGATTCCACTCATTTGTGGAATATAATGAACATAATAAACTGATGAACAAAAATAGATACAGAGACAAAGAAGCATCGAACAGACTGTCAAACTTCAGTGGGAAGGCAGGGGAGGGTTGGGGTGTTGGGGTAAGTGATCAACCAAAGGACTTGTATGCATGGGGGTGAGGGCATGTGCCAGGGGGTGGGGGAGGCCAATGGGGGGAAAAGGAGACATATGTACTACTATTTGTAATACTTAAAACAATAATTTTTTAAAAAGCATGAATAAAAAAGCAAACACTGAAAATAAATAAATAAATAAACAAACAAACAAATAAACAACAACAACAACACTAAGAATATGCTGGAAAGGGAGTTTATAAGAAAGAATGGTTTAAACAGACAAATCTCTCATATGCAGCATTTTTATTTAGTATGTACAAGATGATTAGTCGAAGCATAATATGTTGACTGCTTGTAGAGACAAAGAAATTGTATTTTTTATAAAAATGTAAGCATTATAAAAGAATTTGCAGGCATATATGCATAACCCATGGACACAGACAATAGTGTAGTAAAGGCTTGGGGCAGCGGTACGGGGGCAGGGTAGAAGGGGTCAATGGGGGGAAAAGAGGAGATCAGTACACTTTCAACAATAAAGATAATTTTTTTAAAGTAAGCATTAGAAATCTCTTCCAGCCTCTTCAATAAATGGTGCTGAGAAAATGGGAAAGCCACACACAAAAGAATGAATCTAGGCTACTGTTTGTCCCATATATAAAAATTAATTCAAAATGGATTAAAGACCTAAATATAAGACCCAAAACAGTAAACTACATAGAAGAAAACCTGGGTACCAAACTTATGGACCTTGGTCTTAGAATTTTGACCCCAAAGGCAAGGGAAGTAAAGGCAAAATGAATGAATAGGACTTTATCAATCTAAAAAGCTTCTTTCTGCACAGCAAAATATAATGCCAACAAAACAAAAAGGGGAGAAGATATTTGCAAACAAAGGGGTTAATTTCTAAAATATGTAAAGAACTCAACACCAAACAAACAATCCAATTCAAAAATGGGCAGAGGACCTGAACAGAAACTTCTCCCAAGAAGGCATATGAATGGCCAACATATATATGTAAAGATGCTCAACTTCAGTAGCTATTAAGGTAATGCAAATCAAAAGTACAATGAGATACCATCACACACCTGTTAGAATGGTAAATAATAACCAGTGTTGGAGAGGTTGTGAAGAGAAAGAACCCCCATTCACTGCTAGTGGGACTGTAAAGTGGTACAACTATAGAAACACTATGGAGGTTCCTCAAAAAATTAATAGAGATACCATATGACCCAGCAAGCCCTCTTCTGGGTATCTGTCTGAAAATTTTGAAAACATTTATTTGCAAAGTTATATGCACCCCTATGCTTATTGCAGCTTTATTCACAACGGCCAAGACATGGTAACATGTTTTGAAGTCAATAGATAATTGCATAAAGAAGATGTGATACATAAATACAATGAAATACTACTCAGCCATAAGAAAAGATTAAATATTGACATTTGCAACAACATGGGTGGATCTTGAGAATATCATGCTAAGCAAAATAAACCACAGAAAAAGTTAAGAACCAAATGATTTCACTCATATCCTATATAAAAAAAGGCTAATATGCAAATCGACTGAATGGCAGAACAACTGGTCACTATGACGCACACTGACCACCAGGAGCTGCCCCCAGGTAGTGCACTCCCCCAGGGGGAGCACCGCTCAGCCAGAAGCCGGGCACACAGCTGGCGAGTGCAGCAGCAGTGGCGGGAGCCTCTCCCACCTCCACGGCAGCGCTAAGGATGTCCGCCTGCCAGCTCGGGCCCGCTGACGACTGAGCGTGCCTAAGCTGTCAGTCAGACATTCCCCAAGGGCTCGTGGACTGTGAGAGGGCTCAGGCCTGGCCGAGGGGACACCCCCCCCCCAGTGCATGAATTTCGTGCACTGGGCCTCTAGTATGGAATATAAAACTGAAAACAACAAATGAACAGGTAAGAAAAATAAACAAACAAAAACTCATTGACACAAAAACAGTATGGTGATTACAAGAGGGAAGGGAATGGGGGGTATTAAATGATCAAGGGGGTCAAATATATGGTGATAGAGAAGATTTGACTTTGGGTGGTGGGCACACAATGCAATAGGCAGATGATATATCATATAATTGCACACTTGAAACCTAGATAATTTTATTAACCAATGTCACCCCAATTAATTTAAATAAAAAATAAAAATAATAGCCCGGCCCGTGTGGTTCTGTGGTTGAGCATTGACCTATGAACCAGGAGGTCACAGTTCAATTCCCAGTCAGGGCATTTGCCCGAGTTGCAGGCTTGATCCAGTGTGGGGTGTGAAGGAGGTAGCTGATTAATGATTCTCTCTCATCATGGATGTTTCTATCTTTCTCTCCCTCTACCTTCTTCTCTACAATGAATTAAAAATGTATTTTTTTAAAATAATCTACTTCAGGTAATGGCACAAAAATATTGAATTAAGATATCTTCTGTTACTGATGAAGTAACAGAAGCTTAATTACCTTTCCACCATAAACAACTAGAAAACTAGATAAATATATATTAAAGGATTTTCAGACATTGGACTACAGGCAACATACAAATGTGATCTCTGAGAAAAGGAAAACAAGTGAGTTTAGTCCTACAATTGACCAGATTTTTTCTCAGGGGAACATTCTGAACATTGGAGGAGAAAGGAGTATCCCAAACAAAGCATACTGTTTGCTTATTCAAGAAGCAAAAAATCAGAGTTCAGTGATTGAGACAGCTGTAATTACAGGGCAGAATCCCAGAGAGGAAAGTTATACAGAAAAACCTAAGAACTCTGTAAAGTTTGGAAAAGAGCAACTGAAGATTTATGAGTTGACTTATTCCAAAGTGCACTCAGTACTGGGAGATGTTAGAGTTTCAATTACCTACAGGGTCTTTGGGACATTCAGTAGAGATCTAGAAGTCCAATTTCTTAGTGATGGGGCTAACTTATTCTTGGACAAAGGCTTAAAAACAAGCCATAAATGGATCAAACTAAACTATAATGAAATTAACTACCTCACAAAACAAAATTCAACTTTCTTTAAGACTAGATATGCAAAGAAGCAGAAAATGTAAACCCAATCTAGGAGAAAAATTAGTTAATAGAGTTACACAAAATGATGAAATTTGAAGGCAAAGATGTTAAAAAAGCTGTTGTAACTATCTTGAAGTATTTAAAGAAAAACATCAACATAATGAGGAGATAAATAGAAAATATTTTAAGGAACCAAATAGAGTTCTGCAGGTAAAAAGTTTAAGACCTAAAATGAAAATTTAACTGGAAAGGATTAATAGCAGTTTAAACACTTCAGAAGTAAGATAAGTGAAGTAGAATAGATAGCAATTGAAACTATTCAAAACAAAAGGAAAAAATACTGGAAGAAAGCAGAGTATCAATGACCTATGGGGTAACAGCAAGCAATTTAATCCTAATATATATAAAAACCCAGGGTCCATAACGACCGACTGAAGGCTTGACTAAACACTGGAAGTCAGTCATGCAGTCAGTACTGGTTTGCCTTGGCGACCCAGCACTGACTGCCGCTGGTGCGGGTGCAGCGACCCTGCACTGACTGCTGAGGGAGCTGCAGATCAGGCCCAGAGAGAGGCCCAGAAAGAGAGGCAGGGTCTGATCTGCAGCCTCTGTGGCAGCTGTTGATCAGCCGTTGCCTCTCTCTCTCTCTCTGGGCTTCACCAGCAGCTGCACCTCTGTTTCTCTCTGGCCTCCGTGGGGGCTACTGACCAGCCCTGCTTCTCTGATCAGGCCCGGAGACAGGCCCGGAGTTGCTGACTGGCATAGAAACTGACCAAACAGAACCAAATCTGGGTGAACTGTGAGGAGCCAATGGCTGCATAGGAGGCGGAGCTTTTGACGCTGACTGGCATAGAAACCAACCAATCAGAACCAAATCTGGGTGAACTGTGAGGAGCCAATGGCTGCCTAGGAGGTGGAACTTTTGACGCTGACTGGCATAGACACTGACCAATCAGAACTAAATTGGCTGGCAGGGGAGGGCAGTTTGGGGTGATCAGGCAGGCAGAGGCAGTTAGGGGCAATCAAGCTGGCAGGGAAGAGCAGTTGTGGGCGAGATCAGGCTGGCAGGGGAGGGCCATTGGGAGCAAGATCAGGTTGGCAGGGGAGGGCAGTTGGGGGCAACCAGGCAGGCAGGGGAGGGCGTTGGGGGTGAGATCAGGCTGGCAGGGGAGGATAGTTAAGGGCGATCAGGCGGGCAGGCAAAGAGGTTAGGGGCAATCAGGCAGGCAGGCAGAGGGGTTAGGGGCAATTAGGCAGGCAGGCAGAGGCAGTTAGGGGTGATCAGGCAGGCAGGCAGGCAGGCAAGTGAGCGGTTAGGAGCCAGCGGTCCCAGATTGTGAGAGAGATGTCCGACTGCCAGTTTAGGCCTGATCCCCCCAAGGCAGTGGTCGGCAAACTGCGGCCCCTTGAGTGTGGCTCTTCCACAAAATACCACGTGCGGGCATGCACGTACAGTGCGATTGAAACTTCGTGGCCACACTCAAGGGGCCAAAGAGCCGCATGTGGCTCGCGAGCCACAGTTTGACAAACACTGCCCCAAGGGGTCCCCAGTTGGAGAGGGTGCAGGCTGGGCTGAGGGAACCCCTCCGTGCACAAATTTCATGCACTGGGCCACTATGTAAATATAATTGTAGACCTATAAATAGGGGAAACAGGGGCAAAAAACAATCATTTGAGGCAGTGAAGACCCAAAATGTACAGATTTAATGAAAACTATAAATCTATATCTACAAGAAACTCAACAAACCCTTGATAGGATAAAATAAGCAAAATAATACCAGGGCACATCATAATCAAACTATTGAGAACCAGATATGTAACAAAAATCTTTAAAACAGCTAGATAATGACATTAAATCTAGGGAAACAAAGACAAGAATGACAGGGATGGCAACCTGTAGTCATCACCTATCACTATGATTATAGGCTACTAGTACCTATTTAAAAAATAATTGTGAAAATCTATACTGGCTTAAGTCAATTGGTGCAGATTACTTAGGTCTGTTAATTTGGCTGAGGTCACTTAGGCCAGTGAGCAGAGAATGGCTAGAGAGCCACCAATATTGTTTCTTCTTTTTATTGAGCACACAGCTAGCCTATTTGTCTATGTGATCATATGACTGAAATTTGACCAATGGACTATGGATGGATGTGATATATGCAAAATCCAGACCTGGCCCACTGAAGGCTCCCTCTCGATTCTTTGTGCTCTCTGTTTCTGTCTCCCAGCCAACAGAGTACTCTGATGTACTAGGGGATGGCAGAGCCAAAAGATGTACCCCCAATCCAATGATTTATGTCTGTGACATAAGCATAAAACAAGTTTCTGTTGTGTTAAGTCACCGAAATTTTAGGATTTTCTATTTATATCAGTTAGCCTACCTTGAATAATATAGTTGGTTTTGCAACAATAAATAATCTTTACCTGTGCTCACTTATAAACAAATCTTGCTGAAATAATAGGTATTGAGATTACATATGAGATTGACCAAATTTACAGTTAGCAAATGCCAAGTTCAAAATTTAAACCCAGGTCTTTCTGATTCCAAACCCTTGTGTTCTTTTTACTGCCTCACATAATGCAATTCCTATACTTATTTCAATGAAATAAGAATTGCAAAATGGGGTAAGTGCCAATTTATATCAAAATAAGATAATAAGAAAGATTTTCTAGTTTATCAACATTAAGCTCTGAATAATTAAAGGTAAGTATATTCTAGGAAAGTAAATCAAACTATAACTAAAACTTGGTCTATAACAGAGCTTTATAGCTGAGAATTAAATACACTAATTTTGCTATTCTCTTCACATTAACACAACCCAGTACTTACAGTCTCATGTATAGTTTATTTCCCTCATATAGAACCAAATACCAACCACTGAAAAAGTTTCTTCATTTTCATAACTCTGAAGCAAACAGCAAATATCTCTGCTTTTCAATATTTTATGCTTCCAATATCTAGCAGAGTTTATTTCACCCATTAAAAGGTACTCATGTACCAACATAAAACAAAGCAAGGGGTACTACTATCTCTTTGTCTATAGATGTAATATAATGCAGATCTATTAAAATGTGTTATTTTTTCCCTTTCAGCTTCATATAAATTCCTTCTAGTCATAAAGCACATCTTCTGAATGCATTACATACTCTTCAACACATCTCTTTTCCCCAATTGCAATATATTATTAATAGTAAAAAATCTTTTATCTCCTTTTAAGCTCCATTATTTATATTTTATATATTATCCAGGTACAAATAAGTATGTCCAAAAATGCCACCATTTGGTTATCTCATACAATAGAAAACATAAAATGACTAAATTTTTAGGTGCATGCTTCACCCAGTAGTCATTGATTAAAATATCCATAGTTATGCTTCTAAAATTTATCCCAAGGAAATTATTATGAATATACCCAAAGATTTAGCCTTAACTTTAATGATTGTAGCAATTACATTTCATTGTATATATGCTCCTTGTCATTAAGAATAAAATAACAACTTAAAAATATCTAAACTTTTTTTTGTAGGAGGTAGAGCACTATATATAAGTCCTACCTTCTTCATTGGGAATAGAACTTGAATTTTGTCATGTTATAGACATTCTAGGGCAGGGGTCCTCAAACTACGGCCCGCGGGCCACATGCAAATACAAATATTGTATTTGTTCCCATTTTGTTTTTTTACTTCAAAATAAGATATGTGCAGTGTGCATAGGAATTTGTTCATAGTTTTTTTTTAAACTATAGTCCGGCCCTCCAACGGTCTGAGGGACAGTGAACTGGCCCCCTGTTTAAAAAGTTTGAGGACCCCTGTTCTAGGGTTACTTAAACAAACCAAGAATTGCTATACTTTCCTCTGTGTCTTAATATCCTGGCAAATTAAAAGAAGCCAAAACAAACATTGTTCAAAGTTTTGATATTACATAGTGTACATCTAAAATTTATTCTAGATTAGAAAAATGTCATCAAGATCATAGATTGTATCTAATTGATTAAATATATTTATGTGAAAGATATATCAAGCATTCTAATCTAGTTTAACTTCTTATCTGCAGATCACCTCTAAATCAGTACTTAATAATTGTTTGTAACAAAGGCTTCCATAGTGTCCTTAGAAACTGTTTCCCCTCAGGAAATGATTGGCCAAAGGGACTTCCAACCAATGAGGCTAACTTTTGTGGTTCATTGCTTATATATTTATAAACCCTTTATACACAGTGGGAAATTTTTAAAGTAATAATAGCCATGGTTGCTAAAAATTCTTCATATAAAATGTCAGCCATTCTAACTAATTTCTAGACCTATAATTATGTTTATTCTAAATGCCATGTTTTCATGTTAACTCTTTAAATATGACAATTACTTTGCTTCCATAATTATGGTACTCATAAATGGGTTAATAGGAAAAACAAAACAAAAAAATTTGAAAGCATCCATGCTCTGTGATAAAGTAATTTTAGCTTTTCTTCTTGAAACATCAATTAAATAATATTGTTGAAATATTTTTCAATATATTTTTATTGATTTCAGAGAGGAAAGGACAGGGAGAGAGAGAGAGATAGAAACATCAGTGATGAAAGAGAATCATTGATCAGCTGCCTCCTGCATGCCCCACACTGGGGATCGAGCCTGCAACCTGGGCATGTGCCCTGACTGGGAATCTAACCGTGACCTCCTGGTTTACAGGTCAACACTCAACCATTGAGCCACGCCAGTCAGGCGTATTGTTGAAATATTATTATCCTATTGTTATTTTAAATCATAAAATAATTATTACTGGAATACAAGTTTTAAAATATATCACTTGCTAATTGGAATGGCCTGTCTCTTTTTCTCAAGTGCAGTCATTTGATGGAAACCAGAATAGAAATGGCAAGTGTGCAGGGCCCTTTCTTCAGACTCAAGATACTGAAGAGTCAGATTTTCCTGACGATTTCCAGGAGACACTGAGTGTAGAAAACACAGTCCTCTCTTCACACCGTTTGGGGAGGCCCAGGCCAGACTGCGGAACTCAGAGAGAATGACGAAGGAGGGACAAACTGAGATAATGAGAGTCCACACCCAGTGTGAAAGTTCTCCAGAGGGGCAGAACCAAGCAAGGGTTTTTGTGGAAGAATGACTGTGCATCATACATTAAGTGAAAGAGGTGATACGATGCAGCTCCTTTCAAGCATGTCAAGTATTTTATTCTAAGTTCACTGCTACAGCAATTGAATGCAAGAGACTGGGCCTCTTGCTCATTGACATATTCTAAATAAACAGCAGAAATAGAGTGTAAACCTGGGCCCTGAGCCTCCTGGGGAAGTACATGCTGAGGACTACCACTGGGCTTCACAGTCCACAAAGGGCCTCAGGTGTAGCCTTTTGCCATTTAAAACCAAAGAAGTTTTTATATGCATAGTCAAGAAATTGCATTTCTGTTAAAAGTCTGCATTTGATTAATATAAGCCTGTAAAGTATATCACAATGTTAGTTATCCTGTTTTGGTAGCTTTTCATTTTTAAGATACCAGGATTTTCAAAGAATAGACATATCCCAAATATTTCAGGAATTCTGAGGCACTCAACATATTTATGTTTACTTAACAAATTAGGGAAATCTTGATCAGATACTAGTTTATGTTCTAAATTATTCTTCTAATGAGAACCCTATTAGTTCTGAAATTTTAGGGAATTTTGCCAGGCATATGGCAATCTGTTTATGGTTATTACAGGCTGAAATTAATTTTTAAATAATGGTACATCCTTGAGTCAATTCCCTCTTCGTTGTTAAAGAGTTTAGGTAAATAGCTATCTATCTGGCATTTTACTGTGATAGTCCCTCACTAGGCTGCTACTCATGCACAATGCTCTAGCACCACCTGGAGGGTGCTTGTTTGGATATCGCATTATTCAAATTAGATTATATTCAATATTATATTCATGCACAAAGACATTAAGAGTTCTGTGTATCTGTCTTGCACAGTTCTACAAAATTACATGGGAAAACAATTCAAGTATACTGAATGCAGAAAGATATTAAGACCCTATTTGAGAAGCAGTTTGTTTTTGGCTGAAGGACAATTGCAGGTTATAGATTACTGAAAGAGATTATAAAATATTTCACTTCTCACTAAAAAGGATTTGGTAACCCTCAATTATAACTAGAAGAACAATTTAAGTGCTGTGAAAGATACAGAAAAATTGAGGCATAAACTGGATGATATTTCTTAACTGGCTAGAAAATTGTCACTGTAGGTAATATATTAATTAACTAATAACATATTAATCAATAATATATAAATATATATTTAATGTTTCAGTTCATTACTGTGCCTTCTTTGACCAGTGGAAACCTATTCATATAATCTCTTTAGCTCTTTAGGCATGACCAGATTAGTCTTTCATATCATTTTTAGTTTCTAGTAATAGAAAGTTTAGAATCAACTTGTATATTTCCTGAATCAGACTTGGAATCTACCATTTCTTTCAAGAATTCTGTTTCATTCTGGTGGAAAACTGTATTTAGAAACCATAATCTGTGCACTTGAAAAGTGTATTGTTACTGGGCTGGTCATTGTTTCTACAAGGTTACAGTGGACAGAGCTAAAAAAATTTTTTTAACAAAAATAAATCTCAGCAGGACATACTGATACTTCCAGTTTAAAATCTAGATTTATTAACTTCTAATATAGATATGCTTTCTCTCATGCCAAAAATCTCAGTTCTCAATCTGTTTTATAGCTATCTTTTCTTCCTGGAGATAATTTTATAATTTTATTTATATTTATTGATATGATCAATGTTTTGGCCTTCTTCTGTCATATCTCTTAGATTCAGATATTAATTTATATGTACCTATGCCTTTTATATAAATAATTTTCAGAATGTGGTCCATTTTATTCTACTTTCTCTCAGTATACCTTTTGGTATTTAGGAAGACTAATTTTTTTCTAATAGTTTATAATTTTTGATTATTTTTATTGGAATCATATTGAATTCATAACTTAATTTGGAGAAGATTTATTTATAAAATAGAGTCTTTCATTCTTTATATTATCATACATCTATTTATTTGTGTCTTCTTTTAATTCTTTTAGCAAAGCTTTATATTCTCAAGTTCTCAATATGAAACATTATTTATTATATTTCTTTTATAGCATTTTACTGTTGCTGATGCTATTATAAATAAGATATTTCTTTTATTTTCTAATTAGTTAATTCTGAGATTAATAAGTTATTGGTTTTTCTTTGTTGATTTTGTATTTTATCTTATGGAGCTCTCTTATTACTGTTAAGTTTAATTACATTTTTTATTTTGAGATAATTTTAAGTTTACATGCAATTGCAAGAAATAATACAGGGATTCCTGTATTATCCTTTTACTCAGTTTCCCACAGTGAAAACTTGTAAAATTCTAAAAGTAACTTGTTTGCAATGTAATTATAACTTTGCAAAAGCTATTCTTATTGCAACTCTTTATCAGTGTCTAGATACATGATCTACAACAAATGATCTAACACAAACCTAAATAATTTATTATTATACTAGAGGCCCAGTGCATGAAATTTGTGCACTTGGGGGGGGGCATCTCTCAGTCTGGCCTGCACCCTCTTGCAGTCTGGGAGCCTCCCATGGGGAGTGGGCCTAAGCCATCAGTCGGACATCCTAGTTGTCAGTGTGCATCATAGCAACCAGTTGGGCCAAAACTGGCTTTCCAACATCCCCCAAGGGGTCCCAGATTGCAAGCAGGCACAGGCCAGGCCAAGGGGCCCCACAGGTGCACGATCAGGGCCAGGGAGAGACGCAGGAGGTTGGCCAGCTGGGGAGGGACCGCGGGAGGGCTCCAGGGTGTGTCCAGCCCATCTCACTCAGTCCTGATCAGCGGGACCCCAGCAGCAAGCTAACCTACTGGTCAGAGTGTCTGCCCCCTGGTGGTCAGTGTGAAGCATAGTAACCTCCATCTTATATAAAAACTGCTATTTGAAAATTTAACCCTGCCATTTTGGCTTCTGTAAATGCTTGCTTGCTTAAATAATAGGGAAAATAAGATTACTCCCATTCCAGAGAGGCCATAAGCTATGCCCCAGACAGAGTTGTCAGTGCTGGCACCAGGACAGGCCTTGAGATATGGTCTCATGGCCCCTTCCCAGCACACAGGGCTTCTTTCTCAGAAGGTCTGGAAGTCTCATTCCAAATTTGGGGAGACAAAGACTAGAAAAGATATAAACAGGGAAAGCTTCCTCCATGTTTTTGCTCAGAATTTGAAAGACATTTTTCTCTGGGCCTGTGCGTAATAATAATTAAGTGTAACTCCATTTCTCTAAGCACTGCTTGGTTTTTCTCTGGTCTTCTGTAACCAGTGCATGTCGTAGTGACTGGTCAACTGGTCAACTATCTGCTCCCTGGTGGTCAGTGAATGTCATAGCTAGCAGTTGAGTGGCCTTAGCATATCAGTAGCATATTATGCTTTGATTAGTTGAATGGATGACCAGACACTTAGCATATTAGGCTTTTATTATATAGGATTTTTCTCAATATAGTCTCTGTGATGATTGACTAAAAATATAAAATATTGTCCCAGCTGGTTTGGCTCAGTGGATAGAGCATTGGCCCACTGACTAAAGGGTTCAGAGTTTGATTCCGGTCAAGGGCACATACCTTGGTGCAGGTTCCCCAGCCCTGGTTGGAGTGAGTGCACGAGGCAACCAATCAATGTGTTCTCTTTCACATCAATATTTCTCTCTGTCTCTCCTTCTCCCTCCCACTCTCTCTAAAAATCAATGGAAAAATATCCTCCGGTAAGGATTAACAAAAACAAATTTAAAAATAAATAAATAAAATTTTAATTATAAAAACTGAAATATAGTAAAAAATCTTGCATATTACACATATTATTCTTTTAAAATAACAAATGCAAAACAAAGCATTTGACAGCCAGGACCTGATAATTTATCAAGTATATACTGTGTTATGAGTCTATTGTTAAATTCTAAAATAAAATACACTGCATGATCTATATGTTATCTATTCACCAAAGATCACAGTGCACAGAATTGACTGAAACTGCCTAATGGCTGTTAGATTTCTGTTCATCTGTAATAGGTGAATAATTTTGCAACCATGAAGTTTTAACAGGCAGCTAAAAATACTACTTTATATTGACTTAGTAAGCTGAGGTATTTTGGAGTTTGAGCCTATGCTTTCATATCCTAACAGTTATCTTTCTTTTTCAAAAATGACATACTGACAATACATAGGCTAAATTTATTGAGATGTTACTGGAAATATAAAATGTGTATTAAGTTAATTATGTTCTTCAGACTTTTGCTTTCATTTAGAAAGAAAAGTGCATTACTATTCATTTTAGGCACTTATTAGTACATTTAAACTAAAAATAAAAATTACCAAAAATTAAATTATCAATCAAGAAGAATGCCATTTGGTGGGAACCCTTGAACAGCTTTCATTTCAACCATCATGCCAAATTTGCAGATATCAATTTTGATATGACGATGTACCAAATGAATAAGAAGGCAAATTCTTTTTATATTTTCATCATAAGAAATTTCATAGCATAAAGCCTTTGGAAATAGATAAAATAAAATTTTTATTTCAATTATATCTACAATGTTCATACATTTGTATATATTTAGACTTACTTGAGTAAAAAACGTAATACATTTTTAAAAAAAGAACCTAACCAACTCTTTGCATGCTCCTCTAAGCTCCCTGTTTAGATTTTTAAAAATTAAGTATGGAGAATAAGAAGCTATTAGTATCTAATAATTAATCCCACATATGCAGTGATTCTTTTAAGAACTCACATTTTGTCAACAAGAATAGAAATTATATATTTGTTCAACGATATGTGCATATTCATAATTTATATTCATTATTTTCTATTCTCTAGTCTAGAAGGATTTCCTACCTTACAAAATAAAATATTAAAAATGTGTACTTTTAAAATTATGAGTTTATTTTAATCTTCAGTCATCCTAAGTTTTTCTGTAATTTCTGCGTCAGCATTGTTTAATATAAAGTGAGCCACACTTGTAAATTTAATTGTTTAATATTCATTTTTGTAAAGTTTAAAAGGAATAAGTACAAAATAAATTTAATAATATATTTTTAAATTCAACATATATAAAATATTATCATGTCAACATTTTATAAATATTAAACTAATTATCACTGAGATATTTTACATTATTTTTTATAATATTATTTACCTTATGTTTCAAGAATAAAAGGTTAAAATTACTTTATCATGGGGCATTGATGCTTTCAAGGTTTTTGGTGTTTTGTGAGTTGGTTTTTTTGCCTATTAATTCATTTATGAGCAATACAGTTGGGGAAGCAAAATAATTGTCATTTTGAAAGAGTTAATATTAAAACATGGAATTTAGAAGCCAAGTAATAATGAGTCTAAAAATTAGTTAGAATAACTGACATTTTATAAAGAATTTTTAGCACTCATGAGTTCTATTACTTTGAAAAATTTCCATTGTGTATAAATGATTTAGAAATACAAAAGCAATGAACCACAAAAGTTAACCTCATGCCTGGCCAGCATGGCTCAGTGATTGAGCGTTGACCTATGAACCTGGAGGTCACGGTTTAATTTCCTGTCAGGGCACATGCCTGGGTTGCAGGCTTGATTCCCAGTGTGGGACATGCAGGAGGCAGCCCATCAGTGATTCTCTCTCATCATTGATGTTTCTATCTCTCTCTCCCTCTCCCTTCCTCTCTGAAATCAATAAAAATGTATATATATATTCTTAAAAAGTTTAACCTCATTAGCTGGGAGTCCTGAGGGGAAATAGAGTTTCTAAGGAAGCCTTTGTTACAAACAATGTTAAGTACTGATTTAGAGGTGTTCTGCAGATAAGAAGTTAAACTAGATTAGAATGCTTAATACTTCTTCACATAAATATATTTAATCAATTGAATACAGTCTATGATCTTGATGACATCTTTAAGATATAGAATAAATTTTATGGTGTGCACTATGTAATATCAAAACTTGTCCAGTCACATCTTATTCATAAGAACTTAATTGTATGGTCATCCCTACCTGGGTAGCTACGGAGAAGTTGGAATTAGTTAGGCTTCTATTAAACAGTGGAGGAGATTGGGTATTGGAGCTTGAATTCTACCATCTATCATTCATGCCTTTCACAAGCATGTAATAAGCACTTAATGGGGTCAATTATGACTCAAATGGTAAAAAACATTTTAGAAATTAGAACACAATTACTGATCTTGAGAAACATGATATGATGAAGATGACCATGAAAACAATTTTAACAGTGTTATATTAGAGTATGGTTATGAGGTTCTCTGAGCATAGAGAATAAAACACTGCTGTCCACATGAGAAAGATAAGAAAAGGTTTATACCAAGCATTTGCTTACCAAAAGCCTTGGGGATCAGCAAGTAGTCTTGCATGAGTAGATCTACTCAAAAGTGTGTGTATGTGTGTGTGTGTGTGTGTGTGTGTATGTGTGTACCTGCACATGCATGCACATGGATATGCATTTGTATTAGGGCACAGAACTAAGTGAGGGAGTGAGAAGTGAGAGGAGATAAATAAAGAAATGTGCATAGGACCCAATTGTGAATGACCTTGTAAGGAGTTTGAACTTGATTATGAAGCCATTTAAGGATGTTTAAGCAAGATAGTGATGTGGTAGATTGGCATATCAGCAATTTCATTTTGCTTGAAATCTCCTCTTATGTGGGCTGCAAGGGAAGAAAGAGTCTTCATTTTGATTTAATTCTACTAACATTTATTGAACATGGTCTTTGTGCTAGACCTATTCCCTGTCCTCCTAGAAAAAGCCAATTTTCAATGAAATCAAAAGACAAAAGAATGAAGTTTGTTGCCTGGAGACATTTCCCACTTTGATAAATTTTCTCTTAGGACATACCTTAGTTTTTAAAGGACAGAAAAGCTTAGTAAAATATAGTCTTTAATTTACACTGGTCTTCAGTTTCATCCCCATCGGGTTCACACAGCAGGCTCCTCAGATTCTCATGCAAAAAATAAAACAAAACAAAACCTTCCAACAGTCTACCCGCTGGGTTTCAGACATAACCGGATTCCAGCAGTGAGAAAAGTTTAGAGGGAATCAATAAGAGCATCCTAGCTCTTCAGGCAGTTGGCCCATCACCCACAAGAGCAGCTCTGGATTTCATGGATGGATCTTATTTTATTTATATGTGACCACAGAGAAAATCATAACATCAGATACCAGGAAATTACCACTCCTAGCTCCTTAAGATTAGAACCAGCTCCAAGGCTTTACACAATTCTCTCAATTTCTCACCACTCTTATGGGTGAAAAGGACTTTAGAAATGGGAATTTTGTCATTGTGTAATTGGAAATGGCTAGATATATCCCAAACTACTTATTGCTATCTGATGTATAAAATTTTCATTTTACTTCCCAGTGGTCTCAGTCAACTCATTAAAAATTATTACAGTAATAAAGCTATTACAATACAAAAGGAAATTTAAACGTTTTAGAAATATCATCATTAATGTATTTATTTTCACCACCAGATGGCAGTATTTAGTTTTTTATTTTATTTTTTTATTTTTTAAAAAATATATTTTATTGATTTTTTACAGAGAGGAAGGGAGAGAGATAGAGAGTTAGAAACATCGATGAGAGAGAAACATCGATCAGCTGCCTCCTGCACACCCCCTACTGGGGATGCGCCCGCAACCCAGGTACATGCCCTTGACCGGAATCGAACCTGGGACCTTTCAGTCCACAGGCCAACGCTCTATCCACTGAGCCAAACCGGTTTCGGCAGTATTTAGTTTTTTAAAGTTAAAAAAAACCCACTATACTAATATCTACAACAGATTATTCAAAATAGTTTTATATGGGAGTGAAGAATCTTGTCTTAAGCAAAAGAATTATCAAAGAAATAGATTAATGTTTTTCCTTTTTTTTTCAGCAACAAGATGTTGCTTCTTTTGAAACCAGCAAAAGATTAAATGTGTATAAGAGACACAATGGGGGACACTGAGAGAGGAGAATTGGGCCACAAGTGCTCATGTTTGGAAACAAATGGTTTGAAAATGAATAAAGGTAATTAATAATATTGCTGTCTTGAATGTATTGGAGCACCTGTCCTGCTCAGAGCCCAAAGAGCTTCCTTGACTACCTCACTTATCCCCCCTAAACCAAATCATGGCATTAAAAATAGAATGGACATATTTTTTTGTTTAGTTTTCTATTTTGTTTTCTGAGACATCAGACAGTAATAATTCATCCTGATACAACAGACCTACATTCATGGCTATAATTGCAACATATGTAAGTACCCTGCAGGTTGTTTTAAATAATGGGAACAGAAACTCTAATACCACAAATATGTATAACTGCTTGAGCTGGTGGGAAAGGAAGGTGGAGGAACCTGGAAATATTTGTCATAAAATTCAGACTCAAGAATTCTGTCATATGTATCAGATAGTTTTCTAAATGTGGATTGAGATTGAGATGAGTTATTCATTTAGGATCTTAACTAGAACACAAGGTATCTTATTACTAAATTAGAGAACATTTCTGTGTTTTTTTTTTATTCCACTGACACCATGCCACCTTCTTTCTAGAATTCTAAGTCTTGTGAATATTAAAGAGAACTAAAATATACTTGTTTACTAAGAAACCCTAGAATTTACAAGCATAATTTGTTAATATGTTAATCTAAGGAGAAGTCTAACTTTTAAAAACCCATTTACTGCCCTGCCAGTGTGGCTCAGTGGTTGAGCATCAACCTATGAATCAGGAAATCACGGTTCAATTCCCAGTCAGGGCACAGGCCTGGATTGCAGGCTCGATCTGGGGTAGGGGACATGCAGGAGGACTTTCACAAGGTGCTCTGAGTTGTTTTATTCAGTTCTGCAACCGTGGGTCAAAGCTGTGACACTGAAGTATGTCCCTGTCAGGTTCACGCAGGGAAGGGAGAATACAGTCCTCCCTCAGGAGGCGGCAGCGAGCTTTTATGCTTTTCCCCACAGAGGACATGCTGCAACAGACTGCAGAATGAGAAAGGAATAATTGAGCTGATCGTTCTTTGTGCAGTAATGACATGGGTAGATTCCCCAAGTTAATGGTACCCCAAATGTGAAGGAGCAATTGGCAGAACCAGATATATGGAAATGTCTCTCAGTGTCTGCTCCTTAGGCGAAATCTTCAAAGGAGATAAAAGCTTCAGCATGAAAGGTGAGAGAGCAAGAAGTAAATGCCAGAAGCCTATCAAAGGACTCAGAAGGCTGGAGATCATGCTTAACTCCCCTTTCTAAGCTGTTCTTTGAATGGCCAGAGTTCTACCTGCATTTGAAGTCACATCATGTGACGAAAGGCAGATGAACTCAGAGTCTGGCACTTGTTTTAATAAATTTCTTGATACAAAACAGTGTTGGGAGCAGAATATCTAGTAGGTAAGTTATCATTTGGATTTATTTCACTGTAAATCGCCATCCATCATTCACAGGCAAATAGTTATCTGGTAGTGAAAACAGAGTGGAGCAATTAGTAATCTCCAACCCATTTTAGTGGAGCTGATGTTTGGGCATATGCCAGTCTGGATGTTGCTACGAAAGTATTTTTCATATGTGGTTAACATTGAAATTAGTAGACACAGAGTGATGCTAATTATTATTTACAATGTGGGTAAGCTTCATACTAGTAGAATTAATTGAAGGTCTTCAGAGAAAAAACTGAGGTCTCTCAAGGAAGAAGGGCAGACTGCTTTTGGAGTAGAGCTACAACATCAACTCTTCTCTGGGTCTCCAGCCTGCCAGGCGGCCCTGCAGAATTAGGACTTGCCAGCCTCGACAATCATGGGAGCCAATTCCTTAAAATAAATCTCTTTATATGTATGCACACATCCTATTGGTTCTGTTTCTCCAGAGAACCCTGGCTAATGCACCACACTGTATTGTATGAGTGAGTAAACCAAGACAATAAAATAAAGGTCTTTGATGCAGAAATCTTTCTTGTTATAAAATTCTCAAGAAATATTCAGGAGAAACCAAGATGGTGGCATAGGTAAACACCGGAGTTTGCTGCCTCGAACAACCACTTCAAAAATACAACTAAAAGACGGAATAGACATCATCCAGAACCACAGGAAGGCTGGCTGAGTGGAAATTCTACAACTAGAAGGAAAGAGAAAAGCATACCGAGACTCAGAGGAGGCGCAGTGCGGAAGTAAAATACTAAGGTACAGAGGCGCACACGGAGCGGGCTGGCGGCTGAGGGCGCGGTTGTCGTTTTCAATCGGGAGGGAGTCTCAGGCTCTGAGCTCCAGTTCTGGGCGAGTCTCTAGGGACCCAGACTCATACGGGAGAAGCGGGACTGGCTGGCATCAGTCGGAACTCGAGGGCAGCTTTCTCTCCGAGGGGCTTTCAGCGATTACCGGGACACTGAGAAGCAGAGCCTCTGAGGGCAAGTCTGAGAGCAGCCATAACTGCTAGCCCCACCCTGATGATCCCATGGGACCCGCCCCGTCCAAGCCCTGCAGGGAGGCTTTTGCTGGATAGCCTCAGGAAAAGGCTAGATTAGCACCTCCCTAGAGATCCAGGAGCCAGGAAACCCAGAGGTCAGATTGGGACCATCCAGCTTGCAGCTCCGTGGAACCATAAAGGACACACTCAGGGGGCAGACTCAGTGAGCACCAAAGCCCCATTGAGGCAAGTCTTGCCCCAGAGGGGTGTCTCTAGCACAGAAGTTCTCCAACTGCAGACACAGCTGATTCTCACAGCCAATTGGCCTGGAGGTCAATTCCTCCCAGTGATAACTACAACAATCAAGGCTTAACTACAACAAGACTGTGCACAAAGACCACAAGGGGGTGCACCAAGAGTGTCTACCTCAGGTAATTGGGACACTTAGCACAGAAAG
>NW_005358650.1:542871-585535 GCF_000412655.1 Myotis brandtii
GAATCCAAAAATATGAAGATAGTGTAAGGAGCCTCTGGGACAACTTCAAGTGTACCAACATCCGAATTATGGGGGTGCTAGAAGAAGAGAGAGCAAGGTATTGAAAACCTATTTGAAGAAATAATGACAGAAAACTTCCCCTACCTGGTGAAAGAAATAGACTTACAAGTCCAGGAAGCGCAGAGAACCCCAAACAAAAGGAATCCAAAGAGGACCACACCAAGGCACATCATGATTGGAGTGCCGGGAGCAAGGGACAGGGAGAGAATCTTGAAAGCAGCGAGAGAGGGAAGGTCGGTTGCCTACAGGGGAGTGACCATGCAATCGTCGGCTGATTTCTCAGCGGAGACTTTGCAGGCCAGAGGGGAGTGGCAAGAAGTGTTCAGAGTGATGAGTGCCAGGAACCTGCAACCGGGATTGCTTTGTCCAGCAAGGCTATCGTTCGGAGTTGAGGGTCGGATGGAGAGCTTCATGGATGGGAAGGGGCTGGGGGAGTTCATCACCACCAAACCAGTATTGTATGAGATGCTGAGGGGTGTCCTTTGAGGGGTTGGGAAGAGGAGGAAGGTAAAGATACAAATTATGGGCAACAGGTGCACATCTATCAACAAGTGAATCTGAAAATCGAGTGAATGGTCTGATGAACAGAGTGAACTGGTGATTGTAGTAGAGTCAGGGGCATGGAGGGGGAGTGGACTGGCTGTTCTTGGGGAGAAGGGGGTGAGGGGGATGCAGGAAGAGACTGGACAACAGTCGTGCACCTATGGATGAGGACAGTGGGTGAGGAATGGGGGAGGAGGGTGGGGTGGTAACTGGGTGGAGGGGAGTTATGGGGGGAAAAAAGAGGAACAAATGTAATAATCTGAACAATAAAGATTTAATTAATAAAAAAAGAAATATTCAGCTGCTTTGTTTGCTTAACATATAAACAGCATACTTCTAAATATTTAAATCCCTATCGAAATAGGAAAAACTAATTGCAGCATTAATAATCAAATATTTGGCAAAATTCAATGTGCTGTTCCTTTTCAATAAAATGAATTGACTGTTGCTTCTCCTTGGCTAGTGAAATGATCAAGACAAGTAGATAGTTTCAAATATTGCAGAAAGTAATTAAAATAAAAATGAAACAAAAATTCACATCAATCACTCACATACACATCCATTCACTAGTGAGTTACCGATACCTAATTTTTCCAACATATTACAAAGTTTCTGTTTTGTTTTTATGGGGAGAAAAGTATCATAGCAGAATTAATACCTAAAGTAGAAAAGACATTTTCCACTCCTTAGTGAGTGTCAGTCACTTATAGAATAAGAAAGATGAGGTTTTGCTATATTATGGGAAAACACGACTCTGGCTCAATATGATTCACTTCTCACTGCGGGGAGACAGAGGGGGCACAGTGCATTTTCTTTGCTATGGTACAATGGCAATTTGATATTATGAACACTCCAAAATCATGTTAGTAAAGTAAACTGTAATTGGCAACAGAACAGACCTCGCAGAAGTTGGAAGGGCAAGAAATCAAGCCACAGTAGGAGGATACCCGAGAATAAATTAAATGGTTCAAGTCTGAAGTGCCTGATTACTTTCACAATGAGGTGTTTAGGAAATTATCAGGGTCTTTATGGGTCAACTAGCTGCTGGTTTTGAGAATCTGAACAAGATTCTATAGTTTTCAGAAGACAAGGGTGATTCCATTTCAGAAAGGAAAAAAAAAAAAGGCTAATTGGAACAAAAACTTATTAGTTGAGCGGGAAAGAATATGTACAAGGCCCTGTCAGTGCACTGAGAGGAAATCAAGGCCAAATTGATTTGCAAGATCCTTATAGAGGGCAAGGCAATGGGTATTAACCTGCTTGTTTCCTTAAATGATAAATTTTAAAATAATAATTTAATCTATGCTAAAGTAACAGCCCCACTACATTAGGGCAGAGTTATAGATTTTAATCGCTTACAAATGTACTTAAGATTATGCAGGACTTTTTCCATCAATATTATAAGAAAATAAGCTCACACCTAACAGCTATAATACCTACCATTTTATCAGACATAATTAAAAAATGAAGTCTACTTTTCTCCTCCCCTGATGAATTTTCCAGATAAGATAGGAAAGAAGCTAAGGAAAGGACCCAAATGTCCATAGAAAAGCATTATGGCACAGTTACCTGTGCAGACTTGGTATTCAAACACCTTAAATGTAAATCTTCATTCTGTTTCCTATAGGTAATGAGATCTTGGGCAATTTACACAATCTTCCATAGATTCATTCCCCTTATCTGTGAAATTGGAATAATAATAGTATCATCTAAAGAAAAGTAAATGAGATTATAAAAGACTTGGCAGAGAGACTGTTCAATTAATGATAGCTCAAGGTCATTTAATAATTTATTAGCTCATCTATTTTCCCCACTAAATTGTGAGTTCCTCAAGAACAAGGATTACACATTGCTCTTCTATATTTCCACTGCATAAGAAGCCTAATGAAAAGTATGGTCTTGCTATAAGTTTAATATTTCATATTTAATATTCATATCTCATACTTAATCATTTACATGGGCAGATATTCCAAGTAAGGGTAAAGAAGAGGACAGTGCACACTGGACATGAGATAGTCTGTAGGAGACAGGAAGGGAAGGGATGTGCCTCATCTCACTGGAGGGAAGGGCCAATCAGTTATCCACCCGTCAAGGCAGGTAAGAGTCAGACATTGGGGCAGGGAGACTAATGCAATGGCACCAGAGGCAGGATTGTAGGCATGAGTTTTATTCTTGACACAAATACCTTCTACTTCAGCCTCTTTTATACTTCCTGTTGGATTCTTGTTTGCAACAAGAAACTGTAACCTGCTGATAGGTAGAAGCACTAAGGTTGTATGTGAATTTTATGACTAAGGAAAAATAAGATAACTGGGATGCCTGGGTATTTTCCTACTTCAAAGAACTTATGGCAAAATCAGGTAACTGTTTATTCTTTCCTTCAATACTGTGGAACGCTTATTATGTACAAGGTGCTAAAGATACATAAAACATAGTCCTTACCTTCTATCTGTTCATTGAAAAGAGCCCACAGGCAGATGTGTACACAAAAAGTACCACAAAGTTTTATAGGAGCCACAGAAAATACATACAAGGATACAAGGTCCTGTCTGTACACTGAGAATGAAGGTCTTAGAATAGACATGACATAAGAGGTGTTTGAGTAGGCTATTTAGAATGCAAAAAAAAAAAAGCAAAAGTTACCAACCTGAACCTACAAATAACTTTACACTCCAAGCTGGTATTAAAACAATGTGCAGCTTTTATGATAGTTCTTATTCACTGCTCAGAGAGGTTCTTTTGCACTGTCAGGTTTAAGCTGGATCAGGTAGTTGAGGTTGCTAGCATTCCATCTTTATTGCATTATATAGTGTTTGGAGTGTCTGAGGATTTATCAACAGACTGTTAGCAACTCTGCAGGAACGATTCAGAAATATTTCATTGTGATACTCTATCCAACATCCTTGCCTTTTCCTTTGAGTTGGGTAATGGTAGACAATTATGCTTACTGAATCTAGAAGAAAGCCCAGAGGACTAAATTAGACCTTTTACAATCATGATGAATTTGACTAGTGATTAGAATGAACTTGACTAGGTAAATAGGGCAGATACTAGAATACTTAAGGAGAAAACTCAAATTAAGAAAAAAGAGGATGGACTTGACTGTGTATAAAAAATATTGTGAAAAAATGTATTAGAGTCATAGTGTATAATAACTGCCCTATGTGCTATGAAGTTTAAAAAGATTGGTTGACCCTGGCAAAAAAAAAAGTCACATTTGCAAAAGAACTTCAGAAACTGGAAAGTAGGACAGTGCCATGAAAATGTGTCATCACTTACTGTTCTTCAGCTTTTCCACTACTCAAAGTATCAGTTCCTGACACAATACAAATACTAAGATTAATTACTTTTATAGATTTATAAGCATTTTGTTCTGTTCATGTCTTGTCAATTGTTATGAAAACTTAGTGCCCCACTTAGACCAGTGCTTCTCAATCCATCAATACTATACAAATTAATTACTAGGTAAATGAAATTCCTAGACCAGACACAGAAAACACAAGTCCAAACTATTGCTTATTACATTCAACAGACATAAGTTATTCTGTCAAATTGCTTATAAAAGTTTCTAAATGCTTACTTTCAGTTTCTTTACTTATCTCATCATGGACCAGTGACAAATATTCATGGATCAAAACAGGTTCATGAACAACACTGAGAGTAGCACTACCTTGGGCCCTGGTATATCTATATATATAAAAGCCTAAGCAACCAGTCAACCGGCCAATCGTTTGTCCAACTGGTAGCTAGGATGCACAATGCAGGAGTGGAAACCACAGGCATGGAAACAAGGAACAGACTGATGAATCTCAGATGGAAGGGGGGAGAGTGGGAAGAGATTAACCAAAGATCTTATATGCATACTGGAGGCCCGGTGCACGAAATTAATGCACGGGGGTGGAGGGGGTACCTCAGCCCAGCCTGTGCCCTCTCAGAATCTAGGACCCCTCGGGGGATGTCCGACTGCCGGTTTATGGGCCTAACCCGGCAGTCGGACATCCCTCTCGCAATCCAGGACGCTGCATGCACCAGTGACCATACTTTTCATACAGGTGAAAGGCATCTTGCTGTTGTATTGGCAGCTACATTTTTTTGCCCTGATTATAAAAAGTAGTACATAACATGATCCTTCTGAGGCAGTAGTACCATTTTCCCCATCTTATGGGTAGAAAAACTGAAGCAGAGAGAAGTTAAGTAATTGGCTTTGTCACACAGTTATAAGTGTCAGAATCAGGGCTGACCACAAAATGTGCAAGCCAGAGTCCATGCATGTCATTGCTGCATCATCCTGTTTTTCAGTAGCCTTGCCAGGTCTTAATTTTTAAATCTAAGAGACTGTTCCCAATATATAGGGTAGGGTTCCTAGGTGTGGCCAGCGATCAGGGCTGATCTGTGGGTCAACTGGTGGGGCAACCGGGGGTCCCCCACTGGCACACACCTTGGCTGGCCTGGTGCTGCCCGCTCGCCAGCCCCGCCATCTGCCAACCAGTCATTCCATAGGTTGTTCCGTCATTCAGTCGATTTGCATATTAGGGTTTTATATAGATAGACTAGAGGCCTGGTGCACGGATTTGTGCACCAGTGGGGTCCCTCAGCCTGGCCAGTGCCCTCTCGCACCAGGATCCCTCAGGGGATGTTGTAGAGCCGTTTTCGGCCCGATCCCCACAGGCCAGGCCGAGGGACCCCACTGGTGCACAAATCCGTGCACTGGGCCTCTAGTCTATATATGAAAAGTCTGAGTACTTCAGAAGAGGCAGAACAGTGGAATGATGTGGTATGAAAAGCCCAGGCTACAGATCAGGAGCCTTGTGTTCTATATTAGCTCTTTAACTAACTAAAATTTTCTAGTCTTCCAGTTTTTTCTCTTGGAAAACTATAAGTCTAGGTTATTCTAGTATTCCTGTCCAGCTCTAAAATCTCATGTAAAGATTTTATAATAAAGACTTCTGAAGAAAAAATGTGCTAGATTATTTATCATGGGGAAGAGAATGTGGAAGTTTTTGTTACAATGTTGTTACTATATTTGCATAGATGCATCCATCCTATTCCCCAAGACCTACACAAGATTACACATGAATATAGACTTATAATTTTGCCACCTAAATGACTACTTTAACCACCTACAAGTAATTGGAAAGATGGACATAAACTTTAGGTACATTTAAATCTTCTATTGGTATCTCTAAAAAGTATAACTCTGGTGCTGGTACCAGTTTTCATATGTATAAAGTTTTATAATACTGAGAGCCAGGATCACTAGTCCCATAGCTATTAAACATAGAACAAAAAGGCATACTCGTCAATTTTACTGTCAGTTATTTATATATGTAATGTCCTTCTCTGTTTAAAGCATGTGGTGCTCAACTTCGGAATAATTTACCAAGGAAGGTTACTCACTTTCTTTCTTTAAAAAAGCATTAAAAAGAAGGCACTTTGTCTTTCCTGAAAAGGTTTGGTAATGACCAATAGAAAGGCAAAGCAATGAGTAAGATGGACTCCCCACATGATAATTTGTTGTTCTTTAAGCCTGAACTTAAAGAAAAAAACAGCTGATAATAACATTTTGTTTAATTCTCCTGGAAATATTTCTATTCTTCGGCTCCACTGCCTTTTTTCAGGCCTAGATTAGCTTCTCCAATTCTCCATTTCAGTAAGTAGGTCCCAGAAGTTCCTCTCTCCCCCTCCACTTCTGATCCTGACTTTAGATTACTTCCTCTTTCGTGTGCCTTCTACAGAAATTAGTCCTGAAGATACAGACAAAGGCATCAGAGCGGGGAACTGCTTTTTCAGGTCACTGAGTATTCCGACCTGTGGAGAAATTATTTCAGCTTGGCCTTTTTTTAACAATAACACCATAGCCTTCAGGGTTCAGAGGTGAAAACAGTCTAACTCTGCTGTCTTCACAAACCTCTGAAGAAATTAACTGTGTCTCCGCTTAATACAGAAAACTGGAAAATTACTGCCTAAATATTTATCCTATCAAATACCACATAGTAGAAATAAAATATCTGCCTTTGTTTGCACAAAATGACAATGTTGTAGGAGGAAAACTTGACGGAGACTGGAGAGGTCCACTGAGCCTGACAAGGCGTTACTTTTCTTTCAAATGTCCATAGCCACTTGGAATCAGCTTCCAATTACTGACTTTGTACTTGAGCTTAGGGTGTATGGCATTATTGCTACCTGACTTAGGTGAAAATGTGTTCCAAAAGTTAGTTCCATTCAATTCAACAGAGTGTGTCCTAGCACCTATTAAAAGCAATCCACTTGTGCTGAATAATAAGAGTCACTACACTCCAGAGCAAGGAGAAAGACACACACACAGATTACAAAGGTCAGATCTGATAAGTGGGATAAAAGAGGCTCAGACACCTAAGGAAGTCAAGGGAGAAATTGATTCAATATGAGGAAGGACCCTTAGATGCTGGGTTTAAAGAAAACGAGTAAAAACCATTTTAATTTTTCTCTCTTCAAAAGTAATATACTTTTGAAGTACATTACTGTGGAAAATAAAAGAAGATAAAAATCACATACAACTCTATCACCTGAAAATAATTACTTTAACATTCAACATTTTTATCTATACATATGTAAGCATGAATACTCTTTAAAGAAAATGTAATCATCAGTGTATTCTCCTTAATAATCTCCTTTGCCCCTTAATGCATAATGAACATTTTTTTCTATGTCATTAGCTGTTCCTCTACAATAGGTATGGCTCATAAGTTTCATGTTTCCTTTTATTTCTGATCCTGATTATAGCTGCAAAGAGCTTGATATTAAGAGGATTCGGAAACCATGATCTCAGCGAGAAGGAATGCTTCGATTCATTTAAAAATGTCTCCATATGCATATATGCATATAAATTCTTTGGTTAATCTCAAATAAATGTCTTCACAAGTCCAGAGTAGGAAAGTTGTGCTATAAACACCAAATATTTGCTGGTTTATTTCTATATCTCTTTTGATAGCACATATTATTCTGTCATATAATCTAGACTAATAATCTAGACTAATAAAAGGGTAATAAGCTAATTAGACCGGACATCTTCCAGATGACCTTCCGGACGTCCTTCCGGACAAAGCCACGGTGGCAGGGCCAAGGTACAGGCAGTTAGGGGCAATCAGGCTGGCAGGGGAGAGCAGTTAGGGTGATCAGGCCAGCAGGGGAGAGCAGTTAGGGGTATCGGGCAGGCAGGCAGAGAGGTTAGGGGCAATCAGGCAGGCAGACAGAGGTGGTTAGGGGTGATCAGGCAGGCAGGGGAGCAGTTAGGGGTATCAGGCAGGCAGGCAGAGTGGTTAAGGGCGATTAGGCAGGCAGGCAGAGTGGTTAAGGGCGATTAGGCAGGCAGGCAGGTGAGCTGTTAGGAGCTAGCAGTCCCAGATTGAGAGAGGGATGTCCAACTGCTAGACATCCCCTGATGGGTCCCAGATTGGAGAGGGTGCAGGCCAGGCTGAGGGACACGCCCCCCTCCAGTACAGGAATTTTGTGCAACGGGCCTCTAGTTGCATATATTTTCACTAATTCCATATATTTGAAGATTTAGGTTATTTTTAATTGTTTACTGTTACATATAACACCATGATGAACATCTTTATGCATATATGTTTGCTCATTTGTGTAACTATATTCTTAACAAAACTTACTAGAATTGTTATTGCTGAATCAAAATATATGCAAAATTCCAAGGCTTTTAAAAAACATTGCCAAATTATAGTGCAGAGTTTATAGCAATTTAAAAACCCTAAAAGTGTATATGAATGTACTAATTTTCTGGCTCTATTCCCTATGCTAGATATTATGTTTTCTTTTTTAATCTTTGCTCACCAGTTTGATCTGGGACATGATCAGTTTTATAAATGTTTTAGGCAGCTCAAAACTGCAGGGAGTGAATGGATGTTCCAGGTAGCCCAGCAATCACAACAGTGAGGAAGCCAGCATCTTAGCACACCTCTAAGCCATGGACCATACAAAAGTTCTGCTATATACTATTATTAATTTTTAGTCTGCCACATCAGAAGTTACCCACTTCTGGTAAGTTCCCTTTAAATATCTCATTATGATTGTGGACCTATCCAATTGTTATTCCAATTCTGTCAATTAGTGTTTTATATATCTTGAGGCTATGATGTAATGTAAGAACATTTATGATTATTATGTCTTCTTGATGGGCTGTTCATTGTATTATTACAGAAAGCCACTATCTCTATTCATGCTTTTTGCTTTAAATTATATTTCCATATTGCTACATGGCTTTTTATTTGTAAGTAGCATATAGCTGGACTTTAAAAAATCTAATTGACCACCATTCTTTAATAGAGTAATTTAATCCATTTATATTATTGTGACTTCAGATGTGTTTGGACTTATTTCTGACATCTTTGTTTTCTGTAACTTGACTGCTTGTTTTCTTCTTAATCCTTTGTTTTTGGTTGATTTGATAAAATATTCTATATTTTCTACACAAAGCTTTGCTGTTTTTTTTTTACCTTAGATCTTAATCTTAAATTTTAACATATGTAATTAACTATAAATTGTACTAATAATCTCTAGTTATTCCATATTTTGTTTCTCCTGACAATGACAAGTACCTTGGCAGTCTTTTACATCACCACCCCCATCTTATTTTGTTTAAAATGTTAGTATCAACAATTTTCAAAAAAACTATATAGTTATTTTTAATATACATAATTAAATTTACCAACATATCATTTTTTGTGCTTTTCATTGTTTCTTGTGTTCTCTCAGTTCACTTTTTGTCTCGCAAAGTTAACTGGAATCTGTGGATCAAAAATTCTTTAAGGCTTACAAAGAGTGAAAATGTCATATTTGTTGGCATTCTTAATTTATAGCTTAGTTAGATATAAATTCTAGATCGAAGAATATTTTCTCTAGATACCTGAAAAATTCCATTCTGGAATTTATTGGTCTAAGTTAACGCCTCATTCCATTGTAGAATAACTCTCTGATAGATGTAAATAAATTTTTTCTCTGATATTTTGCAGTTTGATTATAATATTTCTAGGTACAGATATATTATTATTTATTTTGCTTGTAATCCAGAGTTACTTTGACCTGAGAACTCATTATTTCTTTAATTTTGGAAAAGTCTTAGTAGCTATCTCACCAAATATTGCTTCTTTGTAATTCACTCAACTCTATTCTTCCTATCAATCTATTCTCTTAACTGCCCTTTCATTTTGTTTATTTTTTTCATGTGATTTTCTGGGTTAATTCCTCAATACCATCTTCTAGTTCACTAGTTTTTTCTTCATGATGTTTGTTCAGTACTATTCTTCTAGATTGTGTTTCTAAAGATGATCACACGCTGTCTCCCATCCAACATGCTTTTTACAGTAACACTTTGCTGTTCCTGTTGGGAAGAGATTGAGTCTGTTTCTTCCCTGTGAATCAGGGACAGCCCTGTGCTTTGTTTGATCAATAGGCTGTAGCAGAAATGACACTGCCAGTTCCAGTCCTTTAAGAGGCCTGGCATCTCTGTTTTCTCAAGGAAAACAGCCACATGCTTTAAATAAGCATGGGCTAGACCAGCGATTTTCAATCTTTTCCTTTTCCTGGCATACATAAACAAATTACTAAAATTCTGCAGCACACCAAAAAATGTATTATATTTTTGCCAATCTAACAAAAAAATAGGTATAATTTTGGTTCATTCATACCAGATGGCTATTGTTGTGTTGGCTGTTGTCATTTTTTTTTTTTTTTTTTTACAATCTAAGGAAAAAGAGGTCAGTGCCCCTTACTAAATAGTCAGGTATTGCATGTTTTAAAAATTCTTGAGACACACCTGTTGAAAATCACTAGGCTAGACTAATGAATGACAAGACATCATGTGAAGAGAAAATAAAAAGCCACATAGTAAAACCCCAGGCTTGTGAATGAAGGCTTTTGGAACTTTCTAGCCCAACTGACTACAGCCAAGTAAGTCAGCCCTTCCTTTTTATATTCTATTTTTGCTATAATTTGGGGCAAAATTATAGTGAGTAAGCAAATCAGACCTTTACTATGCCACCTGGGCTACACGTCCGGTGTGTCACTGCAATGTCTTCACCACACATCAAGATCCTTCATATTTCTTGGGTCTTAAGCAAGACTTTCTATTCTATTGACCTCTTTTGCAGAGCTCATGTAATCCGATTGGATTTACGTGGATAATCCAGTATAATCTGCCTATTTTAAGGTTCATAGCTTTAATTACACCTACAAACTTCCTTCACAGTAGTACTTACATAAGTGTTTGATTGAGTAACCAGAAGACAGGAATCTTGAAGGGACCTCTTTAGGATTTCTGCCTAACACAGTAACTGATGACTGAAGCCATGTGTGGTAAGATGAAAAAGGTTTTTATTTAAAATCAGAATTGAATGTAGGGACGTCCATGTCCTAAGGATGGTAGGGATAAGGGAAGAAGCAAGAGGAGATGTAATTTACATCAGAAGAAGAATTAATCTACATACTACCCCAATTCCATTTTAAGACACTAGTAAGAGAAGACTGCTGCTAAGAGATGCCAAAGGGATAGAAATCTAAACTACTTAACATAACAATATGAGGATAACTAAGGTGTGAAAAGAAAAGACTCAGGTATATGGACAAAATTTAGAGTCTATGTAGAAATTGCCATGTCTCTGTTTTAAAATCCCTTACATTGACTCCAAACACTTACTTTAACCCAAACCTTCAGTGATGTCTGCCACCATAAAACTGTCTTCAGTGTATGGTTCAGAGAGATAACAAGTAACAAAGCTGAGTTCTATCATACATCTGGACTTGTGTAGAGCAGAGGCAAGAGAATCAGTTGGTTTAGGAACTGAGATGCAAGTGATAACAAATGTTCCGGAGGGTTAGGAACTTGGAACCAGAAGGGACCATGAGACGGTCAGCTCTCAGGATTCAGAGTTATCTTAAAGATCACCTGGGCCTCCTCATGGGATGGGAGCTTGAGCCAATTTTGAGTCTCAAAGAAAATAATAGCCTCCCCTGAAATCTGACTTCCAGTTTAAGACAGTTCTCAGTCCTGGTAAAGTATTAGAATTGCCTGGGGAACTCTAAATAAAAACTCCCAGTACTCAGGCTATACCCCAGAACATCTAAATTAGAACCTCTGGGAGTGGGACACAGGCATCATTAGTATTTAAAGCTTCCCCGGGTGGTTCTAACGTATAGCCAAGGCTGAGAATCACTGGTTTAAGCTTTGGAAGAATCTTGAAGAAGTTTTTACTTTTGAACTGTGGGCATTAGAAAAGAAGTGAATAAATCAGGTGTTCTAAAAGACTGGAGAGCCCAGTCAGTGTTGCTCAGTGGATGGAGCAGCATCCCATGCACCAAGAGGTCACCAGTTTGATTCCGGGTCAGGGCAGGCTCCATAGCTAGTACGGGGTGTGCAGGAGAGGCTGATAGATGTTTTCTCTTTCTCTTTCCCTCTCTCATCCTCTCTCTCTAAAATCAACAAAGACATTTAAAAAACTGAAATAGCCGAAACCGGTTTGGCTCAGTGGATAGAGCGTCGGCCTGCGGACTGAAAGGTCCCAGGTTCGATTCCGGTCAAGGGCATGTACCTGGGTTGCGGGCACATCCCCAGTGGGAGATGTGCAGGAGGCAGCTGATCGATGTTTCTCTCTACTGAAATAAAAAATGGGAGAAAAACTAAATCAGAAGTGTAAGAAGAGATGATTCAATTTTGCTGTGAAATTGAGTGAATGACAACATAGAGGAGGCCTTCAAAATTGACTAATAGGAGTGCACCATTTTGCTTTGAAAGAAGTACATTAGTTAAAACTGTGGGGATAAAATTTGGATTACAAAGATATTTTTCTTTATTGATTAAGGTATTATGTATGTGTCCTTATTCCCCCGTTAACCTCCCCTCCCCACACACACACACTCAGGTGTCATCAGAACTAGGAAAAGAATACCAGTTCTTTTCATCTTGAGGAAAGGGGATCAGGCAGGCAGGCAGAGAGGTTAGGGGCCTCAGCTTAATACAGACTCTTGGGAGAAAGTGGTAGTAGAGGTTTAAGATTATGCCCTCAATGCATGCATATAAGGCTAACCAATGGACACAGACACCAGGGGGGGGTGAGGGGATTACAAAGATTTTAAAGTGTATGTGGAGAGGAAGTAGAAGTAAATATAGACAAAGTTTTCAAGATATTGAAAAGGTTGATGAGATTAAAAAAAAAAAAAAAACCAGAGACAATGACAGGGAAAGAACAGCAAAATAACTAGGAAGCACAAATGCCAGGAGGGGGATATTTATAAATCAAAGACAAATTTGAATAGTGAGAACATTCTGACTATTTCTAACTCCACACATATTTCTCTATAGTCATAAATTAAAGGACTGGGTCTCATGCTTATACAAGAATGAAAAATACTCTACTTTTCTCCATAGGAGAAATAGAGAATGAAAATTAATTATAGCACAAAGTATATTTAGATATAATTTAATTTACCATTATTTATAGGTGTCAATGGTTTTCTCTTTTATTCAATCTATCACATTTTTGATAGGTTTCATAATGTAAACTAGCAGACAGTAGTAACTAATTGAATTCAAATAAGTAATTTATGTCCATATGTGAATGACTTAAGTTTCTAGACCCCTTAGAGAGATTTGCCTTTTAAAATATAGAAAACTTATTAATATAAATGAAGCTCTATTTGGCAATGTGAATAAGAAATGTAAAGAAGGCCTGCAGCCAGCTCTGCCCTTTGGCTAGATGCGAGAGCTTCTTTGAAGTCAAGTTCTGTAAACCTGCCCTAGGTCTTTTGTGACTCTACTTCTGAACCCCAAGTTCTCTAAGAATGCCATTTCCCCCATGGTGGGTCCCAAGGTAGCTCTGGGCCCTGCAGGAGATGATGGAGGAGGGAAATAATGATAGTAGCTATTCTCATGTGTGAGTCATTGATACTTACAACTGGATTCAGAATATTAATCAGGAATTTTATTCCAGATACTTCGTAGAGGGAAAAAAAAAATCCCTGCAAACCACGTGGCATATTTGTATTTCCCTATGTTCTTATCTCCAAATAGCCCTTCAGAAGTGTCTCTGCCACCCAGGACCACCTGGATCTTGCCTACCTAGAAATGCTTTTCTGTTTTCCTCTTGAATGCATATGTTCTTCTTCTGAAGAAGAAAAAACTTGTCAGTGGATTTTCATTGTCTCACTGTTACTGCTAGAGTTTTATTTTTTTAAAAATCAGAAGATCCCATTGGGAGAAGAACTATTTCTGAAAGTCCCTAGAAGAAGGACACTCAAAGTTTCCTAGAGTTGTTTAGATGGGCTTAGTGAATAGTCTGTTGGCTGCAGCCAGCCTTTGTATAAGGGTTAGGAAAATTTCTCATCTACTTAGTTACAGGTAACCAGTGAACATAGATTTTAGGGTAGAAGTATGGCAGGTTTGCACTGGATAAGAGCGACCTTTCAGTTACAGAATATATTAGAAGATTTTATTTGAAAATCAATTTTCAAAAGTAAAGTGATTTGAGATTTGATGGGGTCATTCTTGAACAGAATTTAAACAGAATTTTAGAAGAGAACGAATGTCCAAAATACCAGAGATTATATTTTATAGATAATGACAATGTGTAGACTCTGAGTAGCCTCTGTTTCTGATATTTACAATACTTTTCTCTCTTCATTTGTTTTGTAGTCATATCCACCATTTTATTGAAAACCTCCTATGTGCTGACTATAATGCATAGCTTATTTTATTTAATCTCCTCATAACACCACAAGGTAAATATTTCCATTCCTGCTTACAGATGAGTAAATAGACTCAGACCTGTTGAGCTTACTCAAAACCATACGGCTATTAGCAACAAAGCTAAAATTTTTATCTCAGATCTATCTGCCTCCAATGTTTGCATTTTTAAAATTATATACATTAAACTTTTAAAAAAATGTTTAAAGGAGCTTCAGACCTATATAAGTAGGGACATTTTTAATCCTTCATTGCAACAGAATTTCAACTGAGGGCTACACAAAGCAGTGAGCTTATCAAAGGTTAAAGGAGAGTTGAAGGAAGCTGCTGGTAAAAAGAAAACTACATAAAGGATAAGTAACATCACATCTTCGTCTTAAAGGATGTATTTCTAGAGAGATAAAAATGGCACAGCATTATTCTGGTTTAAGAGTAACAGGTTATTTGTAATACCCTAGCTTTGACTCAAGAAATAATTTGAGGGATATTAGACTGAATTTCTGAGGTTGATATGGAGGATCAAAGTAATAAGAGCATTCTGACTGAATGTCACCAGAACTAGGAAAAGAATGCCAGTTCTTTTCATCTTGGGAGAAAGTGGTAGTAGAGTTTTCAGATTTTGAAACTGTTATGATGGGGGGAGGAAATAAGAAATTGCCAAAACTATAAGAGAAAGATAAAATTTTAAAAAAAGAATTTGCAAAAGCTTAGTAGGGTAAATGGATTTGAGACCAAAATAAATTGTTCCTTTTGTTGTTGTTGCTTTGGTTGCACAGATTATTACTGAATTTCCTTTATGTCATCAACACTGTACCAGGTACTGTGTAGGTGGACAAGATAAGTAAGGCACAATACTTCCCCTCTAAGAGCTTGTAATGTAATCAGGAAGCAAAGCATAAATACAACAATGGATAATTTAGTGCTAAAATAAAAGGTACTGATAATAAAAGCTATAAAGCTCAGAAAAGAAATAAGGAAATGAGGATTGGAGTGTGCATTCATTCAACTAATAAATTTATTGAATATCTGGGCAAAGCAATGTAAGGTAATTAATGCTATGGCTAATTTATAGAAGCTTTTGACAGATGAGAGGTTTGAGGTGAACTTGTAAGGAAGGAAATACTTAACCAGATAAGAGAGCAGTGATTTTCTAAAGAATTAAGGGTTTTTAAAGCAGAAAACTTATTATATATTTAAGCATTTTATATATATTGACTATTTTATACACATAACATATTTTATATAGATAATATAACATATATATTTGACATAGATAATATATTGTATACATTTTTCATAATTAATATATATTATATATATATTATAGAAATGATAAACTCATTTAATCATCACTCAATGAGTTAGATGCTATTAGTATTCCCATCTTACAGATGAGGAACCTAGGCTCAGGAACCTAGCATGCCTTAACAAGTATGGCTTCAGAAGTTTGGGTAACATACTGCCTTAGACCTTGGTAGTTCTGATTAATCTCTAAGGCAAAGGTTCTCAAATGTTATGGTGCATCAGATCACCTGAAAACTTACTAAAACACAGATTGCTGAGCCCCATCCATAGAGTTTTTCATACAGTGGTTCTGGTATGAAGCCCACCAATTTTCATTTCCAAAAGCAATTCCCAGGAGTTGTTGATGTTGTTGGTCTGAAGACCATATTTTGAGAACCACTGATTTAAAAAAGAGAAGTCTCCACTTTTCCTGCCAAATCTTCTATCTGGTTCCTTCCATTATTGAGCATAAAATTAGATATCTCTCTTTCCATGTCCAGGGATCTCAAACTGAACATGTCTAGAATTGAAATTACTATCTTCTTACTGAAAATCCACTCTTGTGGTTTTGCCATCTTAAATGATGGCACAAGTTAACACTTAGTACTTTGGTTTTATGTGTGTTTTTTTAAAATATATTTTTATTGATTTCAGAGAGGAAGGGAGAGGGAGAAAGAGATAGAAACATCAATGAAGAGATAGAATCATTGATTGGCTGTATCCTGTACGCCCCCAACTGGGGATGGAACCTGCAACCCAGGCATATGCCCTTGACTGGAATTGAACTCATAACCCCTCAGTCTGCAGGCTGACACTCTATCCACTGAGCCAAACTGGCCAAGACAACACTTAGTTCTTTGGAAGCATCCCTGATTCTTTCCTCATCTGCCCCATCTAATCCAAGCAACATGTCACATTGATTTTCTCTCTGAAGTATCTCCTTCAACAAATATTTATTGAGCACTACTGCATGTTAGTCTTGGCTGGATTAAGACTGAAGGATGTTGAATACCCCAAATATTACCATCAGATAATGTCTTTTCTGTAGTAAGGGAGAATATCACTTCAACAGTCTTAGCAATGTCACAGAAAACAAAATGTTCATAGGGGATGAGAGTCTAGGCTCAGTGTTTTAAGAAGGTCTTTCAAAGCAGAAAACTGATTGGGATTGAACAATGGTAATGATATATTAGTTTAGGATTGGTCATCATAGTGAGATGAGGGCTGGGATGAGTAAACTGCTGTTGATAAGTGAGCTGTTTGCCTAGGTGAGCAGACTGCTGTCTCAGATAAATTGATTTGCAGAAATTACCTGACACAAATAGTGAAACTATTTATTGGTTTATAGTCTTATCTTTTTTGAGAAAATGTTTCCTAGAACAAAATACTAACTCATGTTGACACAGGTGGTCTTTGTTCTTAGTCCCAATAATTATGACACATTGATATAGGTGATTACAGGTCTCAAAGACACTGTGCCCTAGATTTAAGAAACTTATATTCTGGTGAGCAGACAGACAAGGTTTCAACAAAACACCTCCTTGTTAAAATTATTTATAAGGTAGAAAGTTTACATGTAAGAAGAAATATCTGAATCTTCTTATGGAAATCTTCACAACATTGATTTTGAAAGGATAAAAGAATGAGGGCAATACAGTCCTGATGGATCAAGAGGAATATGAAAAGCCCTAGAGACATGGGATGTCATGAAGCTGTCTCCTTTTTATTCCTACTCCCAAACTTTAGTTGAGGCCCTCTTCTTCCTTCAAACTATTCAAAAAATCTTCTAACTCATTCCAGCACTCCCCCATCCCCAAATTTTGTTCATGCATATCTCAATTCACTTTGAACCCAATGATGCATCTTCCTGTAACCCAGGTGCCTTTGTCTTCACCCCATGGAGGGGGACCTTTTCGGGGTGGGGAGATAGAGAAATACTCTGCCTCCTTCTCCGGCTGTGTGTAGTCCATAAGTGGCTCCTTTTGCTCCCCAGTCTCCCATTGGAAAGGTGAAGATGTCTGCCATTCCAGGGTCTAGGATAGTATTTTCTCTTCTTTCTGACCCAAATGCATGGGACCCCCCAAAAGATCTAAACTGGTCTTTATTTTAGGCTTTAAAGATAAAGTACAAATTGTATAGAGTGACAGAGTGGGGTCAAGGTGGACTTCGGATGGCTTTGCATTCTATTTTATCTAATCCCTATTCTTGAAAGTCCCTTCCTAGACCTTCAGCATATCTCCACATGGACGTTCCTTCCAAAGACAGAGTGTCTCCCCATGGACTTCTTCCTCTCCCTTCCTCCCGTACTCTCTTCTTGCTTCCCTTGTGCTTCCAGATTTTAGTCCCTCTTCTTCCTCCATTTTTGAATAGTGGACCTTCCCCCAGCGATTACCAGGTCTCTAACCTCTTGATGGGACTTGGAAATCCTTATGGGTTGCTAGGTTTGAGTTGTGAGTCAGTCATAGCTGTTTTCTCCCTGTCCATCTACTGATGGTAATGAGGAGGACAGGGATTTCTAGTTCTGAGGAGAAGAGGAGAGAAAGGACAGGTAAATTAACTGCCCACTTTGTATTGCAACATCATTTTATTTTTCTGTTTTTCTTAAGAGGTCTCTAAAATATAAAATAAAATCAGAGGTTTTATCCTTCAGGGGTTGTTCTCCAACAAATAACAGTTACTGAGTCTACGTAGGACATTCATATTCTCACTCCTAGAGTAATATTTAACCTTATTTGGCTTTTGTTTTTAACCTTACCAGTCTGAATAACATTACAAATCCATTAACCTAGCCTTGGATAATGTCATGTCTAATCAACCTTTCGAAATTTCTGGCCTCTTCTCCCTCAACTGCAGCAGGGAGAGACAAGGACAGCCCTATGACAAATATCACCACATAACCAACCTACTTAATAATACACATGCATAGCTCTGTTTTTTCCTAATAAACCTAAAATCATTCAGTATTTCTAACCAAACCGAATAAAACAAAACCTTCCATAATTTCCTTATTGCCTATCAAGAGAGCATAAGCACCCCTGGAGGGGCAGACTCTACTCAGCTCCAACCAGCTGTTGCCATGAGCAAATGCATATTCATTATGGCAAATTTCCAAGAGAAGTCAGAAAAAAATCTGGGTATTAAGTGAAATATCCCTGTTTTTAAACCTTAACATGAACAAAATTTAAACAAAACTGAAAGAGAAAACTCATTAACAAAAAGAACATCTTCAATCTATGACCTAAAGGATCAAGTCCAAACTTATCAGAGCACAGGCTATGATGAGGAACTAGACCCTGCCTCTTCTCTAGCCCCATCTCCAATTACTTTCCACAAATAATGAATGCAATAAACATCATAAACTGTTATCAGTTCTTACATTTCTCACCTCCTATGCCTTTGAAAGTGCTACTTCCTGTATATGGAATCCTTTCACAAATGTCATCTATCTGACAAATTCCTATTTATGTATCAAAACACTTCAAAGGCACAATTCCTCTTTGAAGCCTTCCCTGATCAGTCCCTCAAAATCATTCTCTCTGCTATATTACCTTAGTACCTTATACATAGATATTATTAGAAGCTTCTATTTGTTAAATGCATATTTTGTTCCAGAGATGATAAAGCAAAGATTATTTAGGAAGAGTAAAGTAGCTTATTTAAGCCACAAAATTAAAGCAAGATCCAGGATTATAATCAAGGCCTGTCTGATCTCAAAGTCCATGGTTGCCCTTACCTCCTATTTCTGCATGTATTATTTGTTCATATCGCACCACTTAAATAGGATTAACTGAAAACAGGAACAATGTTTTATTCATCTTTGTATCACCAGTACCTGGAATACAATATGCATTTAATAAATGTTTGTTGAACTAAACCAAGCTGTGATTTACAATGCAAATCATAGCAACATAGCTCAATCTTCTCATTGATTAATTCTTAAAATTTATCTTCTGCATTTTGGACCATTAAAAAGAGGTTCAATGTACTGTTTTTCAAACTCATTACCTTCCAAAAAGCTAATGAACCAAAAGGCAGGATTGTCATCACTTTAATAGCAATGTCCTTGATTCAAGCAATCATTTCCCAGGCATGCTTTGGAAGCACAATAGTAGCTCTCAGTTACCAAATTTCAAATCTTGACTTAGCAGGAAGAGGCCCAGTTTGGAAAAAAAAGTTCATCACTGACTCATGCAAACAGTTGCCATATCTCTCTGTATCCTGAAAGATTTTACAGATGGAGTCCAATTATAATTGTGTCTTCCTCTATAAAGTATTGATAATGATGTGTGTGTTCTTCATATATGGAAAGATGACCCACAATTGATGAGACACACACTTTGAATTATTTCTTACAAGGAAGAACTATTTAACTGTTTCCCCAAGCTCCCCACAAGAGGAAAATGCATGGCCTAAGGCAGTGATGGCGAACCTACGACACGCGTATCAGAGGTGACACGCGAACTCATTTTTTGGTTGATTTTTCTTTGTTAAATGGCATTTAAAGATATAAAATAAATATCAAAAATATAAATCTTTGTTTTACTATGGTTGCAAATATCAAAAAATTTCTATATGTGACACGGCACCAGAGTTAAGTTAGGGTTTTTCAAAATGCTGACACGCCGAGCTCAAAAGGTTCGCCATCACTGGCGTAAGGGAAAGATTTGATGAAAACTCTCAGTGGATAGAATCTATGAACATAATCTTAATGCACCAGGCTTTACTCCAGTAATTACCTTTTTAATATCGCAACATCTCTAAGGAATCTTACACACTATTATCATTAAGGTTGGCTAGAATTCTCAGGGTGTGAGGGAAGGGAGTTGGGGAAGAAAAGAGACTCTCACCTAAGAAGCCATATCAGAGTATCAGAACAGTGTGTGACACCATCATGGGCAAACTCCCAGCCTCCTGTTGAGAATATTCTCGTCACAGAGAGAGGTTTTATTCCAGGGGAGGAATGTGGTACAGAGTTCCCTTTGGGATATTCATGTCTGAGGTTGAACTGAAATGCATGCGAACAGGTTACCACTAAGAGATTTACTTTGAGGTATTCTGAGAGCAACTCTCTTGAGATGCTGAAAACACTTCAGATTTGACATTTTGGTAAAAGGAGTTAAGTATTCCACTTCAAAAATAAGGAAAATGGGGTTCTTTGGAGGCATTTTAAGTATAACTATTATTAAAATATCACAGCCAAATGCCTTCCTTCTTTTTCTTTATTCATAGGGCCTAAGTAAGGTAAGAGTTTGTCCTGATTAGGGCACATGCCTGGGTTGTGGGCCCCATCCCCAGTGTGGGGTATGCAGGAGGCAGCCAATCAATGATTCTCTTTTATCATTGATATTTCTCTCTCTCTCTCTCTCTCTCTCTCTCTCTCTCTCTTCTCTCTTCTCTCTCTCTCCCTTCCTCTCTAAAATCAATAAAAAATATATTTAAAAAATAACTTGTTTTGGACAAAATGCAACATGTCCCCAAGTGTCTCCAGTAATCCTATAGACCATTGGAACATTAACGTCACTGCTGCTTAGAGGACATCAGCCTGTCTACAGATTGGCTATCCCCAAAGACCCTACTGATAGGGTCTTGAGCTCCCTTCACAGTGTTGGTGACTCTCCCTTTACTTCCATACTTTCAAGCTGTGGTTCTTAAAGTGTGGTCCTGGGAGCAGCAGCAGCAGCATGACCTGGAAACTTTTAAAAAATGCAGATTGTTGGACACCCACCCAGATGTACTGAGTCAGAATCCTTGGGGACTGAGCCCAGCAATCTGTGTTTTAACACACCCTAGTTCAGTGGTCGGCAAACTCCTTAGTCAACAGAGCCAAATATCAACAGTACTGCCGGTGTTCATGCCCCAGCATTAAGAAGGGTTCAGGAATCTGGAAAAGGGGCTGCGCGCAGATGACATAGGAATCCAGAGACTAATAAAGAGTCCGGAGACAAGATATAATTTTGAAAGGCATTGGGGGTCAGAGGATCTTCAGCTAAAGGAACTGAAGAGACACTTCAAAGGGTACAGAAACATTGTCAGAATGGGGGAATTAGCCCACGGCTGTTCAGGTGTTTGGCCAGTAGGAGGCAATAACATGTAGATTAAGATGCCCTTTAACTGTCTGGCAGCCACAATCAGTTTCCTATTCAGGTTTGGGGAAATGCCTTTAGCCATTCCCAACAGGTGACTACATGTGTGACTCAACCCTGTTGAGTCCCCAAGTCTCATCAACCTTTTGATGAAACTCTTAAAATTATGACATGCTGGAATTGGTCTACGGCACAGTACAACGATTGAAATTTCTTTTGAGAGCCAAATTTTTTAAACTTAAACTATATAGGTAGGTACATTGTTATTAACTTAATTAGGGTACTCCTAAGGCTTAGGAAGAGCCACACTCAAGGGGACAAAGAGCCGCATGTGGCTCGCAAGCCGCAGTTTGCCGACCACTGCCCTAGTTGATTCTGATGCTCACTGAAATTTTAGCCACTGCCTTAGAGCAGGACTGCTCAAAGTGTGGTCCACAGATTTGTAGCACCAGATGAATGAACTGGGAGCTTATTAAAATTCATAATCTTTGGCCACATTCTAAACATTAAATGTACCAAATCAGAATCGCGGAATTCTGTTTTAAGAAACTCTTCAGGTGATTCTCCTGCTAGCTAAAGTGTGAGAAGCACTACTTTAAAAGCATTCCCCTTCACTATTTCTCATTCCTGGGGCTCCGCTTTATAGCACGGGAGCACTGGGGCTAGCAACCCTAATAATACAGTTCTTTCACATTTATCCCCTTCTCTTGCCATCTCTATGCATACAGGTGCTGCTAACATTCTTGATGTGATGGGTCAAACCCTATAAGGGCTTGCTGCTAAGTCTAGCCTACCCTGACAGATCATTTCTCTCAAGAGGCCGTTAGCATCCCAAAAGATTCTATGACAGCTAAGAAGGCTTTGCTTGCACAGAGTACAAAGAAAAAAAAAATTACCTCTGGGATGTGAGATAGAGTTTGTCAAACCACACACAAATAGCATTGATGAGTCTCAGCACTATTCAACCAGAACACCCTGTTATAAACTGAAGGGTAGAAGTATTCAGAAAGGAATTGCCATATGTGAATACGCTGGGTTTGTTTGACTTTGCAAATTGTATCGCATTCTATTTGATAATATGGTAGATTTTCTAGAGAAAGAGAAAATATAAAAACAATAAGATGCAAAGAATTCACTATGTCTCCAATTTTTCTTTCCATAAAGGCACAAAGTGATAGCAATGGATTCAAAACAACTCAGGAAGCCTTGCACACGTCAGGAATGTAGAATACAGATTTGGAAGGCTGGAAGGGCTTCTTTGAGAGCAGGTATCAGGCAATCTTGAAAGAAATGAAGCAAGAAGGTACTCTACTCTGAGTAAAGAGAAGGCCACACAAAGACTGGGATTGAGTCAGCATGGAGAATCCCAACTCTCATGTACAATTTAAGGGCAAAGCTATGACAAATCATTTCCTAGTAGTTAACTTCCATTACAGCAAGTTCAAAGTCAGCTTCATAGGTGGCTAACAGATATATTCCATCATTTAACCACTGTCAAGGTTCTAAGAGAACTTGGAGGAAATCTGCCAAGTCACAGCCAGCCACCTGGAGAATATAATGCAAATGGAAATTTGGGCACTGGCTTGGATGTTACCTTATGGATTCTAGTTTTAACTGTGTCTGTGTTCCTCCAGCAGAATGCTGTGCACACATTGGGGGTATAATAAGTAAGCAAAAAGTAAACTAGTATTATTTGATGTCTATTGAAATGTTTGTATATATTCAACTAACATAGGAGGGAAAGTTTTCTAAGTTTACTCTTGTTGGTATTTTATCAAACCCATTTTCTTGATTCCCTGCCCTATTCTTGTCCACACTGCATAATGCTTTCCTAAAAAATTTTAAGGGTTTATTTCTTTCTCCATGAAAAAAAAAACAACTTTATTACATTTCATCTGATTTAGGAGAGCAAGTGTGTTTCTTGTAGCACATAATAGTAGAGCCCATGGTTTAATTATACACAGTGTGTTCTTACTGGCACAGTAATTTCATTTTTGGGGGATATAGGAATGACTACAATTTGCATAATTCAAATAAATAAGGCAAAGATGGTCAATTAGAATACATAAATTATTTTCTTAGAACTCAAAAGAGACCAGAATTATGAAAAATAACCAAGACATCTAAATCAACTGCTAATGGCCAGATGATGGAATGACAGACCATAAATATGTTCTGGGTATTACTACAGCCTTCAAAATATGTGTTCTTCCCCTTTTCCTTTCTTTCTTTATGATGGCATATTCAGGTAGGCCTTTACAAATATTTCTTTTAAAATCAGTTCTAGTAATTCCATTTTCCTTGAACCTCAGATTCACTCACTTAATGGGAACAGCAAGTTCCTTTGAGGTTAGAAAATTGGAAAGGGGAACATAAGAATAGGGGGTAAGTCAGAAGTTTCTTATAATTTGTCAAGAAATGAGTGTGAGCACATGCTTTTTAATCCTTTTCTTGCTTTCTAAAAAAATACTGTATGAGGATTTATGATTACTATCCATCACTATGCTCTGGGCTTTATAATCTAATACAGGGGTAAGGAAAAGTAGGTTTACAGTTGTGAGTACGTGGAACAGTTTATCCTTGCAGTATTTATTAATTGTTGTACTATTAATAAAATATACCTGTAAACCTGCTTTTCCCCATCCCTGTATTTTCAAAGCTCCTACTTATCAGAGATGGTGGGGCATTTATTGTGACATGTCAAAGCTCAGAATTCATCAAGAAGTGCTTTCTACTTACAGACATATTTCTTGTTAAAGAAAAATCTCCCAATGAAAGTTTAAAGGAGAACCCAGATGAATATTTTTTTTTAGATGGGCCACAAATAAGTTCTGATCTCAACATGTTCCACAGCTCTCCGGAGCTGAAAAGCTAAAGACGTGCTACAATATATTTCAAAAGCAGCACAGAGCTTAGCTGCTAAAGCAATAAAGTGGTTTTTATTTCAGAAACATTCAACAGCATGAATCACATTGTCATCCACAAACAGTGAATCTGAATCAGTAGGTACCATTCTGGGATATAACTAAGCAGGCTAGCTAGCATCATTGTGAATCCTGAATGTAGTTCTGCCCACTCCACTTAAGTTGATGTTTTGTATAGGCTACAAAAAATGTGTGGTATGAGATCAATAAGGAAGTAATTAAAAGTAAAAGGCTTTTAATGATTGTAAATGAAGCTGAGAACACAAACTTGGATCTCAGTAACCTAGAGTTATGACTCTAGGGCCCTGGTTTGTTAACATCTGCTTCTTGGGTAGGAATGTTTTTCTTTCAAAATAGCAGTGCTACATGAATCAACAGCCTCCAAAGGAACTATTTCATGCTACCCAACTTTAGGTCTCAGACTTTAAAAATCTCATTGATCTTTTGTGAAATCTCAGTTATATAACTAAGAAGTTATTTTTAAAGTCATATCATATGCTCAGTTCCTCCTCATTGCTCCCACATGGATGTGCACTATTTATTCAGAATTGAGCCAAAAGCCCTGAAATGAAAAAGTAGGATTCCTTGACAAACCTAGAGAACAGATTTGCATGCAATGGATCTGTAAATATTCCTTTTAGTTTTATTATTTGCTGCTGGCTTTTGAGCTGCCCTACTCACACACTCAAATCTTTGACTCTTAAACTGCAGATTGGCAGGGTGTTGAGGGAAGGCAACTATTAACTGAGAATTCAGAGAATGCATCCTATAAGGGAGTTAAATTTTGGAATTAGAGTTTTGCCAAGCTAGCGTGGCTTGATAAATCATCAGGATTTTCACTAGAGTTCCAAAAGAACTATGCTTTAGAATTAAAAACTACAAAACAGGACTAAGGAATTTACCAACAATTTAACTGCCTGATAGCAAAGAAAAAACCCTTTGGAGGAAGATAATTGAATCCAGAGTCTCCTTAGTGTATCAGTACAATATTCAGCATGAAATTAATGTGAACAGACATATGAACAAATTGAAAAATGTGACCCATAGTCTGGAGGAAAGAAATAATTGCTACACAAAGACAAACCAGATGTTAGAATTAATAAGGCAACTTTAAAATAACCATAAATAATGTTAGAGAATCTACAGAAAACATTAGATATAATGGGTGAAGTGGTAGGAAATTTCAGAATAGTGTGGAAACTATTAAATAAATAAGTAAGTAAATAAAATTTTAAATGAAAAAATGCAATGGATGAAATTCATAGTAGATTAGATATAAGAGAAGAAAGGATAAGTGAACTTAAGACAGTAAAAAGAAATCAATCATTCATACTGAAGTGCAGAGGGAAGCATGATTGAAAAAATAATGAACAAAACCTCCATGAAGTTGGGACACAGTAATTGGAGTCCCAGAAAGAAAGAGATGAGGGGGAATGGGTCAAACAGGAAGAAAGACGGAGAGAGAAATGGGGGTAGGGGGAGAAGAGTTAGACAGTAAGAGAGAGAGAGAAGTTTCACTTCAGTTTTAAACTCAGTTCAATCTGAAAAATCTAAGTAGTTCTTAAGTAGCAGTATAGAATCTTTCCTAGACAAAATTGCCCCATTTCACAAACATTATTCATTTCCTCAGGTTTTTTTTCCCCAAAGTGATGCCTAGATGTCTGTTAGGAGCAAGTGCCTGACTTTGTAGGAGAAGAGAAGGACAAGGCTTTGCAGGCCCAAGTCCTCTCCTCTCTAGGATTATGTCCCTGTCTACCTGAATGCAGTTGCCCCTTCTAAGCTAAACTCAAACTTGTGTTTAGTAGAACTCAGATCTGTCATGAGTAGGACAGAGGCTAATTGGGCCTCCCCTCAGCTCTCATTCCTGCCTACTCGCAAGTACCTGCCACACTCTTCTTCCAGCCTCTAGTCCATTGGTTCCACCTTGGCTTCTGCTGCTATAATAGACTTGCTGGCTTAATTCTGCATTAATTCCACACTGGAATCCTGAGTCTCATGCCTCCTTTCTAACCACTGATCAGTCTCGCCAAAGTGGCTTAGCTTCCAAGATGATACAGGTACCGCAAGAGAGGTGACCACTTTTCAGAGTCCTAAATTGGGAGTAAGATGAAACCTCACCTGTCCCCAATCTGTTTCTACCCTCTCCATTCCCAAACCCTCTCTGACTTATCTCACACACTCTGGACTTTAGCTTGGAGAGAGAATATACTTTTTGCTTTCTCTGAGACCTATAACAAAATTCCCAGGCGAGGAAAGGTATCTGTACTTCCTGTGGTCTATATCCTCCTCGCTCTGTCATTAAGAACCATCTGGTGGCTTCAGTGTCAAAGGCAAAGGAGAAACGTCTTTATTCAACAGAAGAATGTGATAAACAGAGTCCTACGACCATAATACCCAAGCTATTACGAGCAGGAGGGAGATAAAGAAAATGGAAATCCTGTCTTAAAATAATTGCCTGGCTATTGTGTTGCTTTATAATCTTGTTTGGCAAAACAGAAACTATTCTCTGTCTTTGCTTTGCTTTCCCAGCAAACTCTGATCTCTCCCCAGACATTCGTACTGCTGAAGCTGAATAGGGTTGAGAGAGAGAGAGAAACAGAGACAGAGACAGAGATAGAGGTAGAGAAAAAGAGACAGAGAGAGACAGAGAAATACTTTTCAAAACATAACTATTACTCCATAATTTATTTTATGTATGACTATGCCATATGGGCAAAGCTGTAGGATATAAATCCATTTGGGGATAATTTTAATAATCATGTGAGTCTTGAAGTCCCTTGCATTTCAGAGTTTGTTAGCATTGGATGCTCAGAGTAGGGAAAGGAGTAGCTCTGCTCCCAAGCCTGGTGACAATACATTATGAAAGTGACTGCTGTTTTCCCCACCTCTCTGAATCTGTGTCACCATATCAAATTTAAGCTTCTCGGGATGGAAGTAAGAAGAATTTGGAAAAACTAGTATCTCAGCTCAGAAAGTTTCTAGTAGATTCTTTTCTCCAGCATTGACTATTACCTCCTCTGAATCGTTATAAACTATATTCATATAGAATTCATATCAAGCCTTGAATTAAGAGTCAAATTATGACACATTATGATTGTTTTTAATTCCCAAGTATGTGTTTATTATTTAAGGAATTCTGGCTCTTCTTTTAAAAAATGTGTTCTCAATTTGAATGTAGTGATAAATTTCCAAATTTACTCATGGTCATTAACAAAAGAAGATTTAGCATAATAATTGATGGGAGAGTCATCTAGAGATAGGCTTCCATGGGATTTAATTCAAACAGGAAAGTTTTCAGACTTCACATGGTTATTTTATGTCTTTCTCACAGAACAAATCCCCTCAGGAGCAGTGAATTTCGGATGTGTTGTCTCTGCTGGTTTATTAATGACACTGTCTGGTGGACATCGATGAGTCACTCAAGGGCTGTAACCGATTCCCATCTTTCCTTAAGTGTCCTGTCCTAGTTTATATCAGTATAGCAAGGCAGAAAACGATTCACGCGTATAAACCTGAGGGTGAAGTGGAAGCTGAGTTTTATGCGTACAACAAAGTTCTAAATATTTAATGTACAGGGTTCTTTCTAATTTCAGAAGAAATATGAAGGTGGTGCTCCTGACATCTGAAAGTGAAGGATTACGGTTAAAATGACTTTATGCTGGCATTAGTTGGTTTAGAAGAAATGAAACCATTTCAGAAAAAAACACTTTTATCTGAAAGAAACAGAAAAAAAATCTTTACATGTGTGTTTAATTTTTACATAGTAGCCATATTTCCTCTGATCATAAGAGCATGACATAAAGCTAAACAGCACTATGAAAAAGTTATTCTTCAGAAATGAGCTGTAATGCCTTTTATTGGACAAATTGGAACTATTAAGAAATATTAGAAATCTTTTTCTATAATAAATTGATATTATATTATTGTGAAAAACATCAGAGCTTCTCTCTTCCTTAAGCTTTGACATTTATTACAATGTGTAGTCTACCTCCATGTTTGCTTTTATAATAACAGTATGAAAAAATAAAATATCTACTGAACAAATATAGTACATGTAGCTGTCAAAATTGCCTATGTCAAAAAAAGAAAGCAAAAGAAGTTTGAACTTCACCAAAATAGCTATATATATAAATTTTTCTTTGGTCTCTTAACTGTGTCTATCTGGAAAACCAAATGCCCCAAAGGTTATATAAAAATATTTTAAAGCTGATTATAATCATTTAATGAGAAAATCCACGTTTCCTCCAGGTAATAGGGACTGATTAAGCATAAAAAGTGGCAGAACATAGCCAGCTTCCTTCTCCTCAGATGGTATCAGAATACAGACCTGAGGGATCTTTGATGAAAGCATGAAAAATAAGGATTTATTTAGGTAACATCAAGCCAGGGTATTTGGGTAAAACTAGTAGTAACATTCCAGTATTCTAATAAATGAAATAATCTTTACATTACTAGAAGCTTACATCTCACGAACAATTCAGGAGCTAGTTTTCCAACATTTTTCTTAAATCACATTTAAGATACTGAATCCTATAAATAAGTCAAATTAGCATAAAATAAAAACATTTAAATAACATTTTTAATATGAAACAGCATTGAAATCTGATGCCTAGCCAGACAAGAACTTAAAATTGACTAAACTGTTTCAAATGCTATGTCTTTAAATTAATTTATGTTGAACACAGTGGGTACCAGAATCCATTCTGGTTGCTATGACAACAGACACTGAAAATTTAAAAATCCAGCAGCAGGCTCAATTCCCTGCAAAGAGGGCTATTTTACATTAAAATTACATATCACTGCAACAGTTTTGATGAAACATATTAAACAGATAAATATGCAAGTCATCTTTTATAAGACAATTTAATTAGTGTATGTGAGATGCCGTGTTTATCATTTTAACTTAAATTTTCTCCTAGCTACAGTTAAAGAGTGATTTGAAATCTAAATTTCAGAAAGCAAGCAACTAATGATCAAAATGCTACACTAGGGAAAGGAAAGATATCTAAACCATGTAATAAAAAATGTTATAGAGTATCAGTCTATAATATTTGCTTTGCAAATGTACCCTTGGCTGTTGGGCCATTCTCCTAAGATGGGAACTTAAAAGAACAACAAAAGAAGAACATGCTTTCATATGAATCATTGATTTTTTTTTGGTTTGATAAAATACATTATATTTTATCTGAAGAATCTTTTAATTGGTTGTAAAATTACTGGATTTGAAAATGATTGTGTTTGTATCATTATAATATGGTTTTTATGGGGTCAAGGCTCATCAATTCTACCAAACTAACATACCCACTCATGTAGCCCAAAAAACAGTCATCTTGTATATATAAACCAAATGGAGGGAAATGTGACATGAGGGGCTGTCAATCAATGTGTGCCAAAGAGGAGAGAAATATAGAGGTCTCAGGAAGTGATACTCCTCCCTCTGTCTCCTTCCATTGGAGGGTGAAGGGCAAGAGAAATGACTGCTGGGTAATAGTTAAATGCACATCATGATAGCCCGGTTTCCCAATCTGTCTTTAAAAACACACATTTTTTTTTTTTCAGGACAGGCCATTTTCTTGTTATTTAGTCTGCTAAAATGTAATACTACTTTTGAACTGGCTCATCCTGAGACATGGACTAAAATTAGTTCCTTTCATGTATGTCCCTTATGCCAAGAATTAATTCTATTTGGAAATACAGAGATTTCCTTTTTTGTGTTCATTTTATAATTTTCAAATTAGATCATGTAATCAAGTTGTATGTTTTCAAATCTTATTTGAAAAAGAAACAGGAGATGTGGAAGATTATAGAAAGAAAACATTTTTTCTTCTCGATAAGTAGGTCCCCTATATAAAAGATTTCCCTAACACACAAGAATTCTAAGTCAACAAAAGACCTCAAGCGTCTAGGGAAATTTATTCAGTTTGTTAACCCTATTTTTTACAGTTCAGAGGGATGCCCAAAAATTCCGCTTTATTTGCCTTCCAAACTTTTTTAAAAAAGAAATAAAACACTATTTGGATCCAAAATGTGCACTGTTCTTGAAATATAGACTGTGGAGACAGAAATCAATAAGAATGTCCACATTTCAAATACATTTTAAAGAGATAGAAAATCAAACTATTTTAATATGTGAAATCCAATATTGCTTCTCCACTCTGAAATTATAGGATATTAATTATGTTGAAAATATACTTATCATCAGAATAAATATTACCCATGATGATTCAAAGAAAGAAAATTTTTCTATTAAAAAGTACATGGGATTAAAAATATGAAAACTTATTCATGTTATATATTTTCATTTATTTTTTTCAAGTGGTTTTAAAAGAAAGAATTAGCTAAGATCCAGTGGGCAGAGAACTACAAACAAGATTTTAATTTTGTAGTTTTAAAAACCATATGTTTATGTAATCTACATGGAACACTATGTACTATTAAAACCATTCTTCAGTCTTCATCAGTCCTCTTTAGGTATTTATAGGCCTTGAGATACACTCCAAGTGTTAGAATTTGCAATGGCTTTTCACACATTCCTGTTTAACTTGTCAGCAACAACATTTATAGATGTGCTACATGGCATAAGAAATTATTTTTATTTAATTTGTACCTCTTAAAAAATCATTCATTATCCATGTGTAAATAATACAAAGATGTTTAACATTACTAATTTGGTGTTATAGTTGAAGAGATATATTTCCTCCCTGTTATCATTCAAAAAATCAACATATTTTGAACTTCTGTCATGAACAAGGCATGTAAAGGATACAGTCTAATCGGGGGATAAAGACTACTACACTGATATTGAGTATGCAAACAATGATGAGACAAGGTAGTAAAAATGATTTTTGCCTGAACATATCAGGAAAGACTTTCTGGAGAAGATGGCATTTGTGCTGAGGCTTGAATTTGCAGAGTATAGAGGCCTGTACAGATAAAAAGGAAAGGCCTTCAGGAAGTAGGGCTAATGTAAACAGAGATGCGATAGGGGAACGTGTAGACTATGACCTCCCTACCTATAGCTGGTACTGAGATATGTAAAACCATATTCCCTCAGCACACACTTCCCTACACCCATGGCTACTAACGGAAAACACCTGTCACTCTGGTTATAAAAGAAAGTTTGGTCCATTCCAGGCAAGCTGCAAGTGCCAATTATTTATCTCAGATGTAGCCATCCACCAGAGACCAAAGAGAGATTGGTGAATGGAACTCCCCAGCTTCCTTGCCCTTCAGGTGGAATAATTTGAGGTGCAACACTTAAAAGTCTTCCCAGAGTCCCGCATTTCCCCAGGACACCAGCCCAGTTTAACCACAGTAATCATTTGCTTGATAATAAATTCTTTTATTTTCTGTATTGATTAAGGTATTACATATGTGTCCTTATCCCCCCCCGATAATAAATTCTTTATTGATTTCCTTTCCTTTCCTGCCTAACTTGCCCACTTTCCTGCTGCTGTTTCCTGGGGTAACCTTGAATAAACCACTTGCACTTGAATCCTTCTCTTGCAGTATGCTTCAGAGGAAAACCAAAGGCGGTATTTATTCCTACTTTGACCAGTCCTTGCCATCTTTGTCTTCCTGGGAGAAATCGCTAAAGCTTGGAAGCCTAAATCACACAGGAATTCAAGTCTGAAGAATTCTCACTTCTCCCTTTTAATCCTCAATTAAATCCAGAATTACAAATTTCCCGTTAATAAAATACAGTGGGTGGTTTCCCACCCTCCACCCCCCGATGACTCATCCTGCAGTCTAGTGTTCCAGACCATTTTGAAAAGGTCAGGGGAGCTCTGACTTAGCCCTCCTTCTAGGCTCAAACTTTAAATCAGCAGGTTCTTCTTCCAAATCTGTTTTATAGAGAACAATAACAACTATGTAACTAAATATGTTCAATATCAAAAGGCCATCGTATAGTAAAAGTACCAAGCTCCCAAGAACCATTAGTCCAAATTTCATGTTGGCTTTGCATTTGTACAAGAAGTACGGTTGCTAAGTCTTTCTTTTGATTAATAAAACACAACCACTCCCTCAAAATCTGTTTTTATGAAGTGTTTATTTTAATTGGAAATGTCAGCTCTAACTATGAAGTTAGGAAGACCTGAGTTCAAATCCTGATGCAACTCTCACTAGCTATAACATTAGACACATTACTTGCCCCTCCAGACTTCCTTATCTTCTTTCCCTAAATTAGAAATAATAAAAGTACCCAGATTTACAGTAACCATTAGGAATAGATGAAATAAGGTTTGTATAACCTAACATGTAGTGAGTACTCATGTTAATTTATTTAAAAAGGGATCTGGTAATGCTTCATTCACTAATTCAATTAACATTTATTGAGCATCTGTTTATTGCTAGACCATGCGATGAATAAAATACAATCTTTCTCCTGCCCTCCAGGAGCTTACAGTTTATGGAGAAGACAGATACACTTTTAAAAATGAATAATTAAAACATATAAACTACATTTATATCATAGTCAATATACTGTCACATATTAATACTAAATTGGATAGTTATAATGGAAACTATATTTTCCTTGACTACAGCAACAGTAAAAAATGCTATTCATAATTTCTATGCTTTATAGACCACAGCAGTATTCAGCATCTACTTATTTTATATTTGGCAGATTAAATTGCATAACCTTGTAATTCTTAAGAACTATTTTCTTTCCATTACCAGGGTGTTAACATTTGGATGGCTGATACTTAAGAAAATGAGAATGAGTGCTGTTAAACCCTGGGTCATGGTAAATGTAAAGAGAAATTATAACCATGTAAGGCTTTGTTGTGGTCCAAGAGAAATGAATTGCTGGTCTGCCTAACTTATCATGTCACGCCACTAAAATTACCATCAGTGTCATTAACTGACATCAATTGGCTAAGTGTTTAGGGGTCTGGGATATTTAATATTCTCCTGCCAAAAATATCTAGTAATATGTTCTGTTGATCGTTGGAGCAAAAGCTCACCCTGCTTCCTGTTCCACACATTTGCAGCATGTTTCATTCTTATCTAAGAAAGTGTTTTGTGTATGTGCTGCATTCACTTGACCCAGCATGCTCCAAAGTTGCTCATTTCCGTAGCTCATCCTCACATGCCATTCCTCACATGGGGAGCACACAGCATGGGGCCCTCCCAGACCTCTCTCACACCTCTCGAGGATAAGCAGGGTGTCATTTTCTGGGATTACAAAGGAGAGGAAGAGCCTGTGATGAAGTGGCTCAAGATCTGCCAACAGGTTCAGTGAGGTGTTTAATTGAGACATGGAGAGCCCTCGCTGACACTCATAACTCAACCATCATGCATTCATCTTGTAACACCTGGCTCTCACACCTAATTTTTAAACTGTTTGTACCTACTGCCCTGTAAGAATATCACCAATTTTCTTTTAAAAATGATAAAGGGATATCTCTTAACACTTGGGAAGATGGATCAAGCCTTCATCTTAAACTTGTCTTCTCATCTTTGCAAAAGTTAATGTTTAATTTTTTTTACAAACCATTTGCTTATAAGGCATACATTTTAATAACTATTTCTACTTTGAAGACAATTATAACCTCCTTAATCTTAGTTCTTGAATTCTCTTTTACAAAAATTATATTTTTAGAATGACAAACATAACTTTATTTCTGCTCTTAAATAAGCATTACATTTTCTTTTCATGAAGAAAGGATAAATTCTGCAATTAAACATCAAGCTATCATCTTATTTTATTTCTTGAAGGAGCTTCTCCTGAATGATTTTAGAATTAAGTCCTTATGTTGGAAAGACCTTAGGAATGAACTTTTCCAGCATATCTGACCCTTTCATACTACAAATTCAACCAATTATTTGTTGATGTAGGGAAATATCAAAAGAAAAAGGAAGAGGAGTCAGGAAGCCAAGGAAAAAAATACCACTTTTTATTTTATTTTATTTTAAACCACAAGGGAGTCAGAGAAACAGAGGGCCAGGAGCAAGTAAGGGCCAGGAGGTGCTAAAACTACAACTAAACCAGTGCAAATGCCTGGAGAAGAATCAATGATGAATAAAAACCCAGACAAGGACAGTACAGGAATAAAAGTTATGAGATAATTTCATTTATAATCATGGATATTAAAACATTAGCAAGTGACATAAAAAAATACTTGTGACTAAATTAGATTTATTCCATGAATGCAAGAATGGCTTGAATTAGAAAACCTAGTATTGCAATTGAACACATTAACAGATTAAAGAAGAGAAACCATATATGTTCATCTTAATAGATGGAGGAGGAAAATGTTCTGAAATTGAACACCTGATCATAATAAAATTTTGAGTAAGTTTGAAATGGAACAGAGTTAATGGCAAGGGTTGAAATAAATTAGTAGTAACTAAATCATTAGGTAGAGGTCTGTAAGAAATTATGTACTGAGCATTTTGTTAATACTGTAAATAGTCTGTAAAACCACTTTTAAATATAGATTTTTAACTTAAACCTGCAATAGAGATTAAGGAGGTAAACCTTTTCTACATTTTCAACTCATCTTCCATATTCAACAAATTATTAAATATTTCCATGTAGTATTCATCACTCTGTGAAACTACAAAGTCACGAGAGCTATCCTGCCCACTGTAAGTCGGTTTTAAACCTCCAGGGCTTCAGTTCCACATGAATGGATGTGAGGCCCAAGTCAAAAGTTAAAGGGGTGAGGCTAACCTGGTAGATATATAAATACTTATCATCATACTGAATACTCTTAATGGGGCACAGTCACACCAACTACGTTTTATCACTTTCTACTCATTATTTCAATAATTATAATAACAAATCACATAGTTGAATTTTTACTTTTGCCTCTTAGTAATAAATTCTAACATAAAGACCACATCAAAAATTTTAGAAATGTAATCTATACTAATAAAAGGGTAATATGCTAATTGGACTGGCCATCTGCCGGACATCTTTCTGGACAAAGCCACAGTGGTGGGGGCCGAGGCAGAGGCAGTTAAGGGCGATCAGGCCAGCAGGGGAGAGCAGTTAGGGGCAATCAGGCAGGCAGGCAGATGAGCAGTTAGAAGCCAGTGGTCCTAGATTGTGAGAGGGATGTCCGAGCGGCTGTCAGACATCCCCCAAGGGGTCCCAGATTGGAGAGGGTGCAGGCTGGGCTGAGGGACACCCCCTCAGTGCATGAATTTTATGCACCAGGCCTCTAGTATATATATAGAAGTATTATTCAACCATAAAAGATGATAAAATCTTTCCATCTGTGAAGTCATGAACTGGGCCTCTATAAGGAGAAAGGAGATCCTGAAACTATAAACTACCTGTTATAAATCTAATTGCTAAGAAAATTTAGGAAATTATGTTAGGGTTGATTTAAAAGTTTGTGGGGGTTTTTTATTGCTTTCAGAAAGAATAGGAGAGGGAGAGAGGGTTAAAAACATCAATGATGAGAGAGAATCATTGGTTGGCTGCCTACTGCACACCCCATACTGGGGATGGAGCCCACACCAGGGCATGTGCCCTGACCGGGAATCGAACCGTGACCACCTGTTTCATAGGTTGATGCTCAACCACTGAGTCACACCAGCCGGCAGAGTTGATTTAATGTGGGAGATGAAGCACTCATTCTATTTTTGTCATTTGGGGGAGTCTTATGTTGCTATGTTATATGATTTTAATCATAAGTAGTGGCATTGTATTTATTCCTGTAAATATATGTTACATATATATAAAGTTATGAAATAACTTCTTATATGGGAGAGGGTATTACATACAGAGACTAGGTATATACAAGGTTAGAGGTAGAAATCCAAGTAGCATGTTTTCAGAATAATAAATAAAACATTTTGGCTGCATCAAGGAGTTTGTGCACAGAATAATTAGGAAGTAAATAAAGTCAGTGTTTTGGACTGAATGTTTGTGTCCCCTCACAATTTTTATGTTGAAGTCCTAATCCCTAAGTCATGAGGATGGAGTCCTCAAGAATAGAATTAGTGCCTTTATAAAAAATATACCAGAGCTCGCTCTCTCTCTCTCTCTCTCTCTCTCTCTCTCTATCCCCTCCAAACCCCACCCTGTAAGGATTCAAGGAGAGTAGGATGGTCATTTTCAAACCAAGACGAGGTCTCTCACCAGATACAGAAATTATCAGGACCTTGACTTTGGACTTCCCAGCCTGCAGAACTGTGAGGAATAATGTTTGTTGTTTAAGTCACCAAGTTTACAGTATTTATTATAGTAACCCAAATTGACTGACGGGTTCAAGAAGACCTCACAATGTGGAGCTAAAAGACAACACTTTGAAAAGTTTACAAAGAAAGATGTTACAATTGCTACTGGAAAAGGAACCTGGCTTTAGGCGGGCCTGCCTAGGGCCAGCCAGTAGTATGTGAGATCTTGAATTCCCGCAGAAAAAATTTCACAACATGAGTCCAGATGACTATGAGGGAATATTTATCAAAGCTGAGGATGTAAAACAAGAAAGGGCTTAGCATAGAAAAAGCAACAGGAGAGCCTAGGCTGGGCTGCCCTAGCTCTCTGGGAAGTGAGAGAATAGGGGGCCTTGGGATCAGTTCAAGGGTTAGCCTGGGACCAGCTGCCCCTGCCCATTGCTCCCCTGGTTGCAAGTCTCATGGAGCCCTTTAGGGTGTACAAGATGCATGCTTGTGGGAGAAGAAATGAGGGAAGAAGAGGGGAAAGGGAATGGTGAGGACTGCTCCCCAGAGGGAGAGCGTGAGCTTGGTCCTTTGTCTTGAGGTTTTATCTCTTTCTCTGAAGAGAATCTGAGGGGAGGTTAAGGGGAGGGTTTCAACAGCATATTCATCAGTTTTCTAGGTGTGTTCCTTCAGGGTCCTGGTCTTCACTGATGGGTCAATGTCAGGACAGGGGGTCATTATCATTGCAGTTGGTCCTGGTGTTGACCACCTGTTTTGCTGCTTTTCTGGGTCTGGAGCTGAAATACAACTGAGGCCTAGATGTTATTTCTATGGAGGTGACCTTCTGTATCTGCTGTAAATTGCTTGGTCATTTTGTTTAATATCTGTCTGTTTCCCTATTCTGTTTGTCCTGGCTCACTGGCCTGTCTCAATATGTAAATGTAGCTGTTTTATTATACCCTTTTCTAGGAAAGACATTCGTTCTTATGCCTTATGAGGAAGTTTTGCTTCTGCTTCCTCCCAAATGGTCCCATTCTGAGGCTCCCTGAACCCAGACAAAAATAAATCTGTCATTCAAAACCTGGAAGCTAACGGAAGGACCTGTAAGGGTGTGGGTGGGCAGAGCTTGGGGAGAGTCCCTGAAACAACTGTACCTGAAAGGAGGGAGTCATTAGGGACCTACAACCAGGTTTATTTCTGTTGTCTTGGTTCTTTATTACTAGCACTCCCTCTCTCTATCAAAAATGTCCCCATTTGGACAATAAATCACATGGCTGTCCTATTTATGGGCTGTCCACAGAGTACCTGTGGCTAAGCCCTTGGGCAAAGAGTCACTGCTACAGCTAATTCAACCTGAATTGTCTCAAGTAGAAAGCTTTCCAGAATATCTTCTAAACTATTTTGTAGATATATTTTAAAAGATCAAAGATATCTATGAAGATAGTGCAGGAACAATAATCTATAAAAGTATTCATTAAGCTTAATGCAAAAATTCAAGAAGAGCACTCCAGTAAAAATATTCTTGGCATTATTTAAAAATTTTCTATTTATGGCTTCCAGAAATACTGTACAGAAAATCTGGGAAGAGTAAATTAAATAATAATATCTTACATTATTGGGCATTTTTTCATGCGACAGGCAACATGCTAAAAAACAACAGTCTTGTCTATAGACCCACCACTTATGGAAAAGCATGCATTTCTAAGGAATTTATATATATCATTTCATTTAATCCTTGTGAAAATCCTATGAAGTGGGTACTATTATTCTGCTCACCTGGCATGTGAGGAAACAGAGGTACAAAGGGGTTAGTTCATCCAGGACTCATAGCTGGGATAGGCTGGAGCAAACCTCGAGGCAATTTAACCTCATAGTATATTTTTAAAACTACTTTGTTATAATGACTCGTAATATGAACAAAAGCCAAAAAGTCTTCCACTTAAAGTCCATTCGAACTACTTTTTTTTTTAGAATTAGTAACTTTTGACGTCAGGTCCAACCTAACACTTTCTGCCTCCATAGTGGGTGCTAATCTGGTTCCCCAGGCAAACACTGTCCCTTGCATCTCTGATACACATTCTCACATAGCACTAAGAGAATTTTGTCTCTGATATATGTCCCCGAGATAGCAGGATATCCAAGAAAAGAATTGTCATCACTCCCTAACAGGTCTCTAATTTGGAACTATAGATTTTGTTTCATATATTTCTCCTTGGGCCTATAAGAAACTTGATTCTAATCCCTAAAGATATTGACACTGGGCTTCTATCCACCAGTATTACCCAAGCAGATATTAGAAATGGCTTTGACATTGTGTCAGTTAGGGAGACTTTCAGCTACCAGAAACAAATCTCAATTGACAGTGGTTTAAACAAATGTAGGTTATTTTCCCACAACCCAAACACCTAGAGTTATGTGGCTCTGTCATTGCTACTACTGCTCAAAAATGCTGTCAGGTTCCAGGCTCTTCCTGTCTTCTGGCTCTCTATCAGGCTTGTTACCTCATGGCCTCAGGATGGCTACAGTTTCACACCATGCTGTGTTTAAGGTAGGAAGAAGTGAAAAGGCATTTTGTACAAAGTTCATTTAACCCTTTCATCAGCAGACTTTAAAATACATCTTTTTGGTCCCCTCTAGCCAAAGGAAGTATATGGGTTTCCAGCCTCCGGAAGGTGACCAATAGAGATGAAGGTTGGGAACATGTTTGGGTAAGGCAACCAAACACCTGCCACAGGAACCAACATGTGACTTGGGATCTTCAGGTTGGTGTGAACTCTACCCTTTCACCCAACACTGAAGGACGGGAATGTAGGTAATGGGAAAGTAATCTTCATTCTCCATATTCTTAGGGGCATTTTCTTCCTCACTGTACCCCAAACTGTCTTTGATCATAGAGAAAAATATTCATCAAAATTTTCCTATTTTCTCCAGCTCTGGAGTGTTTGTAGCAGCTCTTTTTTCTCCTTTCTTCTTTCCCCCCACCAATCTGAGAAACGTTGGACTTGAATATTATTATTCAAATGAAAAGTCCTATTAATATATTGATATGTGCATGATGAAATGTGTGGATGAAAAAAAATATATAGTATATATAGGGTGCCCCAAAGTTACAAAAATGTATATACACACTTTGAATAACTATGAAGGGGGTGTTTATTAAAATACATTTCATTTTTAAAATTGAGCTATTCGCTGTTAATGCATTTTTGGGAGACACCCTGTACATAGTTGCTGGGAAAATAACAGTGATTCTTCACTCTGTGCATACACATTTCTTATCACTTGAATTTTTTTAATACAAGCATATATTGCTCTTTTAACCAGTAAAAGCAATGAAGATAGAAACAGATAGTTATTAAATTTCTCACTAGCTTTTATGCTTCAGGCAGAATAACCCCAGTTCAATTAATCTTCTTGAAGGTCTTATTTTATAACCAGCTTTGTGGTTAGAAAAACTTGTTGAAGTATAACTCTGAACCTTCAACAAGTTTTTCAGCTATTTCTCTAATAATTAGCAAATTTGCATGACTTAAACCACTCAAGTCAGATTACTAAAGTGCTAAAACATTCATAAGCCATCCTCCCTCTTACAAATGAAAGTGAATGACTTACCCTCTGAAGTGCCCAGGTATCCCCAGAACATGCTGACCTTGCACATTTTTGCTTGCCTTTTAGTTGTCAGGTTACCACACCTGCTGGTTTGTGAGTAGTGACTTTATCAGGTTTGTGAATAATGCCTGTTATCAGTACAAAACTGGTGTCTTCTATAGGGAAATATCCTAAACTCTTGCCTCAAGTGAGATATATTTATTTTGATTGATAAGCCTAGTAATTTGTCCCAGAGCTTCTCTTTTCAGTGAATTATATAATAGTATGTCCACTAGCCTTTGTCTTAATATGATAGAAGCAACTGCAAATTTTGCCTAATTTTCTTTTCCAGTGACATGCTGTGACAGGCTCACAAAGTCTCAGACTGACTAAAAGGTGAGGGTAGGGAAGAGGAATGCTGTCTACCTCAAAACTGAGTCGTGGTTTATGTGTCCAGCCACAAATTCACAAGGTTCACATGAGTCATGACCAGGAATAATGCCATTATTTTGTTCAGGAGGCTGTTCTCAAATTCTTCAGAAGTTTCTTTTTCTTGATAATCCATACTAGGATGAGTCTAAGTTTTCTTACTTGTATGCATGAGAGAATGATGGATCAATATTTGTTTATTAATATGGTAAATATAGCAGAAAAGGAATATTGGTGGTAAAGAGAGGCATCTCCTAATTTGCCAAGAAAAGGAAGTCAAGCAACGTCCATCTTGCACTTTCCTTTTTATTCTATATAGAGATAATAATTTCTTGTCTTTGATAGAGATAATACTTGTCCTATGACAGTCTGTAGTAAATCACTTCTCTTTTTTGCCCAATATTGGACACACTGTTTTTATGACATCCATGTAAAGTATGTAAATGAAAGTGTTGTAATAATATATTTCCAGTTATTTAACTATCCTAAGCAGTTGGAAAATAGTAATGATCAAAAAAGCTTTCTGAGTATACAAAAGGTATACTTCAACATTGAAACACCAAAACCCATGAGTTTCTACTAGATAGTATATTTGTCTTCACTCAGAAGCTTTTGTTCTGTTGTCTCCTAGTTCTAGCAATTTTGATTAGTAGTGACGATAATGATGAAGATGCTAATGATAGCTACATATCCTAGGTGCTGGCATAGGAACATTTTGTTATTTTAATTATCCTTATAACTGTTTTAACTATCCTAAGGTTAGACATTACTTACCCTCATTTAATAGATGAGAAACCAAGACTGAGTGGTTAAGAAACTCACCCAAACTAGTAGGGGAAAAGCTCAGCTCCAACAGAGCTCTCTCTTCTATACCACATGGCCTTTCTGAAAAAGATTATCATTTATGTTCCTCAGTGTTCCATTCTTGGCCTTCTGCTTTTTGCACACATACTCATAAGAGAAGTGATTTCATCCAAATTTATGGCTGTGACCATCAATAGATGCTAGAAATTCCTAAAATTACCTTCCAGTTCAGCTTTCTTTCCTTAGTTCTATATCTATATAGTATCTTACTGCTCCTAGGATACTCTTACTTCAGTGTCCAACAGAGACCTCCAACTCAACATGTCCTGAATTAATATCTCATCTTCACTATCCCCTCCTAATATCAGTTTATTCTCTTTCCATCCTTTTCTTCCTATTGGACAAAATTATATACCTACTAGAGGCCCGGTGCATGAGATTTGTGCACTCACGGGGTGGGGGGGGGGTCCCTCAGCCCGGCCTTCACACTCTCACAGTCCAGGAGCCCTCAAGGGATGTCCAACTGATGGCTTAGGTCAGCTCCTGGCTTAAGCTCATCCTTAGCGCTGCTGTGGAGGTGGGAGAGACTCCTGCCACCGCCGCTGTGCTCGCCAGCTGTGAGCCCGGCTTCTGGCTGAGTGGCGCTTCCCCTGTGGGAGTGCACTGACCACTAGGAGGCAGCTCCTGTTTTGAGCATCTGCCCCCTGGTGGTCAGTGTGCATCATAGTGACCAGTCGTGGTGCCATTTGGTCAATTTGCATATTTGCCTTTTATTATATAGGACTAGAGGCCCGGTGCACAAAAATTGCCCCCTATCACATACTGGGAGCCCTAGGGGATGTCCTACTACCTGCTACCTGCTCCCCTTGGGGAGCGGGCCTAAGCCACAGTCTGGCCTCCCTTTGTGGGAGGCGACCGGGCTGATCAGGGGAAGGCACCAGCCCCATCACCCTGCTGTTGCAGCCACTGCCAGTCACCGCAGCCACCAAGGTGTTTTCATCAACACAGACTCCAGTCCCTTTACCATGAAAAAATGACAACTTTCTTTAGGCATTTTCAAGATGTGTCTTTCATAGGATATGACATTTCTTTCTTTC
>NW_005358650.1:586436-586828 GCF_000412655.1 Myotis brandtii
TTAGGCCTGGGCAGGGGACCCCCAGCTCCCCACCATTGCCAGCTCTACCCCTGCTCCCCGCGATTGCTGGCTCCACCCCTACCCAGGCCTAATGATTCTGACTGAGGTTTTAGGCCTGGGCAGAGGACCCCCAGCTCCCTGCAATCACGGGCTCCGCTCCTGCTCCCCACCATTACGGCTCCGCCCATGCCCAGGCCTAATGCTTCTGACTGAGGCATCAGGCCTGGGCAGGGGACCTCTCAGCTCTGATTGCAGGCTCTGATAGCCGATAGCCACTGGGTGTCTATGTATGCAAATTAACTGCCATCAATTACCCTGTTTGTCTATTATTAGATAGGACTAGAGGCCCGGTGCATGAAAATTCATGCACTGGAGGGGGGGGGGGCCCTGAG
>NW_005358650.1:587052-595526 GCF_000412655.1 Myotis brandtii
CTCACAGTCCAGGAGCCCTCAGGGGATGTCCTACTGACGGCTTAGGCCCGCTCTCCATGGGGAGTGGGCCTAAGCTGCAGTCTGGCCTCTTTCTGCGGGAGGCGAATGGCTGATCAGGGGAATGCGTCGCCCCCATCACCCTGCTGCTGCTGCCACTGCCAGCCACTGCAGCTGCCAGCCCTCAGCCATCGCAGCCACCAAGGTGTTTTCATCAACATGAACTCCAGTCCCTTCACAACGAAAAAAAATGACAACTTTCTTTAGCATTTTCAAGATGTCTCTTTCATAGAATATGACCTTTCTTTCTTCTTCTTTCTTTCTTTTTCTTTCTTTCTTTCTTTCTTTCTTTCTTTCTTTCTTTCTTTCTTTCTTTCTTTTTCTTTCTTTCTCTCTCTCTCTCTCTCTCTCTCTCTCTCTCTCTCTCTCTTCCTTCCTTCCTTCCTTCCTTCCTTCCTCCTTCTTTCTTTCTTCCTTCCTTCCTTCCTTCTTTCCTTCCTTCCTTCCTTCCTTCCTTCCTTCCTTCCTTCCTTCCTTCCTTCCTCACCTGAGGATATTTTTCCTTTTCCATTGATTTTTAGAGAGCATGGAAGAGAGAGGAAAAGACAGAGAGAAACATCAATGTGAGAGGGATACATCGATTGGTTGCCTCCTGCATAAGCCCTGACCTGGGCCCCGGCCAGGGAGGAGCCTGCAACCTAGGTATGTGCCCTTGACCATAATCAAACTGGGATCCTGCAGTCCGCAGGCCGAGGCTCTATCCACTGAGCCAAACTGGCTAGGGCAGGATATGACATTTCTTAGCCCCTCCAGCAGCAGACCTCCTTTTTCCCTCCAGGAGTGAGGTGGAAAAACCCTAGATCACCTTCTTGGATTCTTATTACCCAAACAAGTGGCGTACCGCAAGCTTAGCCATGAGCGGTCAGAAAAGGTGTTTCCTGTGCAGCTCACATGCAGAGGCGGGACTTCTGGCGTGCGGCAGCTGCCAGGCCCTCTCTCTCCGGCCCTTTTCAGCCCCCTTTGCAGCCGCGGCGAAGGCCCTCTCTTCTCTCTCTGGCCTCTCTCCTCTCTCTGGCCCTTGGCAGCCGCAGCAGCTTTGTTGGGAAGGACGTCCAGAAGATGTCTGGTCTAATTAGCATATTACCCTTTTATTAGTATAGATTTGCCCAAGCCAGGGGGTGTCCTTGACATTTTTCTGTCCTTCAACCCTCACATTCAATTGAAAACTGAATCCTGTTGATTCTACCTCTTTAGTGGTTCTCAAACCTCCAAATCCATTCTCTTCTTTCCACATCCACTTCTTAGTACCTTAATAATCTCTTCATAATATTTTGCCTGGATGCTTCAACAGAGTCCAAGATTCTAATGCCACTCATTCTGTGCTTCATAGAAATTTGTTAAACTTCTCATGTAAACATCTCTGTTTCTAAAAATCTGAAAGCAGAGTAGGACAAGTACATTTTCTAACTTGATTATTTAAGTTGGATACAATGAATATAACTACTATTACTAAATTGCTTCAAGTGTTTTATAACACTTGAGTAAATGGAATTTTTCAATTCTTTTCTTTTACCTGTTATTTCTGAACTATGTAGATTATATACAGTGCAGACATGTATAAATTGTAGACTATGGTCAAAGTATCTTAATGCTTTATTTCTTACAGTATCTAGCCTCTTAACTCCTTAAAAGCCCATGCTCTAAATGGCTGCCCTAAAGACCTTTTCTAAAAATATAAATCTGATTCTCTCATGGTTCTGCTTAAAATTTTTCAATGGCTCCTTACTTACTGCCTTGAAGACAAAAATTCAAAATCTTTAGTTGATATAAAAGAAGTGGTCGGAGGCTATTTTTTGTGAAGGCAACTGACAATCAGCCCTACATAACAGTCCCTGAAGACATTACTAGATTATGTTAGAAATGATGACCTAAATTTACACAGTACAGTTCTATCCACCACACTGAACTTAAGAAGTCAAGGTTCCATTGAAAGGGATTTCCTAAAGAAATGTTTCTATGTGAATGGCTAAATAAATAAGTAAATGCCAGTAAGTTAAAATTTTATGTTACTGTGCTTTCAGATTTTACAAGAAGGAAAACTTTCATGAGAAGTCAAATGAATTATTTAAAAATACAGAATTAGTATGGAGTGGCATGAGGTGTTGAATCCAGATCATAAAGGAAATTAAATATTAAGAGTCTTAGGCCAGGCTTACACAGTGTAGGAAAAACTGACAAAATGATGAAATATAAGAAATTTAAAGTTCCCAGTCATTATCTAATCTAGAGGTCACAACCACAGGTCATACTTTGCCTGAAGGTAGGCTTTATCTGGTCAGTACATATTTTTAAAACTTCTGAATTTTAATATCCTTAGCCCTTTCTAAGTTTCATCCACAAACCGGTGTCAGTTCTTGAAATGTTATTGGTCTGCAACTAGTACAGAAAGTGAGCTTCAGCTTTAAGAAATGTTTACGCCATTTGGCAAGCTAATTGTATCTCTATTAAATCCAAACAGATAATTTGAGATGCACTGTTCTGGCTTACCACAATCCCCTCCATCCCCTATTCTTATTTTAGGCAACTTTCACTCAAATGCCAGTCATTTTAATTGAAGCCTCCTCTCCCATTCTATTAAATGCATTCACGCATGAGGCTAGAGAGATTCAACAGTATGGTTAAGTGTCTTGCTGAGGTCTCAAAGAACCTCACATATCTTCCACATAGTGAATAAACTCAGTCACATATGCCTGGGGACTTAAAATTGCTAAGCCCCTCAAAAGACCTACAGCAAAACTGATGTATATTTGAAAGCTTTTATTAGTGCATCATGCTACACTTATGTACACATCAATACTACCCTTTTCCCGTTAGACAGTGCGACCAGAATTTATGAAGGGGCAAGGGCATGTGGTGGGGGCTAGAAACAAGTTCAAACAGTTGGAAGATCTGCAAACAGCAAGTATATGTTTTAAACCATTCTAATCCTCCTTTTATTGACTTATCCATTCTTCAAACCACTGTGATTATCTGATACCAGGTGCCAAGATTTTGGATTCCTGTAACAGTTTTCTTAACAATTTCAGCTTACTAAAGCATATCATATCTCTGAATGCTACAACACACAGAGCAATACCATGATCTTATAAAGCAATTACCTCACCTATACCCAAGATACATTTAGTTCACCTAGAAGTAAAGCTGAGAGCAGAAATCTTCCCTAGCAATATCCAAGTCTTTTCAACTGTGTTAAATATAAACTTAATCATTTGAATTTTCTTCCATACCTGTCATCATCATAACTTTTAAACACCTTCTCCCCAACATGCACGCACACGCACATACACACATACACACATACACACATACAGAGTCATCTGTAGTTTATTGCAAGCAATGAGAATGTATAGTTGAGATATACAATCATCCACATGTTAGTTGGAAGAAGAAAATCAAGACTAAGAAAGTGTGGAAGCATAGCTGAAAGGCGAATACTTCATGCTTAATTCCAGATTTAAATCCATGAGTGTTTTGGAAATGGGTTATAAATTTTAATCCTGGACAATGTTATAGAAAAGCTGGGTTCTCAATTCAGAATGAAGCCACAAAAGAATGAGGGTTCATACATAACTAGTGACCTGGTGCATGGATTCGTGCACATTGAAAGGAAATTAATTAGAAGGTGGCTGGCGGGGCGGGACTGGGTGAGCTGGGCCAGACACACCCTAGAGCCAACCTCCTGCGGTCCCTCTCCTGCCGGCCGCACCTGGGGTGGCGCCATGGCTCAAAGGGCATCTGCCTCACTCTGGCAGGTGCGGTCCCTTGGCCTGGCCTGCAAGATTGGGACAAAACCATCTCTCTGACATCTCCCGAGGGATCCCGGAATGTGAGAGGGCATGCTGCAAAGTTGCTGTCGTACAGGGTGTGGAATGCAAACGCAGTGTGCAGTAAACCAGATTTGGGGCCGACAGTGCCCCAGCAACAACATAACCCATGGCCAAAGGTGGAATCGCATGGCCCCACGAGGAATCGGGCTCCCTCCTCTCTGGTTTCGAGGTGTGTCACCCCAGAACCGCCGCTGCCACGTCACTGCAGCTTGGCAGCTCCATGTTGAGCGTCTGCCCCCTGGTTGTCAGTTCATGTCATAGCAACTGGTTGGACAGTCGGACACTTAGCATATTAGCCATATATATATATATATATGTCTCAAGAGGCTAACACATAGGAGGCACATGAGAAATATTTATTTAGTGACTGAATGGACGAATGAGTAAATCAATCAGTCAATGAACTTGCTGTAAGACTCACTTAAAAAATTCCCCTTGAGGTATTCCTTATCCCAAACTATCCCTCTTCTCCCATCCCCAGATTCTGTAAGTGCCTGTCTCACTTCTACACTGCCAGACATTTGCTGTCAGTTCACCATCAGTTACTGGAGTGCCCACAGTCGAACACCACAGACCTGCTGCACTGAGGATAAATGGGACTGTTGTACCTGGCAGGGAGCCCTGCCTGGGAGCTGATAACTATATGGAGTTGACTGACAAGCTTCTGCAAGTAGATGTGGAGCTAATGATCCAACATTACCCAACCTTGCCAAGGCCATGTAGAGAAGGGATATGGCCCATTAAAACAACAAATAAATATCCATATCTGGGTTCATGTTCTTTATGTTCTTTTCCACTCAAAGGTCATCCTCCAATGAGCCATTATGTATGGAAAATTAATTCCATTTTCACTGATCATGAAACCCACAACTTGAAGTAATTCTAGGGTACATTTAGGAAGAGTTACCGAAACTAAAATTGGTTAAATCAATCCTGGCCATCAAAGGAGTAACAGATGTTGTGGCCAGGCTGCCCTCACATTTTGGCAGAAAATTGTCCTGATTTTAGACAGATTGCAACATTTTAAACAATATTCCAAATGGAGTCATTCTTAACAACTAATACTGCAGGGTTGCTGGAGGGGAAAAAAGAGCATTTTATAGAGAAAATAAAGGTTCCAACACAGGCTAGATATCCTAAAAGATAAGGCATTTTCTGGTGAACCCAAAGAACAGGATCATAATGCATTTAGAGTTTAAGTAATTTCCACAATATGAATAAGCTTCTGCACTTTGTTACCAAATAACCATGGGGAGGAAGGTAAAGTATTTGTTTCCAGCTTGCGGCAATGTGCTTTCATCACAAAGTCATTGGTAAGTGGTGAGAATTTTACTCAATAATATTGTTTGCAAGCAGCATGGAATGCCTGATGAAGGTAGGTGGTAGGTTCTCTAACTTCCTTTGAGCTTCAGACAGCTTTATTAAATTCTCACCTACACAGGATACTGCCCTGGGCACTGAGCAACAAAGTGTTTCACATGCTCTAGGGTATCAGCAGCCAAGTGCTCCACCCTTCAGCCCTGCCCAGGGCTGAGGAGACTTCTGTGAAGTAAGATGATACGCCAAAACTCCTTCTACACAATAGTTGCAGATACATAAAACCCTAAAAGTTGTTATTTTGTGTATTACACATAAATTTCAAAATAATCAAGAATTTTAAGCCATGATCTATTGCAAAAACTTCTGAATGGGAAATAAATGGCCTTATCTATTAAAGCTCAGAGTTTCTAAATTACCAGATTCTAATCTAAAAAATGGTCTTAATGCACTGAGAAGAAGAGACCCTGAGAATATTGGTCACCAAAGTGGATATTAGCCACAAAGAGAGGATGCCAAGGCTAACACAATATACCTGCCTTGGATTAGCTGTGTCTCTAATAAAGGGAGACATGTAGCCAGAATCCTCTTATCCCAAATCCCGCTGCCACGGATGGCTGAGAAGCCTTTGTATACAAATGCTTGAGACAAATGAATTCTTAATTACCAGCTAAGACTATAGCACCAAACCTCTGAGTTATCTTGTATCTTGGCAAGCCCGGGGAACTTTGAGGCCTCTATTTGGTCTCCTCCCTGGGTTCTACTGAGACTCCCAGCGGGGTGGTCTCCCAATGTGAGGCACGAGGGGAGAGCTGGGGGAGAGGGAAGGTTCCAACGCAGAGCAGCACTGTGCCATCTAACTTCACCTCATGGGAAGGAAGAGAGAGAAAAGATACAAAAGAAAAGATCATTCAACAGACCCAGATGAAAAGGGGATCTGAAGAAAAGGGAGCATTTAACTTCTTTCCTCCTCCTTAATAAATAAATGTGCTTGACTCACATCGAAATTCAAACTCCTTGGGGTTAGTGGGGAAAGTAGAGTAGGAGAATTTTGGTGGGAGGTAGTGAAAGAGGAAAGAACAGAGCCTACAGCCTAGATCTCCTGCTAAAGATTTTTTTTAAATTTTATTTTTGGAGAGCAAGAGAAACACTGATTTGTTGTTCCACTTATTTCTGCATTCATTGGTTGATTCTTGTATGTGCCCCGACCAGGGATAGAACCCTCAACCTCAGGCTATCCAGACACGCTAACCAACTGAGCTACCCAGACAGGGCTCCTCCTAAAGATCCGAGTGCATCAACAGCACTTTGCATTTTAACTTGATTATGGATAAGCGCGCAGGGAATAGGAGACAGACTCTGGTTTACTCTTCTCTTTGCTATTCCACTTATACAGACGTGAGAGCAAACTCTCCTCCCTTTGCTTTGCTACTGAACAAAACTAGTGTATTTTCCTCAATAACTATAGTAGACAGAGAAGAAATGGTTTAAAACTGGCTGAGCTTAAAGTTTGATGAATTAACCCATTAGTTAATTAATGAAGCAGTGCCCAAATACCTCTTGATCTGTAAAATGGGAAGAGTTGAATATGTTTCTAAAAGCACATTTTCTTTATTCATAATTTATAAATTATTTTAGTTTACATTAATAATTTTAAATTTTAATGATACATAAATTAATTTTAATAACAATTTTATAATTCATAAATTTCTTTAGTATAGAATTCTGGAATATCATGCAACTATACTTTAGTTTTCTATTACTTAACCGACACATAAAAGTTAGAGGTAGTCCTGCTTTACCTACCTTTCAATCATAATTTAATATCTCCTCTGTGATTGTATTTTATTAGAAAAAGACCTTCAATAAACCCAAGACTTTTAAAAAATCCTATATAATATAGAGGCAATATACAAATTGACCATCATGCCTTCACACAAGATGGCCACCCCCATGTGGTCAAAGATGGCCACCACAAGATGGCCGACAGGGAAGGGCAGTTGTGGGCGACCAGGCCAGCAGGGGGGTGGGCAGTTGGCGGTGGCCAGGCCTGCAGGGGAGGGCAGTTGGGGGCAATCGGGCAGGCAAAGAGAGCAGTTAGGCGTCGATCAGACTGGCAGGGGAGTGGTTAGGGGGTGATCAGGCTGGCAGGCAGGCGAGCCGTTGGGAGTCAGCAGAGCCAGACTGGAGAGGGTGCAGGCTGGGCTGAGGGACTGCCCCCCTCCCCCCAGTGCATGAATTTCATGCACCGGGCCTCTAGTCATGATATATCTGCAAAATTTCTAATGAGTATTTTGAGCGTTATTTTACACTTTATAAAAAATATATTTTTATTAATTTCAGAGAGGAATGGAGAAGGAGAAAGAGATAGATGATCAGCTATCTCCTGCATGCCCCAAATTGGGGATTGAGCCCACAACCAGGGCATGTTCCCTGACTGGTAATCAAGCCATGACCTCCTGGTTCATAGGTCAATGCTCAACCATTGAGCAACACCAACTGGGCTATTTTACACTTTAAAGTATGGGGATTAGGTACAAGGTTGAAAGAAGAAAATACTTTTTGAACTTAAGTCTTGGGAGAGAAAATGGCGGCGGTATAGACGGACGTGTCCCGTGCCTTGTCCCAGAGCAGATAGGGTGAGCAGTTGAAACGAGTAACATCTAGCCCGAATAGGCAGAGGAAATTCAGCTGGGAGACAGTTTGCAGCCGGGAAAGGCAGAGGACTCCCGGAGAAAGGGGACTGTTGGAGACTGCTGAAATCTCTCCCGGAGCGGCCAGCTCAGCCACGGAGTCCGCGCCATCTTGAGTGGCTGTTTTCGGAAGCGTATACATCCAGAGACCCTGCAACCATGGCATCCAGGAATCGGCTACTAAACCAGAAACACCAGATCTAAAGCAACGCGAATACGTGGACTCAGAGAATCCCTGCCCCTCCTCACGGAAACGCCAGACATTGCCTAGATAAAGGTACAGTTTGCAATTCAGGTTGGAGAGAGGAATGTGCGCGGGGGTAGTCTGTGCTCCATAAAGTCCGCGGCCGTTGGGGCCAGCGTGATCCGCGAGTGCGGAAGGGGTCTCACAGGGCTGCCGGCAGAAGGGAACTCTAAAATTAAGCCCATAGCTGGACTGGGTGCAAAAAGGCAGCCTCGGATTTTGCCAGTGTGCTGGCTGCTTAGTGCCAGGGGAGAGAGGACATGCAGAAGAGACTGCACACAGAGCTGGATGGTGGAGGGTTGCGAGAGCTCGCGCACCTCCTCAGGCCTTTTTTTT
>NW_005358650.1:595767-596328 GCF_000412655.1 Myotis brandtii
ACCACAAACTGACTTTTCTGTAAACACAAATAAAGGCAGTCTGGGAAACAAATACGGCCTGCTTTAAAATCAGGACTGTGTTTTACAACACGGAGGAACAGTGTATTGCAGAGAAATTCAACACTCACCTGAATACCTGACAGGACTAAGGTGTGACAAACAGAAGAGTAGAGAAACTGAAGGACCTTCACTACTGCACATTTTTATTTATTTTATTTTATTTTTTTCACCTTTTACTTAAGAAACTAATTTTTTTTCTTTTTTCATCACCTGATTTTACCTTTTTAATTACTACATTTTTATTTTTAACCAGTATTATTACAACTACCATTTTACTTTTTTTTTAAAGTGTCATTATATTTTCTCTTTATCTTATTTTGGGATTAGTGTTCTACATTCTATTTACATCTTTCCTTTAACATCATTTTACTCTACCTCAATTTTACCTTTATGCCAAAACTCTCTTCCTCACTTTTCCCCTTTTGTTGTCCTGTTTCTCTTACCCTATTCCTGCTTTAGATTTTCCCTATTCCTTCTTTTTACCCCCTGTTAAAATTTCAC
>NW_005358650.1:601756-666964 GCF_000412655.1 Myotis brandtii
TGGAGAGGATGTGGAGAAAAAGGAACACTCGTGCACTGCTGGTGGGAATGCAGACTGGTGCAGCCACTGTGGAGAACCATATGGAGTTTCCTCAACACGTTAAAAATGGAACTCCCATTTGAGCCAGTGATCCCACTTCTAGGAATATATCCCAAGAAACCAGAAACACCAATCAGAAAGGATATATGTCCCCCTATGTTCATAGCAGCACAATTTACCATAGCTAAGATTTAGAAATAGCCTAAATGCCCATCAGCAGATGAATGAATTAGAAACCTGTGGTACATCTACACAATGGAATACTACACTGCGGTAAAAAAGAAATTCTTACCATTTGCAACAGCATGGATGGAACTGCAGAGCATTATGCTAAGTGAAATTAGCCAGTCAGAGAAAGATAAATACCACATGATCTCACTCATTTGTGGAATATAGAGAACAACATAGACTGATGAACAGGGACAGATCCAAAGACAGAGAAACAGCAATCAGACTATCAATCCCCAGAGGGAAAGTAGGGTAGGGTGGGGGTAAGGGGAAGAGATCAACCAAAGGACTTGTATGCATGCATATAAGCCAAACCAATGGACATGGACAACACAGGGATGAGAACATGAGTGGGGGGGGAGGTTGTGGGTTAATGGGGGGATGAGGACACATTTGTAATACCTTAACCAATAAAGAAATTAAAGATAAATAAAAGAAGGTACTTTTTTCCTACCACCTTCCTGATCTCTGAACAGCAGTATATAAACAGTATATAAAGTCTTCCTGAATCAGCCTTAGCTATACTAGTATGCTCCTGCTATGAGACAGCTCTTCCTGTAGCAGGGAGAATAAGAAGTTTTAACGGAATGATTTCAACACTGTTCTCTGGAAGGCTGTTTGAAAGAACCAGGAAGAAAAAGGACCTAACTTTTCTACCCTCACATTCTATGTTTGCTTCTATAAGAATTGTTATGCTATAAAGTAAGTAATATGTGGATAGGGACAAAAATGGTAGGTTGAGTAGTAGTTATATATATATATTGGCTCTTTTCTGAGGCAGTAGCTGCTCTATAATCATAGAGCAAAGTTACAGATTAACTGTGTAAAAACTCCCAAAACATGAGCTTAATTCAAATACTACTGACTGTTAACACCAGACACTCTGCAAATTCCAGTGGCATGCTCCCACCTAAATACATTAGTTCCCCCTTATCTATGGGGCATACAGTCCAAGAGCCCACTGGATGCTTGAAAACATGAAAATATAATACTGAACCCTATACATACTATGGTTTCCTATACATTCATACCTATGATAAAGTTTAATTTATAAATTAGGCACAGTAAGGATTAACAATAGTAACTAATAATAAAATAGAACAATTATAACAATGCACTATAATAAAAGTTATATGACTGTGGTTTCTCTCTTTCAAAGTAACTTCTTGTACCCTACTCACCTTTTCACTTAAAGGAAGCACTTTGTGACTTGTCTTTGGCATATCCAAATTGCCAGCATTATTTTTACTCTTGTGCTTTGGGGCCATTATTAAGTAAAATAAGGGCTACTTGAACACAAGCACTCAATACCTCAGCAGTTGATCTGGTAACCAAGATGGATGCTAAGTGACTAACGGGTGGGTAGCCTATACAGTGTGATACACTGAACAAAGGGATAATTCAGTACCAAGTGAGACAGAGCAAGATGGTGGGAGATTTCATCACACTGGTCAGGTCAGCCTACAATTGAAATCCAAAGGAGGAAAATTATTGCAATCTTTTCCTCAGCATACTTTTATGTGAGCACATTCACTCTGTCCCCACTAAGAGCTTCTGCTAAGGTTTGGGCTCTAAAAATTGTGCAGGATTTTGGTGATAAGATTTTTATTGAGCATATCATAAGCTTTTATTGTTATGAACTGCAATCATGCTTTTGTTAAAGTACTGTAGTACTTTCATCAAAAGGTGGAAAATTTAGTCCAACATTATCTGGTAATAAGAACAAAAATGTGGCAATGTAAACAGGCCTGTGTCTTGAACTCTACTTTCACATATATTTCACTAGTACTTAACTGGATGCCTAACAGGCGCCAGGGACAATGCTAAACATTTAACATACAACATATGTGTTTTTTAAATCCTTGCAACAACCCTATGAATATAGTAGAGTTATCTTATTTTACAGGTGAGAAAACTGAGGTCCAAGGCTAAGTAACAAGACAGGAGTGGTGTACATTCTGCCTCCACCACTATTCCTTTAATGTCATAATATGCTTTCCAGTATTTCCTTTTGTTCCCCAAAGGAGAGCTTGTGCAGTGTCTGGCATTGGGATTTGAATGGCCCATTTAACCCATTTCAGCTCTGAATAGCTGTAAAAGGATTTATTCAAATCCAATTGTTCACATTTCTCATGACTTGAGAAAAGCGGGATGTTCAGGTACAACTGTAAACTTCAACAACTCCAGCAAGAGCCTAAGCAGTCTGTTTTTCCTACCATGGAAATATAGGAAGATGTTGTAAAGATAGTAAAGCTTAACCTTCAGAATCCTTTATTTTCATGGGCCTGAGAGGTTTTAAAGAGGAATTCATGTGATTCTTTGTATTTGAAAATTTGCAAAATACGTTTTTTTTAAACTGCAACCAATTAAAACCATTGTCCCTTACCTCTCCAACTTCCTTTCCATTATACTATCCTATATGTTTGGTGGTACTGCAGTAGCCATGAGTATTGTGAATCCAGCCAGGGTAAATTCAAGATGAAAATTCATTTACTGTAGGTTTAGTGTGGCTCCCAATGACTTTTTTATACACATACATTTGTGCATTGCTAATTATCCTGATGCAGAAATGACTTCCAGGAATGGCCAAAGGATGACTCATCTGCAGAAAGGTATAGGTTCAAAGGTTTCATTGTGATATAAGTATATGAGTAATGAAGAAATAAGGTTTGATAATCCAGAACCAGAAACTAGTCTATGAAAAATTCTTCTAATCATCAGACATATAAAATTGTAATAAGAGGAACCAATTCTCATCAATGACTGATCGAAACTGAAGTTTTCTCCTCAATCATATAACATATGCAATTATAAATGCACATTCTTATGGACTGGTCCAAAAGAGAATTTATTGAGATTTCTTATGGGGAAGCACGGGACTTGGTTGGAAAGTCTGTGAGGAGGATTCTCTGAAAGGTTGAGGGCCTCTGGGGGGACCTTGCCGAAGGCTGCAGCCCCTACCTTCACTTTTCCAAACAAGTCTGAGCCTCTGAGTGTTTTGCTAGAATCTCTATGTTTAGTCTTTAAGACCCAACCTTGTAGAAGTATGTGCTTTCTCAAGGATACTTACCCTGCTGGTTGTATCTAGAGGTTAATTTTAGTTGAAGCTGTTGTTACAATAAAAGCCTAAGGAGGCAGGCAATTGAGGCTGCTTGCTCCTAAAGCAAAGCAGCCCCTTAGCCTTCTCTTTCAGAAATGTGTGTCAGAGTATGTGTCTCATCCGTCGCTCAGGGTATGCCCACCACTCCCAGCAAAGATTTCTGAGTTTGCAGGGCACAAACCTGAAACACTACTACAAAATAAACAAGTATAGTTATATGTAAAGTCACGTGTTTTATTAATTCAAATACATTAGATCACATCATAGTATATATAATGCACTATTCTGATGAAGACCATAGGTTCCAGATGAAAGGACATACAAAAACACTACCAAGGCAAAAAAAAATGCCCCAAGGAAACAAGTGTTTCTATGACCAAGTTCCTACATATGTTTTTTCAATATATATTGTAGCCTATTACAACACAGCACCAATTCTGAGTACATTTGACTTGCTCTTTTGTATTCCCTAACTTCAGATTTCCTTTACTATTTTTTTTCAGAATTATTGAGAATACCAAAAACCAAATTTATCAAAAGGAAAGTATCCAAGTAGAAGCCAAAATCATAGAGCAAAGAAAATATTTGTATTTGTTAGCTGGTTTTTTATTATAACTTTCTGTGATTTATCATTCTGAATAAATGTTCATTTTCATACTTAATTTTCTATTGGCCTTTCAGTTTGGGAAGATGAAAAAGTTCTTGAAATGGAGATTGACAATGGTTGCACGATAATGCAAATGTATTTAATACCACTGAACTATACAGTTAACAATGGTTAAATAGATTTTATATTATGTGTTTTTACCACAATAATAAAAAGAAAAGGAATAAGTAAATGTAGCGTTAACTCTCTGTTCTACCTGTGAAGTCCTCCAGTACTCTGATAAATCTACATTTTATTACTTCTGAGTCATGAGGAGTTGCTCATGTGTGCTCAAGAGTAAGTGTATTGAGCTATAACAGAGTGTACATGATTTTTTTTTCTATTCTGCTTCATCCATTATTCACTGAGAACCAACATCTCCTATTGTAACCTAAAGTAATGTTTCCAAGATATCAAAACAAAACCGGGAATAAATAATCTCCTTTTTCCTAGTATAAAGTGTGTGTCAAAATCATGATTCTTCTACCTCAATGCCTCAGAGAGTTTTTAGTAAAATAGTAAAATATTTCTTTCTGTTTTTTATTATAATCCCTGTTTTTGCCCCAAACCTCTCTATCCTATATTCAGACACATTGATCTAATTACTATGCTATAATCAATATTGTTCATCCTCTATATAACTAGCCTTGTAAGCACGATTTTTTCTTCCCTTAGGATGAGATACAGCTGATATTCAGCTAGCATATACCACTATGGTCATGCAGTTAATTAAATACAGAAACAGTTTTCATGGGTTGCATACAACCTCTGTACTGTGTTCCTGAGTGCCTGCTCTCACTTCCCCAATCTAGGCCCTCCTCCAGGATCCCTCAAACCAGGCAACATTCCAGCAACTAGGAGTTAGCATATGGCATAGTCAGGGCTTGCAGGACCTTACTTCATCACTCCAGGCCAGTGTTCTGATTGCATGCTATGTCTTACTGGTTCTTAAATAGTTTGAATTTACTTCTGGATGAAATATTCCCCCAGCTGCCTCCTTGGTCTCTTAGAGATAGCCCCATTAATTCATAAAACATGCCCTACTTCATTAGTCATCAGGGAAAAGCAAATTAAAACTACATGATATTAAAACTATGTATCCTACAGAATGGCTAAAACAAAAAACACAGAAAATACAAAAGTCGGCAAGAATGTAGAGCAACTGTAATTCTCATACACTGTTAGTGGGAGTACAACTTCTTTGGGAAACTGGTTGGTGATATTTACTCCACATGGACATGTATGCGTAGGCATAGCCAATAACCCAGAAATTCTACTCTAGGTGTTAAACCTATCTATCGTCCCATACTCCTCCTCCTCACATTTTAAGAAAGAGACCTTTACCCAGGCTCACTATCTACTTGCTAGGAAACTACAGATGCTGGCTGCCTTCTCTTCTAAGGTCTACAGTAGAAAAGCATTTTGATGTGCATAGTCTTAGCTGAATCCCAGTGCCTCATGGGCATTCCTATAGCGCAGCTCTCCTGCACTATAGGAATTTTCTACCACCTCCTCTGGTTGGTTTTCTGATTTAATAAACTTAAACAACAACAACAACAGCCTGGCAGGTGTGGCTCAGTGGTTGAGCCTCGACCTATGAATTAGGAGATCACAGTTGATTCCCAGTCAGGGCACATGCCCAGGTTTCAGGCTTGATCCCCAATAGAGGGTATGCAGTAGGCAGCCAATCAATGATTCTCTCTCTTCATTGATGTTTCTATCTCTTCCTCCCTCTTCCTTTCTCTCTGAAATCAATAAAAATATGTATATTTTTCAAAAGGCTGTGACAGCACTTGCCAAAAATCTCTCTCTCTAAAAATAAAAACTAAACAGCATCCAGTATGGATTGATGCCAAAGCTTTTCCTTTCTATACTCCACTTTTCTTTATCAATCAGGATCCAATGTGTAGTCCTAGTTCCTCTGTCTCTTTCTGAAAGAAAAGACAAAGCAGGGACAAGCATTTGAGCCACTTTAAAAAGCAGAATTCATATATTTGAGGGGTACCTGAACAATTGTTTTGGAGGATAAGAGGCAAAATAAGTGTGTGACCTAGCTATTTTTTCTCAATCCAGCTCTAGCTTTCTCATATTTGGTAAAAACACATCCCAGGTTTTTACATTAGCTTTTCTGATAATCATAACTTTCAGTGGTGAATTCTACTTTTCTCTGGGTCTCTAATAATACTGAGCAGAAATATGGAGAAGCTGCTTCAAGTGCTCCAAGCCAGATACCATTTGAAATCTTTCCCTTTTTAAACTACCCTGTCAAAGGTCACAGATTTCCATCTTATAAATTTATATATTCCCTTCACCCCTCCTCCCCAAAACCTTTTTGGTAATGTTTGATCTAGCTATTTAGTTTTTTGCTTCATCATATTTTGTATTGGTACTGCTGAAGATTCTTATAAAATCACTAATCTTTTCTAGAATCTGACTCATATTTTCTTCTAGAATAGAACTAATTCCATCTGCCTACAAGATTACTAGCATGTATTATCCTTGCCCTTGCTCTTCACATATCCTATATAATAAAACCCTAATATGCAAATCGACCGAACGGCAGAATGACCTGTGGAATGACCAATCGCTATGACATGCACTGACCACCAGGGGGTATACGCTCAATACAGGAGCTGCCCCCAGGGGTGGGACCAGCCAGTGGGCAGCGCCAGCCGCCAGCCAAGGTGGGTGCCAGCAGGGGCCCCCCAATGACCCCACCCGCCAGTCGTCCTACAGAGAGAGGTGACCAGCAGCGGCGGTGGGAAGCATGGCCGACCAGCAGGTGGCACCACACCGCCAGCCAAGGCAGGTGCCAGCGGTTGCCCCACAGATGGCCCTGATTGCCAGCCAGACCTAGGAATCCTACCCTATATATTGGGAACAGTCTCTTAGATTAAAAAATTAAAACCTGGCAAGGCTACTCTAACACTGAAAAAACAGGATGATGCAGCAATGACATACATGGACTCTGGCTTGCACATTTTGTGATTGGCCCTAATTCTGACACTTATAACTATGTGACAAAGCCAATTACTTAACTTCTCTCTGCTTCAGTTTTTCCACCCATAAGATAGGGAAAATGGTACTACTGCCTCAGAAGGATCATGTTATGTACTACTTTTTATAATCAGGGCAAAAAAATGTAGCTGCCCATACAACAGCAAGATGCCTTTCACCTGTATGAAAAGTATGGTCACTGATGCATGCAGCGTCCTGGATTGCGACAAGGATGTCCAACTACTGGTTTAGGCCCAACATCCCCTGAGGGGTCCCAGATTGCGAGAGGATGCAGGCCAGGCTGAGGGACCTCCCCTCAACCCACACCTCCCTGTGCATGAATTTTGTGCACCGGGCCTATAGTTTGTAATAAAGCACTTTCCCATGTGAGACCCAAAGAGTTCTTCCCCTGCCAACTATCCCAAAACATATTTGCAAGCTGCTACTCACTAAAATTCAGGTTTCCCTTTGCACAGTGTTGGATTTTTACTGTGCAATATTTTTCATCTCTTTTTGCATCTGAGGCTGTGGAATGTAAACAGAAGATGACTTCCGGGCCAAAGAGCAGAAAAAGTAGGTGTACTGTCTCCATGATATAAAAAAATAATCGTTCACTAACTGAATCACTATCCTTACTAGTGATAGAGTTATGAAATGAAAGGGGCTTGAGTCTTCAATTATTATATTTAGGAAACTCTTGCTTACTTGAAACACCTGTATTGGACTATTATGAGAAGGAGAAATAAATTTCTATTGTGTTAACCATTGAAATTTTGGACTTTTATTGTTATAGCTCCTAACTTACTCTAACTAAATTAGTAGACTCATTCTACCCTTTACCTTTTGTTCTAGCCAATATCTGATGTGGTTTCATTAGGGTCCTTATGTCATAGATCCCAGACAGCCTTATAACCAGCCCTGGAAATTTTCTCTCTCTTCCTCTTTGGAAACCAGTACTCTTTTTGATCTTACTTCAAGCTCTATTTCCAATGTAGAAAGAACTGGCTTCCAAAGACCAACAGCTGGACATGATCAAAAGCTGACCAAGTCCTTTTTGATTTAGATTTTTTATTTCAGCCACTCCTCAATCATTCCTCAAGGGATGCCTCCCCACATCCATTCTATGCCAGGAGGATAATCTTTTAAAATATTAAAACACCTTCAAACCACAGTAGCAACAACCAACTCAATTTTACTGAGTCAAAAAGGAGTCTCATTCTTGCCTTTAGTGCTTTGAATATTTGGCAGTAACTCAGCTGTTTAGATATTCAGGTTAGCCCCTTTGTCTTCTGATGGTTACAAGAAACTATAATAAATGCCCCAACGGTATTAATACCAAACCTATCCCTTTCTGCAAATCAGACATGTTAGGAGAAGAAAGCTGCCTGGACATGTTAATCATGACAAAAACTACTTTCATATACATAACTTGCACAGTGAAGTGTGATATTGGCTTCAAGTCTAAAGCATGACCATGTTCCAATACCTTACTTTTAGAAATCTGATCTCAGAGTTGATATCAGAGTTGGAATGCTGGCAATGCCAATGGAATTTTCCCACCAGCCAACTGTGCCTGTAAAGCAGATAGGATTCAAATAAAATCTTACAAGCTTTGATTATCACCCTGTGCTTGTGCCACATAGCTGCCCTCCCTTCCTTGTCAGCCCTCCAAGAGACACAATGGCGTCCATTAGGCAAAAGCGACACCTAAACAGTTATTACAGGAAGGAAGACACATTCATCACTGGAATAATTTAGCAAATGATTCACAACAGATTGATGGCATCACTCACATTCTAAGGCCAAGAATAAGAATTTCATGGTTTATTTTAAGACAGCAAAGGAGTAAAAAACAGATTGAAAAACATATGATACCCCCTCCAGCTCAAAGCTCTGCAAACAACAGTGGCATTTGCAAAGTTCTGCGTGTCTTCTCAAATGTGGTTTCAGTTTCAATGTGTGCTGACATCTCTCTGTGGCAGAGTTAACTGGAAGAACACCAGTTTGTGCCTTTTCTTTTCCTTTGCTAGAGGATGAGAAGAATAGGGAAAGAACCCAGCAATCTGTATTCACATTGAGCAGCCGTGTACTGTGAAAGGACTCTCAGATGTGGTTTCTTTCAGTGATTCCAAATTACTGTAATAAAAACATGCTTATCCCTTGAGCCATTAAATCAGTATAATGCAGAAGAGATGTAGTAGCCATGGTGTCTCTCCTGATATTCTACTCTCGAGCACAGGCAAATGAAGTAAACAAGTGAGATGATTGGAAAAGAATTTTCTTCTCTAAACAAAGAAATGGTAAAGGACCTGATGGAGTGCCGAACTTCACAAAACCACACAAAGAAATGGAGCTTCAGACTGTAATTTAAAAATAGTGTAGTAAAAACTCAAGGGGCTCTAACATGAAACAAATTTAGGAAGCAAGAGAAAGAAAGGCATGCCAGGAACTGTACTGATTAGGGAGTGGGCAATTTAATTTCTTCAGGAGAGTAAATCTCCAACATGAATTAATTTGCTTCACGCTGAGTCCTGCTGGTTTTTCTTCTTTCGCAATCACTGTTTATTTCACAAAATCAGCACTCACCTATCTCCTTTGGTTATTTAATTTCAGGAGGATTTCCCTTTCACAAAGCAGTTAGCACAGCTAAACTCTGCTTTGCATGTAATGTGTCAACGCATCACAATGGCCTGCCTAGGTGTGAGGATTATTTCATCTTGGAGACACTGTTCAGATGTTCTACTTCCCCTCAGGTGAGATCTCTCCATGACATTCCTGAATCTACTTCCCATGGTGTGCATCTTTCATTGACATTTACCAAATGCACAGGTCCTGATACAAAATCGGGAAAGCAGAATTCAAACCATGACATATATTCTTATTTCTAAAGGAAAAGTGAGTCATGAAATGTAGCTGATGGAACCAGTAAATAACACACAAAATGTCATTTTAAACTGAAAACTGGCATTGACTTCTTGGCTATTAATACCTCTGGGGGATATCTAAACTCGAGTTCTCATATGCATACAGCTCAGTATAATAGCAAGGTTTATCGGGATTCAAGGCTATGACATTTTTAGAAAACAAGGCTAGTATCTCAATGGATTTCTTCTGGCAGAATATTTAAACAATGATTATTTGAAAATATGGTACAAATATTTAGAAATAGACAGCTAAAGATCCTCTAAAAAGTGCCATCGTTTGTTTTCCACTTTGCCTCCAGGACAAGCATGACGCATATAGCCATTTGCTTTTATCTTTATTTAGGCTTCTTTACTGCTTCTGATTAGTGACCTCAAATGAGACTCATTGCTCATCACGAAGGCTACTAATGGAATGTTTTGAGCCTGAATGTGTTAGGATGGAATATTCCTTCTTCCAAGGCCCAAGGCCTGTTTTCCCACCCCAGTCCTTTCTACCCAGAGTCTAGGTAATGATGGACAGATTATTCAAAGGGATAATAGTGTTTTCCACTTTAAAAAATAAAATATCCCTTTATTGTGTTCTATGTAATAATATTGCAGTCTTTATATTCAATAGCAAGCTGTCAGACTGCCTCAATTTGAGCCGAGTATTTTTTTTTTTAATCAAAACCCATCACAGGAGAGATAGGATCATGAAACCAAAGATTCATACAGATCTTCACAGTGAGCTTAACCACGAGATAACCTCTCAGATTATTAGTCTATTGTGACTATATTTATATTTTGTACTCATATGCTTTGTCACTTTAGAGACACGAAAATGCTGTTCCTCGTTGCTAGGAGATGGGTGACTATGGCAACAACGTGGGACAGAGCCAGATGGAGTGCCTAAAGCATAGTCAGGTTTAGGCTCCTTTTTGAACTCTAAATGACTCCATGGCAGTTCTGAGCAAGGAAGCTCCAAATTGCAGCTTCTTCAGCTTGTTTCAAAAGATATACCACATGGTTTCTCCTTGCATGTTGGTTCTCCCCATTTAACAAGTGTCTTTTGGTACTGAACTATACACTAGAGGTTGTCTAAAAAGGAAAAATCTGGATAACAAGGGGGATTATCACTATTTAACTGCGTTTTCATACTGTTATTAATTTAGTTCAGATCTAGCGCCATATGCTCCCCTTCATCATTCCACTGAACTCCTAGTGACTTTTGTGGAAGTTCCATGCAAGGAATGAGGGCACCATATGGTTTTAATAGTGGTTTGTTCATTCCTCAAAGATTTATGGGCATTTTAAAGTCATTAATCATTATCGTTAAGACACCCTTCAACGGCTTCAGAAGGGAGTGCATTCACTGGTTTAAAGGAGTTTTCAGCACACAGCCACATCTAATATGAAAAATAATGCCTAAAGCATTTTTTTCTTACAAACTTGGAATAAAGAGAAATATGTTGACTTGTTCCTCTTGTAATCAAGTAAGAAGGCATCAAGTTACAGTCATTAATGATCATAGTGATGTAGCTATTATTCCAAAAATAATTTGCTTATCAGACCATGAAAGTCTTAATTGATTTACTCATCATTTTTATCATGTCACTCCTTCTCAAAATACGACGACTCCCTATTACCCACCACATCAAATCTAAACTCCTGGGCTTGGCCCTCCTCTACTTGTGCCCCACCAATCCATCCAGCATAATTTATTGCCCTACATAAATCTTTCCTCTGATGAGATTAGAGGAATGATATCATCACTTCTCTCTTTCCACTCCCATACCAATTATTATTCCCACATATTATCTCTATTTCTATTTCCATATCTTTGCTGCTGCCATTTCCTGAAATGCCTTCTCCATCTTGAATGTTCATTTTAGTTCAAATTTTTATCAGGTGCCTCCTATGTGCCTGGCCCCACACTAGGTGCTAGTATCTAAAGAAAAGCATAATGAGAGCTCTACACCATTGAATGCAAGCAACAGATGCTTAAAAATTAAGGGTGTCATTTCTGAGGTGTTCACTATATGCAGGACTCATTGAAACACCATTCCTTATTTAATGCTCAGAATATTTTATTTATTTATTTATTAAATCTTTATTGTTCAGAAGCATAATGAGTCTACACCATTGAATGCAAGCAACAGATGCTTAAAAATTAAGGGTGTCATTTCTGAGGTGTTCACTATATGCAGGACTCATCATAACACCATTCCTTATTTAATGCTCAGAATATTTTATTTATTTATTTATTAAATCTTTATTGTTCAGATTACATTTGTTCCTCTTTCCCCCCCCCCCCATATGCATGTTTGTTGTTCACAATTTGTATCTTTACCTTTTTCTTCTTCCTCTTCTTAAAGGATACCTTTCAGCATTTCGTATAATACTGGTTTAGTGGTGATGAACTCCTTTAGCTTTTCCTTATCTGTGAAGCTCTTTATCTGACCTTCAATTCTGAATGATAGCTTTGCTGGATAAAGTATTCTTGGTTGTAGGTTCTTGGTATTCAGCACTTTGAATATTTCTTGCCATTCCCTTCTGGCCTGCCAAGTTTCTGTTGAGAAATCAGCTGACAGTCGTATGGGTATTCCCTTGTAGGTAATTGAGTCTCTTTCTCTTGCTGCTTTTAAGATTCTCTCTTTGTCTTTTGCTCTTGGCATTTTAATTATGATGTGTCTTGGTGTGGTCCTCTTTGGATTCCTTTTGTTTGGGGTTCTCTGCGCTTCTTGGACCTGTAAGTCCATTTCTTTCACCAGGTGGGGGAAGTTTTCTGCCATTATTTCTTCAAATAGGTTTTCAATATCTTGCTGTCTCTCATCTTCTGGCACCCCTATTATTCTGATGTTGGTACGCTTGAAGCTGTCCCAGAGGCTCCTTACACTATCTTCGTATTTTCGGATTCTTTTTTCATTTTGCTTTTCCGGTTGGGTGTTTTTTGCTTCTTCGCATTTCAAATCTTTGGCTTGATTCTTGCGCTCCTCTGGTCTGCTATTGGGTGTAATATTCTTTATTTCCGACCGTGTATGCTTAATTTCTAGTTGTTTCTTTATCATAGCATCGAGGGTCTCATTAGTTTTCGTGAGGCTCTCCAGAAGTTTATTGCAAGCCCTCAAAATTGCGTTTTTTAGCTCTATATCCTCCATTTCTGTCATGTTTTTTTGTCTCCGCATTTTTTATGCTTTCTTGGTGCACCCCCTAGTGGTCTTTGTGCGCAGTCTTGTTCTAGTTGAGCCTTGATTGTTGTAGTTAATACTAGAGGGATTTGACCACCAGGCCGACTGGCTGTGTGAATCAGCTGTGTCTGCTGCAGTGGGAAAACTTCTGTCCTCTGGGGGGGCGCTAATCTAGCCTTTGCCTGCGGCGATCCGGCAAATGGCTCTGCGCAGGGCTTGGGCGGGGCGGGCTCAACAGGGCGGGCGGAGGGAGCCGTTATGGTGCCCTCAGTCCTGTTCCCAGAGGCTCTGCTTCTCAGAACCCCCGGAACCGCTGCAAACCTCGGAGGGAAAGCTGCCTTCCAACTGATGCCAGACACTCCCGCTTCTCCCGTTTGGGTCCGAGTCCCCAGCGATTCGCCCGTATCTGGAGCTCAGAGTCTGAGACTCCCCCCTGACCGAAAACGACAACCGCGCTCTCAGCCACCAGCCCGCTTTGCGCGCGCACCTCCGCACCTGAGTTTTTTCCACACTGCGCCTCCTCTGAGCCTCGGTGTGCTGTTATTTTTCCTTCTAGTTGAAGAGTCTCTCCTCAGCCAGCCTTCCTGTGGTTCTGGGTGATGTCCGTTCCGTCTTTTAGTTGTATTTTTGAAGTGGTTGTTTGCGGCAGCAGTCTGCGGTGTTTACCTATGCCGCCATCTTGGTGGAGTCAATGCTCAGAATATTTTTATTACTATTTACAGCTAACAAGACCTCAGGCTTTGCTCAAATGGTAAAGGGTTAATGAGTTGCCCATAGTCAGAGAGCCAGTGGGCAATAAAACAGACTAGAATCTAGGTCTGTCTCTTCAAAAATGATACTCAAACTACTGTTTTGACACAATGAGATACTTAAAGAACATAAATGTGTTTTTTCAAGGATAGGAACCACTAGGGGAGAGGGAGAGATCAGCGGCCTTAGGTAGGGTCAAAGAAGAGTTCCTAGGGTTTCGAAAGGGTTTATAACATAAGAAGTTTGACAGTGTAGTAGGTGGAGAACATTTTTGGAAAGGGGTTGCATTTTGGATTTTAAATCCTTTTGAGCTCCTTTTAACATCAGTTCACTCAATTCCCCCAGTTCCCTTCTTCAAATTGCAACTCAGTGCCTACCTCTTCCGTAATGTCAGGCTGTACATTAACCCTCACTCATCTCATTCTCCTCTAAATTCTGACGATACTTTTACAGCAGCCCCCTTAAGTCAAGAATTAGCTGTCTTGTGCTGCTCTCAATTTTCTGGACCATACAAAGTCGAGGGCAGGAGTCACAACTTTTATCTATTTTGCATCTTTCAAAGCACCTGGAGCTGTGTCAGGACCACGGTACATGATCTGCACATACTACTTACTGGCAATGTCTTCACATCTGTATTAGTTTATAGTTTGTAAATTCTTTCATTTATGCAGTCTTCTTAGATCCCTACGATAACCCAGTGAAGTATGCTGGCTTGCTGTTTTCAATCCTTATCAGATTAAAGGAAACTATAATTCAGACTGGTTCACTGTAAAGCCCAGAATCACCCTGGCAATAAATAAATGATAGGTCCAGGAAAAGAATCTAAATACTCTCTCCACCATCCAATTCTTAATTCAGAGAATGATTGCTAGATGGATTCAGTTCGATGTGTTCACAGATGTTCCAAGTCTCATGTCCACATTATCACTACTAAGCCTATAATATAATTATCTCTGGCTTTATATAAGTCTCCTGTTTTACCTCAGGGAGGGGAACTGCAAAATATCTCACTTAAGTCAATCAACCATTTGATAGTTGACCAAGAGCAAAGGGATTTTGAAAATGCACATAAAGAAGCATGGTGGCTACACTCGTCCACATGAGATTTCTGGAAGAACCAGACTAACAAGCCCCCTACCAACTGCAAACAGCAGGTGGGTATTTCCCAGCCATCTGCTGACTTCTCCAGTTGAAAGCCCTTGAGAAAGTCACTAACATGGTCTTGAATAGGATGAATGGTCTCGCTCATTAATCAAAGACTACAGGAAAGTAACTAAACTTGATTGACCCTGCTGAAGCCTGGGCACACTGTCAAAGCCCAGAGGGAGGGTAAAATGTCTCCCGTACTCAACACAAAGCTTGTGTTCCCTAAAATGGAAAGACCCCAGCCAGTGGCCCTAGGAGAATCCACTGTGAACACATATCCCAAATGAAGGCAGGAACCCTAAGTGAGCCCTTGACAGGGCTTCCTGAACAGAACACTGCTTTATCTCATAGGAATTCAAACCCAAAAGTGTCTACTCATTTTTAACTCATGTGCCAGCAAGTAAACATGTTATAAAGCATTTACTAAGTCTCAGAGGATTTCTTGAATAGTCCATCTCATCTGCTCTTCTGCCCCCAGTCTCATAGATAATTCTCCAACATTGATCACTGGGGCAGAATTCAAAGGAGGTGTATGAGTTCATCAGTGCTTCTGTTTAGAACCTCGAGGCTAGCTGCTTTGAGTGTTTGCATATAACAGCCCACCATTCTCTTTCTTCCAACCCCACCCGAGTTCATAGCTTTAAGAGAAGAGACTTGCCATTTTATTAAAAATTTCTCCACTGTCCCCTCTCCAAACATTGGCACCCTACTTTACATATAATACGTGATCAATAAAAATTAGGTAAATAATATGTACTAAAGATAAAGCACTATATTCAACTGAAAATAAAATTACTAAAAAAAACTATGAAAAATATTCAATCTCATTAGCAAACAAACAAAAAAGCTATACTCCACTTTCGCCACTTTCTCCTTTATTCTTGACAAAGGTCTTTCACATTTTTTTCTCTTCCCTTTTAAAAACTTTATTTTGTATTTTGTAATAAGATGTCTCAGCGGCCCACACATGAGTATTGTGGCCCAGGACTGCAAGAGTCACTTTATAAGTAAACTGCTAGAAATTATTCACTCACTAAAGATTTTCTTTAAAGTGACCTGGGTACTTCCAATTAAGTCAGTCTGTTTTTTAGATGGCAGAATATTTTATCATAACATTTTAAAAATACATTTTAATGGAACCAACTTTTTAGTGTTATGAATCAATTTTACAAATTATGTTGTCAGAGCCTCAATTTCATTTTTGCCAAATTGAAAATATAAGTAGTATAAATAGATGAGCCCTTAGAATATCCAAGACTACATTATATACCTGTTTCAATTTGTTTCTCCACCATCATTATATGAAAAGATGGATCAAGCCCTGAGAAAATTCTTATACTTTTTTCCTTTTCTCATCTAATCTCTGGTCATGATCATTATAAGCAGAGAGGATTATAATGATCAAGGGCAGGTAACCAGGGAGAATACAGGCAAAGCAAAGAGTCTGTATTATCCTCATATTAGATGGAATAATTATAGTTAAAAATATACTATTCATTGTTTTTGTAGATTTATATTTCTGAGAAATAATTTAATCAATAATGTCCCCTTAGCATGCACCTGAAGAAAATACTTTAAGTTTGTGAGCTTTATTGTTATTATTCTCATTGACTTAATGTAACTTCTTAAAGAGTTTGGAAAACAAATGACATGTTATATTTTATGTCAGGACCAGGGCTGTTTTTTAAAAAATTGATATACAAAATGGGCTTTCTAGCACAAAAATGGGGTTTCAAATAGGCCTTGTTTCATATAGATGACTTTGATTAAAAAACGAGTCAGTGTATTTGTTGACCTCAGCGAGATTTGTTTTCTTGTGTGTTTGTTTGTTTGTTTTGTTAATCCTCACCAGAGGACATTTTTTCTATTTATTTATTTATTTTTAGAGAAAGTGGGAGGGAGGGAGTGTGTGTGTGTGAGAGAGAGGGAAAGAGAGAGAGAAAGAGAGAGAGAGAGAGAGAGAGAGAGAGAGAGAAGGGGGCAGGGAGAGAGGTGAGTGAGACACATTAATTGGTTGCCTCCCAAACTCGCCTCAGTCAGGGTCAGCATCGAACCTGCAACCCAGGTATGTGCCCTTGATCAGGAATCAAACCCATGACCCTTCAGTGCACTGCAGGCTGATGCTCTAACCAGTGAGAACGCAGGCCAGAGCTGTTTTTTAATTCACTTCATGATAGTGCTTAGGCATTCTTACTGTTGAGAGTTCCAAAATGGTCTATTTCCTAAGAAAACAAGCTTGGCAAATAAGTAATTAAGTCAGTTTTTACTCTGCAAATTGATAGTAAAGTAATAGTTTCTATTTACCACATAATTTTCTCTTTATTTTCCAATAAAATCTAAAAGTGGGTAGATTCATTCAGTAAATTAAAACTATATTCTCAAATGAATCTATAGCTACAGTTAATTGAGAAGACACACAAAAGTACTCTCTATAACCCTTAATATCCTAACATAATGGGGCAGTCATAATTTCAAATAGTTGGTAGATAGATAAGTCCGAACTTTTGGCTCAAGATATATGATTACTCCACCCATGTGATTGTATGGGTAGACTTTGGCTAGCTTACTTTCAACTAGTGCAGAAATACTCACATCCATAAGTTAGGTGCAGAGTAACATATATCAATGTGTATGAGGTAATTCTTGAATAACCATGTAATTTCCGCATTATAGCCTCACCCTCTGCTTACACGGACAGTTTCTAATCACAGAAATGAATTGAAAATTTTTTTCTGAAGCCAATTCATTTAGACTCTGCACACTGAAAACCAGCAAGGTGATATGGTGCAAAGTACATGTCCTTCTGTGATTAAAGGAGTTTAATTCAAAACATTCAAAGCACAGTTTTAATAGAGCAAACTAAATCCCATGTTCAAATGTCATGTACTCTGACAACTTTTATCTCCCCTGCACCAAGATAATGAACTCTGAAGCCAGAGGGGCATGGCTCCACATTTGCGAGCTGCAGGGCACTTGTGACACTTAACCTCCGGAACTTTGTTTCCTCAATGGTAAAATGCGGTGAAGAGGTTACAGAATTGCCAGCAGCTTTAAATGATCTAAAGAAATGTGAGGATGCCTGGCACACAGCCTGGCATGTTACAGATAACCTATAAATGGTAGTTTCGTTTTCCCATCACCAAAATACTTTAGTAATATGTCCCTTAATTGTAATTTTGACATTGCATTTTACATAAATCACTAACTTAGAGATACTCTTACAATTTAGATACCAATCTTCTCAATAATTTCATGTGATTTCAACAGCAACAGTACGTCCCCTGAACTTCAAAAACACTTCTCTTTGCTATGCTCATGCCTAAAGCTTCATTTACAGGAGACAAAGGCATTCATTCCAGAATTATAGGTAAATACAAAAATGTAATTCCCTGAGAGAAAGATAACACCATGACTTAAATTTAAACCAGGTTTTACATGACTGATAAGAGACACTCTCCTTTGATGATGGGGAGAGTAGAAGTGGGAGCACAAGGGAAATCCAGGAACCGAGGCTGGGGAGAGGGCCCGAAAAGCAGAGAGGAAAATGATTTTGAAATAAGAGACAAAGTCAAAGACAAATTTTAACTACACAACTTTTTCTTCAGACCAGATCCTGGAAAAAGGAGATATGATTTAATCACAATGACTTTTTTCTCTTTAATTTTCTTTCCATCACCATTTATCCCTCCACACTCTTCCACCTCCACTCACTGCTCAATCCCTCCACATACCCATCCTCCAAGACCCTCCCCACCCCCAACCAGAGCTGTCTGCCTGCTCTCTATCTATGAGTCTATCTCTATTTTGCTAGTTAGTTCAAAACAACCTTTTGCCTGATGGTGGTAGGGAAGTCAGTTTAGACTATAAACTTATATTTATGGTGGTATTATTTTCTGTTATTCCTGATCATCAGCCCAGGGCACTTATATGATCAGAAATGGTATAATTAGAAGCATGTCTGATCGGCTCTGTCCACAGGTGTTGCTGGTAGGTAGAGCTGTGAGTGTCTTTTACATTTGTAAATCAGTGCTATAAATTAGTGTTTTCAGGCCTGGTTTCCCCATGGTTAGAGAAGTGAATAAATGAACTACTGAGTGCAACTTACAGAGAAGTCACAAATAGTGTTAAACATCAAGGTTTTAAAACCAATCAGTGTTTCCAACCCCTTGCTCTCTGGAGTAACTAGGGGCTCCACCAGTTTTCTGAAATTATTCTGGACCCACCCAGCAGCCAAGCAAAAACAGAAACAAACGGAGGAAGAGTTTTGTTTTGTTTTAAAGCCAAACATCAATGACACTTTGTGGCACGCTTCAGCTCAAGACAATAGCCCACTGCTTTAGGTAGGAGCAGTAGCCTGGTGGGAAAATAGCAGGTGATTTAAGCAAATTCTGAAAGCACCAAGCTGTCAGGCTTGCGTATTTACAGTCTTTGATTGCAAACTTCCAAAGAACAAAGACTGTGCCATGTGTATTCTGAACCAGCACTCTATGGATACTCAGGGGATATTAAACAATAATGTTCATTGTAGGCGGTAAGTGTCCTCTCTGACCGTGGCCAGGCTCCTTAAATGGTATTGAATATTTGGTATTCATTCTGTAGCCATGCCTTCCTTGAAGTAAAATATTCTTCCTCTTACCCCTCCCTTAAAGTTAATAAAACCCTAGTCATTATCATTCTAGTACCAAACGCATTCCAATTTATTCTTAGCCAATGATATATGATTTTTTAAAAATTAATTTGATTGCTTAATTGAAAATCAGTTGTAAAATCCACATGTCAGCATTTGTCACTTTTGTGTCCCACCCCCCAAATCCAGATTCATATGTTGAAGCCCTAACCCTCCATGGGACTACATTTGGAGATTGGGCCTGTGAGGAGGTGATAGAGGTTAAATGAGGTCATAATGGTGGAGTCCTAACCCAATAGAGCTGGTACCCTTATTCAAAGAAGAAGAGACAACAGAATGTGTGCTCTTCCCTCCCCCCACCCCTCTCTTACCCTCTCTCTCTTAGAGATAAGGCAGCCTCTGAAATCCAGGAAAAGAAGCCTCACCAGAAAACTACCATGCCAAACCTTGCTCTGGGACTTCCAGACTCAAGAAGTGAGATAATAAATTTCTGTGTTTAAGTAATCCATCCAGGATATTTTTTAAAGCAACCCAAACAGATTAATACATCATTAAAACAAAAAAAAAAATACATAAAAATAAACCTATTTTAAAGAAGCAATATTCAGATCTAATATGTATGTATTTAGAGAAAGAACTACATTCAAATCCATATGAAATAAATGATTTGGTTTAAGTGTTCAAAGAAAGGAAAATATTTGTAAAATTTTGGTAGAACACTTTGCTTTGAATTTTCAGTAATGTAATGCTAATTTTAGAAAAATATAATTGAAAGAACTTAAGAAATTCCTCATAAATTTATGAAGGAAAACAGTCAAAATAAGCAGTTAAAAAACAAAACCACTAATTTTACAGTAATAAAATTTACTTTTTTAATTTGAAGTCTGTCTTGAAGGCCCAATAGTCTTTGATCACTAGTAGGGGGCAGCAGGGCACAACAGGTCCCTCACTGAACTTGCAGGAGCTTGCAAGCTGAGTTAGAAAGTGTCTAGGGGAGCAATATGAAGCATGGCAGCATCAGATAGGAAGAAAAATGAAACTCACCAGTCAGGATCAGGAACTAGGAGGAGGAGCTGGTAGGAAGACACAGCTCAAAATTCTATGCGCAGCAATGGAACTGAGAAAGTTTATGCTTCTAGAAATCAGTATGTCAGCAATTTCTTAATTCTCCTACCAAATTCACTAAAACAGTACAAAATGGTTGGCATTATCCTGCCCTGATTTCTCACAGTTAAATCAGAGTGCTTTCCCTCTCTCTTCTACTCCTTGCCTTTTAGCCTGCATGGAAAGTAGCTCTACAACATTTAGAATAGTTCAGTGGTCTACGATAAATGGTAGGTTGACTGTTCTTTCCCCCCAGGAAAAGAGAAGATGAACTTTCAATAGTGTATAACCACCAAAAAATTAGTTTGGTCCGAAAGTAGGCTAGCCTTTGCCTTTCAGAATATGCCCAGAGAGTTAGGCCCTGTAAGAAATTAAGCTAGATCTAAAAGGTCTCAAGCAATGAGAAAATGTAGAATTGTTTAATTCCTTGCTAGTCTCACTGACTGTATTAATATGGCACTCCTTCGCTGTTACTATGCATTTCATAAATTTAGGGAAAGTTTATAAATATTTTGCTGGCTCATCAAAAAGTTGTGAGATGCCAAATCAGTTTCCTCCCTTAGCCACAAGGTAAGAGCTTACAGCTTTCCTAAATTACCAAAGTAACTTTATAATGTTTCTGTTAGACATTTCAGTGCTGAAAAGATTACAAGAAGTCAGAAGGAAAAGAAGCCCAGAGCTTATTTTCTGATGAATGTTAAGTACAACTCTGCCTTCCTTGCTATTTTTCCACTGGGCAAAGTCTATATATTGATCATAGAAGGATCAACTTCCGCAATACAGAAAAGGGGGTGGGAAGAGAAGGAGGAAAAGGAGGAGAAGAGGTAGAGGAGAAAGGCAGAAGAAGAAAAGGAGGCAAGGCAACAAGCTAATAAAACATCAGTGCATAGCACTACATCTGACAGCACCAGGATTGATGCTAAATTTTCAGAAATGAAAGCTTGTACATATTCTACCTTTTCTGGTCTCTATCTCAGTCTCAGAAACATGAGTAAACTCTTCTTTTGGGATTAAGGAAAAGATTTCCCTTCAAGACTTGATTTCAGCCTGCAGTGAATTTTTATGACCAAGTGATTAACCCCTGAAAAATAAAATTTATAGTGGAAATACTGATAGATTCTTAATGGTAGCTGTGCCAGTAGGCATCTATAAATTAGCCCTAATAGTGTCCAATTGTGAAACTAACGTGATTGAAAACCTACTAATTTACACTAAGGGAATCTCTGCTTCCGTAATTTTGGTATCTCCCTCATTGGAATGATTTTTCAGGCCGTTCTAAACACTATGTCTTATATTCGTGGGAATGAGAATGACAATACAATAGGACTTTGTGAACATCATAAACTTAGACTGCCTATTTATTTCTGAATGGCTCAAGTCTGATCCTTTTCCACGTAAGAAATTTACCTACATACAATCTTGAGTTCTCCAGCCATAAATTCTACGGCCCAAGGTCCTTCTCCTTTCCCTCCCATTTTTATGCATTTTATTCTTCTTTCTATTGGCTCATTGAACTTCTGAAAGGGGATAACAATGTAATTTCATGACCAGTGACCAAAAAGGCCAAAAAAAAAAATCCTGTCTTGGTTGGATAGGAAGACTCTCCGCGCTGTTAGTAAAATTACAGATGGATGCCAGACTTTCATTGGCTTGATCTCATTACATAACCTATTCCCTGCAACTGTCTTCTGTTACGGCCTGTTTTATGCGACCTGACAGCCTGTATACAGATGTAGCAGTAAACACATGCTGCCAATGCTTAAACAAAAATTTTCCCTATCATCATGTTTATCAGGATAAATGTGTTGCCAGATATATTCTTCTTCCTGAGTTGATATTAGCAGAGCATGGCAAATGTCATCTCTGCTTCCTCAAGGGGCTCTTCTGAAGCCCTCATTTGGCATTTAAAAACACTGAACATGGCTGAATGGATCCAGATGCATTCTCTAACAGAAGCCATGGAAACATGGAGAACAGCTTCATTCTACCAAGTATTATATTATTTTGGCGCTACTCGGACAAGGAGCAGGAAATTCCAAGTATTTTTTGGTTCTGAACCAATTGTAGTATACAGCACACGGAGAAAAATCAAATCAGTTACTACAGAAATTTTTTAAATCCCATGATGCTAAAAAACTTTTGGGATGTGAGAAGCCATTTCCTACTGATTGTGTCTTTTTCAAAAACAATTAGACCAAAATCATGTAAACATCCTAGATTGAGAAATATGATGCTGGTTCTGATTTCAGAGTTATGTGTTTGTATTTCAAACACACAGCACACATGGACAATAGCAATAATACCAGGATGCAAGCAGTACATTTATTTAGCTCCATTACAAATATTATCCTGAACAGAACTTGCATGACTGAAATTTTCCCTGACTGAAATTCTTGCATTAAGAACAACGCAAGAATTTCAAGTAACCACCCAGCTCTCCATTTTCCATCACTGAGAGGTTTACCCTTTGCGTGGAGACCTCTAGCTGTGGCTGACGTCTGTAAGCCCATTATATTTCAACCACCATCTGGCAGCAGAGATTCAATCCATTGCTTCAATCACAGTGACCTGTCTTCTCTAGCTCTGGGAATTGCACTAAAGTGCATGATTTAAATGTCTTTGCTGTCAAATTATTGTTGTTTACTTCATCAAGATAAATTTTTAAAAAACATGGAGAAAAATATTCCCTAGAGGGCATTATTTGTTGTCGGGAAGAAAAGTACTTGAAAATCAACAGCTGCTTTAGAGACCTCAAATTAGTTTTATTCATAATGCTAGGTTTTCTAAGTGTGAGGTAGCAGAATAATAATTACCAAATAAGCCAAATGCTTAATGTATGAAAGGCCCGTTTTCAAATATTTTGGTAGGAAAATGCAGTGTTTTAAATAATTAGAAGTTTATAAAACCTTTGCTTGCTTTCCTACCAACCTTCCAAGATCATTTCTCATTCATCTTGCAGCACATTTGTTGGGCGATTGTTCTGTACCAGGCACTGTGCAAGGCAGTGGCGTAAAAAGATAAATAAGACATAGCCCTTGCCTTTTAGACACTAGTTGAAGTAAAAGAGCAGTGTTTGATTTATGACATACTGTTACTACTTCTTTGCCACAAAACAAAAAAACAAACAAACACACACACACACACACACACACACACACACACACACACTACTGACAGTGGGGAACTGGGAAAATCATGGCTGCCAGCTTTGCAAAATCATCCCCAGTTTCTGGTGTTGCCCTGCACAGCACAGCACATGTATCAGAGGATGTCCACAGTAATTCTCACCTTTTTATTTACCAGATACACCTGAAGGATGTGACAAAACCCTATCAGCAACTGTAAGTAGTTCACTTTGGCAATAACATTCAAGGGGGGGGGGGGGACAGTGGGAGCGTGTTTGAAAAGGCCCTGAGCTGGTCTTGATGGTGTCCTTTATGCCCCTTGAGAATCCCTGCTCCCCCATGCAGAACTGAACTGTGCAAGGGGAATGGGTTTTCATGTGTGCCCCTAGTGTAATTAAGAAAGACAACCCAGAAGCTAGCTCTGAGCTTTACGCACTGTGAGCTTTATGTATAATTCCGCCCACTTCACCCTCCCCACTCCAGGGAATACACGCTTTCTGTTTATGAAGAGCAGATGCTCTTTCTTATCTCCTTATATTACTCTCCTAAGTTCTTTGGCTCCAATATTTTTCTTGGCTTTACTGCAAACAATAAAGACAATTTTTTCAGATTTGGGATTTGGGATTCTTATTCCACTTCTGGGAGAATTCCAACAGAATATGTGGTAGGGCCCAGGACCCCTATGTTTATATAAGCCAGGTCTCCAGGGCTAGTCAGAGAATGAGACTCACTCAGACACAGCTATAAAATGGAAGTTTGACTAAATCAGATTAAACATACAGAAGAAAGATTGAACAAAGAATAGAAGGGGCAGAAGCTATCATAAGTTATTGCATGTAGTTATTAAATTCTGATATCCCCATTGGATTATAGGAACAAAAGGCAGGGAAAGACAAGAAAGAAGAAATAATAAGTTAATGAAAAACTTCTGAAAAGGATATTGGTTGATAAAAGGGTATCCGGGTGATAAATCTAGTCCCTGTCTCCTCTACATTCTCCATAGTGGAGCTTGAGGGAGATCTGACCATTTCACTCCCTAACCCATCTATAGCTCCTATCATCTACATAATGATAGCCTTCCAATGTTGAAGTGTGCGAGAATCCATGCCCTGAGCCCTACCTGCCTGCCCATCACAGCTCTGACCCACATTCATTTAAGTTTGGCAAAGCCCAATTGCTAGAAATTCTGTGCACCAACCCCTTGCCTCTCATTCCCAGTGGTAGGTTTTAGCTCAAGGATCCCTGGTTGGGGGCCAATGAATCTGACACAAAGATTTTGTAGTAGTCTCTACTACAAAATGGGAAAATGGAAGGATTAAAAAATCTTAAGGAGGCCACTTTAGGCTGTTTACATTGCTCATGGACTTACATCCATGGATATAGACTCATTTCTACTAACTTTGAAATGCCCCGTACTCTCCCACATTATCTTTAGGTTAAGAACTAATGATTTGAGGCCCTGGACGGGTACCTCAGTTGGTTAGAGTGTCATCCCGATATGCCAAGGTTTCGGGTTTGATACAATGAATGCATAAATAAGTGGAACAAAGTCAGTGTGTGTGTGTGTGTGTGTGTGTGTGTGTGTGTGTGTGTGTGTCTTCCCCTCTCTCCAAAATAAAATAAAAAGAACTATTGACTTGAAACAGTATGCACCTCCCACAATTCAACATTCATTTCATTATGCTCCAAATTGTGGTTTAAAATTTGTTCTAAACAAGGTTTTCTTGATCACATGTAACACATTTCAACAAAGCTAAAGAAAGGGAGTATAGCATTGGATTTGGAGATTATGAGAATATTAATTGTCTTGGAAATATAAGAGAAGCATCAGGGTTTCCTCTGTTAGGTACAATGAAGCCCGTTTCTTCTCACCATGAGTCCTTTTACCCTTTTTCTCCAACTCCAGCCCAGACTCAATCTGCACCTGCTACAGTACTGGCATCCATGAGGGGCCAGTGACTCACTCTTTCACACTTGTCTGTGCACTATGAATTCTGAGAAAAACCTCCATTTACCTATTTATCCCATTGGACAAATGGAGCTCATATACCATTAGAAGTTACTGCTAACTTCTATTCATATGGTCTCCTTTAGAGATTTCAAAATGGAATAGACTGAGAGAGAAACCATTCAACCTTTGCAGGTCAGGTCATGGTGCTTGCCTAGGGAGCAGCACTGGGACCATGATGAAGCCACTGCTTCAAAATGTATTATTGTTCATATGGTTCTCATACAAAGCCTTAACTAGCCAGCAAGAACTGTGTCACAGGCTGTCTCCACCAGGACTGCCACAGGCCGGGCAGCAGGAAAGGAGTGCCCACCACGTGGTGGCTCTGGTTGCAGGGCAACTTCACAATCTTGAAATCACAATAAGTGGGGTGGTTCCAGTTTTATTCAGCATACGTGACTTTGCTCTGAACCAAAGGACAGAAGGGCAGGAATGTAAGAAACAATGAAGCCATTTAGTAAGTGAAATGGTATCAAACATGCTAGAATTTTGCTATGAAGAACGTTAGATGAAGTACTTCTTAGAATGCCACAAAAATAAGGCCCCCAATTAAAAAAAAAAATCAGTTCAAAAGATATAGCAGCCTGTGAATGAAAGAAATATCAAGCAGATGTTACCCTTATTTCCAAATATATTTAGAATTCTGAGGGAAAACCACAAAGGGTGTTTTATTATGCACCTGTTGTGGTCAACATCTGGCACCAGCTCTCACCAGTCCATCAATTCCAGGACATTCTGTCTTCCTCCAGCTGACAGAGACTGTACATAACCCACAGTGCAGAGCACAGCTTTTCTTTTTCCTTTGTGTTTCTTTCTTCTCTCTTTCTTTTTCTCTCCTTGCTTTTCTGTTTTTGGTTCTGTTTGCTTTTATAGCAAGGAGGAAGCAGCACAGAAAATGTCTATTTGTACCATTTGTAAACTGTATAGTAAATGTGCCTCCTAATGAAGGAATTACAAATGAAGTTAAAGACAGTAGGATGAGAGAATATAAAATATTTTTTAAGAGAAAATTAGTATCTGGCATCTGCCAATCTTCCATTCATTTATTCATTTAACAAGTATGCTTCACTAATTACTAGTACATAGTACATAGTACATAGCCCAGTGTGTTAGGGTCTATAGCTACACAGATTAAAAATACACACAGTCCTTGCTCTCATGCACAACAGGGCATGCACTCAAAGAGCTATTATAAAGATGGGCAAGTGAGGGGTCAAGACCTGCTTCAGATCTTATCTATGAGACTTTCATTTATGTAAACTGGAAGAAACATTTTCAGGATGGCAGTAGGGAAATAGGAAAAAAATATCAATTATTCCATGGAAATAGAGATAAATAAAATTCCATTATAAAGAACATAGTTATTATCCAAGTTATCTTGTTATTTTTAGACTTTGGATAAGTGGGTCATTGACTAAAGATTGGAACTCTGTTTTTTGGAAAAGAAAAAAGTATTTTGTTATCACACATCTTATCCAGGACTTCTTTATACAACGGATTTTTTTATATGTACCACTAATTTTTTTTCAATTTTAAGTATGATAATGTTACATGCAATAAACACCAATTTTTCAAGAAAAATGATCTTACATATAATATACATTAATATTTCAAGAATAACAGGATTTTAAGCATAATAATATTACCAAAACTGTACTAACATAGTATGATATCACAAAAATTGTAGGAAAAATTAAAAATCTGCAAATAACAGAATTACTTCCATTATATTCTAGAATATTTTTCCTCTCTGGCTCTATTTTTGTTTACCAGTTTATGTTGTTCATTATACTCCACAATGAGTGAGATCATATGATATTTATCTTTCTCGACTTGCTTATTTCACTTAGCACTATGCTTTTAAAGTCTATTTTGTCAGATATGAGTATTACTACTCCAGCTATTATTTTTTCTTTTCCATTTGCATGGAAAACATTTTTCCATTCCTTCACTTTCATCCTGTATGTGTCTTTTGTTTTGAGGTGGGTCTCTTGTAGACAGCATATAGTTGGGTCATGTTTTTGTATCCATTCAGCTAACCTACACCTTTTGATTGGAGCATTTAATCCATTTACATTTAGGGTTATTATTGAGAGGTACTTATTTATAGCCATTTTAATTCTGTATGGCTACGTTTTTCTCTCTGTTTCTTCTTCTAAGCCAGTGGTTCTCAACCTTGGCTGCATATTAGAATCACCTGGGAATCTTTTTTAAATCCTGATTTCTGGGCCTCATCCTCCGAAAATTCTGTTTCTTTGTTACTAATGTTGTGGCCTCACCCCGTAACAAAGAAACAGAATTTCCGGAGGATGAGGCCCAGAAATCAGGATTTTAAAAAGATTCCCAGGTGATTCTAATGTGCAGCCAAGGTTCAGAACCACTGTTCTAAGCAATCCCTTGATTGTTTAAAATTTTATTGAAAATGTCAAGGAAGTAAAGAGACTAGACTTGCATTAATCAATCATTCTCCCATTTGGGAGAACTTAATTGTACACACACACACACACACACACACACTCATACCATTTCTAGATGGAAGTTCAGGATGTGTATTAGGACTCTTGATTTCAAGTGAAGAAACTCATTTTGCATTAACTTGGAAGAAACAGAGACATCATAACAAAGGAAAGGGCAAGGGCAGCTAGAACATAGGACACATATTTTGGGGACTCTTTTGCTCTCTCTTCTGACCTCTGTTTGGTTTGTTTTCTCCTGTATGTTAGCTACTGCTTAATTTCTTCTAGGGCATTAAGGTCTTTCCATACTGAGACTTAATTTTGGCAGCAAGTTCTTGGTTCTGATCATCCCAGATTCACCATTAAAAAAAAATTCTTTTCACCATTCTTGACTCTTTTTCATACTGATCTTAGTATGAAACCTCTCTAAGACGGACATTTGAAGTATTGGTCTCACACTCATCACTAAAGCCAGAGAGGCAATGTCAGGTAGGAAGAAAGAAAACTTCAATTCAGACTATGGAGTGATAGTTGGAATGGGAGCGTGGGAAAAAAGGGGAGAAGTTTTACAAAGGTGGGAAGAGCTGGTCCTCCAAAGATAGGTATGCTAGACAGACAAGTAAGTAATAACCTCACATGTGGTTTAGATATCTTAAAATATTCTATACTATTGAGATTGTTTTTATCAGAGATTTATAGTTTCTTAGTAGAGTATATGTTCAGTGTGATTGTAAGGAGTTCTCATTTTCTTTTGTTTAGCTTTTTAGCACAGAGTACATTACTTGTGATTGGAAATAATGGAACCTCATCTGGAGTTATTTGACTTTTTGTATTTTATACATTTCATTTATACTTATTTAACTTCAGTAACAGTATTAAAATACTTTTCAAGTACTTAGCTATTGCAGTGATCATTGTGTAATCACTCAAAAATATGTGCTTATAATGCTGGTAAGTAAAAGCAACATATTAGAGATTTAGCCATTTCTACTACAGCCTGTATCTTTAAATATTTACAGTGAACCTATATATTTTTAAAACTGCTTCTAATAAATTTAGACAGACCTCTTCTTATAATGCAATTTCTTTCTACATCGATACAATCAAAATGCCTTGCTCAAACTGCACTGATTACCAGGACTTATGGGAGGGAAAATGTACTTGTAGATAATTTTAGCTTTCTAAATGGCAACTTCTGTTTAAGTTAATATTGGAATTGACTCAAAGGAGTGAAAATCATTTCCATTATTGTCCTTTTCTATAATGCCCTTCACTCTCATTCTTTCATGCCATGAGCTATTCATTCTCTATTTTCTTCACTTTTATTCCAAGTGGATTTCATCTACATTGCTTCTAATTTCCCAGATTTGCTATTTTTTATTTCTTAGGGTCTATTTAGATTTCTAATTTTAGACTTTGTAACATAAAAACCTAGAAGGAGTCAGGCATCTGAATGTAATTAAGATTGATTGGCCAATTCAACAATAAAAACAAGTCAGATAAATGGCTAGTTGTTGTCCCAAGCAAGTAAGAGAGTCAAATTACCTAGTGGTTGGAATTAAACCCGTGGATTTTGAAAGACTGAAGACTGGTGTTATAACAAACTTGAAGTGGGGTGTCAACATCTATTAAGATGTACTACAATGTGCTCTCTTTTGGCCCAAGATATAATGTGCCTGCTAGGAAAATCTGGGGAGATGTGGTCAACTAAAAACAATAAACTGACAGTAGATAAATAATCAGGTGACATAAACACACACCTAATCTAGAAATCACTGTCTAATACATGTGGCACTCACTGATAATCCTCTTGATTCAGGATAATTCTGTTGGCTCCCTGGAATAGGTAATGCCAGAACAAGCCTAAAGAGTTTGTTCCACACCCAAGAGATTACCACGAAAGCATTGGGCTAGACCAGTGATGGCGAACCTTTTGAGCTCAGCATGTCAGCATTTTGAAAAACCCTAACTTAACTCTGGTGCCGTGTCACATATAGAAATTTTTTGATATTTGCAACCATAGTAAAACAAAGATTTATATTTTTGATATTTATTTTATATATTTAAATGCCATTTAACAAAGAAAAATCAACCAAAAAAATGAGTTCGGGTGTCACCTCTGACACGTGTGTCATAGGTTCGCCATCACTGGGCTAGGTACTAGAAATATAAAAATTGAAACCGTAAACCTAAACTCAAGAAATTTGATTTGGGAGATAGAAAACATATTTAATAGACACATAATAAACTCTCACAGATTATGATATAGGAGTTCTAACAGCCTGGTAAGTTATTCCCTCCTGGAATTAGAGGAGAAAAGAGAAAGGAGAAAGGGCATCCTGGGCTCACACTAGCAGGTGAGTTGTTTCCAACAACTCATATCCCATTTCTCTTATGAAGCTTCTGATAAAACCTCAAAGACAGTGTGTTGTTTTAAAGCTTGAAAAGCTTCTTGGGTGATTCTAATATTAGCCCTTAAGTTGAGAACTACTCACCATAGTGACAGCACATTGAATTATAGAATACTCTTTTGGGACCTGTGTTCCCCATTTCAGAATTAAAAATTAGTGTACAGTTACACCCCACTGTGAGGTTCTAAATATAGAACTGGGAAGAGAATAGGCAAAGAAAATGGGTTGAGTAAAGCTTTCAATTATATAAGAAAATGTAGCTAGCTAGCTACATAGATATAGATAATTAGTCCTCTTGGGCTGCCATAACAAGATACTATGGACTGGGTGACTTAAACAACATTTATTTTCTCACGGTTCTGGAGGCCAGAACTCCAAGATCAAGGCGCCTTCATGGCTGGTTTCTGATGAGAGCTCTCCCCCTGCTTACATACAGCTGCCTTCTCATTGTGTCCTCACGTGGCCTCTTATCTATGTGTGTATTGAGAGAGAGATCTCTGGTGTCTCTTCTTCTTCTTTTAAGGACGCCAGTCTTTCAGATTAGAGCCCCACCCTTATGAGGTCATTTTACCTTAATTACACCCCCGCCTCCAAGTCCCTATCTCCAGTCATATTGGGGGTTAGAACCTTAACATATGAATTTTGAGGGGACACAATTCAGCACATAGAAATATATATCTATAAATGTCTATACATTTATATCTATTTATAGCTATTTATATAAATATAAATCTATCTATCCATCTAGTAAACTGCTGGCTATAGGTAGCCCAGTAGGGGGAAAATACTTTGAATTAATTGTTGTAGCTCTTTTGATAGGCAGCAAGCTCCTCAGTTTGAGAGGGAATTTATTTCACTTTGACTGCATTTAATTAACATGGACCCCAAAGAAATAAATCTCCTGTGTGTGTTTATCCAAGTGTTCATTTGGGGAAAAGAGCTCTGACTGTGAATGGCTGCCTAGTTATACGGCCTGGGTGCACCTCAGGAGGGAGAGTAAAGCAAAAATTCTCATCTGTCTCAGAGCTCTTACCAATTCTGGACAAGTGTGTAGTGCCTAATCAATGCAAGCAGTAATTCTTGGTAGAATAAATGTGCCTCTTTCACCTTCCTCTAGCACAAGATGATAATTTCAGTGACCTTTGTCCTACTCACCAAACCCTTTTCCTAATTGCTGTGCTGTAGGATTGTACAGTTCATCACCCTTTTTTTCCCAATTTGGTCTTAGCTCTCACTTTAATTAGCACTGTTTTTACTAGATTGAACTGAACTTGCCACCTTTAAGCTCTTACTTTAAATTGATTTAAGTTTTTTTGCATTGTACCCACTGTTCCACTTTATTTCTTCCAATTAAATCTTACAAATTAAATATCATCTGCATACTTTCAGGAAGAACTTTAGTGCTTTCCTCTGCCGTCCTTCTTCTTGTGGATAACAGTGCTTCTAAAAATGTGTTCATGATAAACTATCACTTGAAAGGAATTTAGAGAATTCTCAAGTTGGAATGCACATGGAACGTAGAGTGTAAACTTCATTTTACAGATGAGGAAACTGGTCGACAGAGATTCCATGGCTGCTTAGAATTACTTAGTTAATTAATGTCAGAGAAAAAACTAGAACACAGGGAACCCAATTCCAAATCAAAACAAAGCTGTACTACAATGAAGATAATACTGAAATGTCTTAAGAGAATTACTCATTTCTTGGATTAAAAATCTAGAGGCCAATGTTCTGCCCTATTAATAGAGTACCAAAAATGAAAGAAATAGTCTTCTCAACTACATTAAAGTGATATACTAATTCACAGTACAAATATTATGGGTCAATGATAGTCACAAATGGAATTTTGTGGTATGATAATTTTTGGTATGCATCTCTGATAGGCACAATCCTTATATTTTTAAAAAATAAGATGCTCTGCCAAACATACAGAAAGTTGTTCAGGAAAAGAATAATGTAGAAAATGCCAAAAGATGATATCCTGGCCAAATAAATGTTTCTAGAAATTGAAGTTTCAGTGGATTTAAGATTCCAGTTATGTGATCTAATCATTATGACATAAAAATGATGATGATAATGATGATGAAGATGACAGCATTTAACATTAACATGGTACAATATACTAGATACCATTTCGAGCATTTTACATTTATTTGACACTCGGAAAAGCCATATAATATGAGGGTATCATTAATATCCTATTTTTACATCTTTCAAAAGAGGCTTAAGGATTTTATAAGATTCATGGAAAAGAGAAAGGCTAAGAGGAGTAGCCTTGGAGTAGCCTTTCTTTGGTATATGTATGAGTAGGGACTATTATATACTCAGGAAGAAAAGCCAGCTCCAACAAGCTTAATCAAATGGAAATTTGTCTTGTATAAACTGAAATCGAGATCCTAGGACTCATATGGTGCCCTCAGCATTTCATCTCTCTCCATTTTTAGGGTCTGCTTTCCTCTGTGATGGTTTCAGTCAGGTCAGCTCTTCCAGAGGAACTAGAGAAAATCAACCACAGCTCCAGGCTTAGTTCCTATCACTTTAGCATTCCATTCAAAAAGAGAACTTTTCTACTCCAATCATCAAAGTCATATAAACATGTGAGAGTTTCATTGGACCCATGCCCATCAAATTATGCCCAAGACTTTCATTGTAGCCATGGGGCTAGAATATAATTCTAGGTCATGTGCTTATTCCCAATGCTGATCCTCCTCCTAGAAAAATCAGTTTCCATTAGTAGATGAAGGGAGAATGATACTGGGAAGGCAAAAGTCAAAGTTGTTCACCCCAGCATAGAAATAGGTACACAAATAAGTATAGGGAGATAGAAATCATAAAATAGTGATGAAGGGAACTCAGGTAAGAAAGTTAGCTTAGGAAATGCAAAAAGCATATTAGAGGGAAAAGAGAACATTAGAGTAGGGTATAAAAGGTGTTCTTGTTATTATGCAAGGAAATCACAGCAGGGTTTAGGAGAAATGTTATGACTTTTATTCTACATTGGGCTTTCCTCTAATCCTGGGGCTCTATGGACATTAGCTACATTCTATTGGGTTCTGCATTAAATAAGCTAAATAGAATGTAGTGTTAGCTCCCAAATTCAACCCAATGCAACAACCAAGCTATTTGTGAAACACTGCGTTAGGCACAGTGTTTGACTGATTTAAAAAACATTCATAGTCCAACTGGGGTGGCTCAGTGGTTGAGCATCTACCTATGAACCAGGAAGTCACAGTTTAATTCCTGGTCAGGGCACATGCCTGGGTTGCGGGCTCAATCCCCAGTGGGAAACATGCAGGAGGCAGCCAATCAATGACTCTCTTTCAGCATTCATGTTTCTATCTCTCTCTCCCTCTCTCTTCCTCTCTGAAATCAATAAAAATATATTTTTTTAAAAATAAAAAACATTCATAACCAACTATAACTCAAAATAGAGAAAGATAAGCACTATAAAAATGCTGATAAAGTTATTGGAGCGGAGGGGATCTATAGAAGTTATTAAAGAGGGATTGGAAGTTATTAAAGAGTGTGGAGAAGCATGAGACTTGGTTGGAAAGTCTGTAAGGAGGATTCTCCAAAAGGCCGAAGACATCTAGGGGGGCCTTGCCCAAAGCAGCAGACCCTGCCTTGACTTTTCCAAACAAGTCTGAGCCCCCGGGTGTTTTGCTGGAATCTTTATGTTTATTCTTTAGACGTCCTTGCTTAAAGGACACTGTAGACGCATGTGTCCTCTCAAGGATGCTTACCCTGCTGATAGTATCTAATAATTACTTTTAGTTCAAGCTGTTGTTACAATAAAAGCCTAAGGAAGCAGGTGAACGGGACTGTCTGGTTCCTTTAGCCAGTCAGTCCCTAGACCTCTTTCACAGAAACGTGTGTCAGAGTAATCATTCATCCATTGCTCACAGTCTGCTGGTCAGCCCTGGCAAAAGAGGAAGAAGCAACAGAGGAAGGTGCTTGAAAAAGGGAAGCACCTTGACATGAGAAATCATGGGGACAAGTGTTTACAGTAAGCAAAAGAAGACAAAGAGGGTAAAAGTAGTTACTAGAGGATTGAGACTAGAATGTTTGAAGGAATCTATATATATAAAAGCCTAAGCAACCAAACAACCGGTTGACCGGTCACTATGATGTGCACTGACCACCAGGGGGCAGACACTCAATGCAAGAGCTGCCCCCTGGTGGTCAGTGCGCTCCCACAGCCAACCTCCCATGGCCGGCCAACCTCCCACGGTCCCTCCCCGCAGCTGGCCGGCCCCGATCAGCCCAGATCAGCCCCAATCGGGACTGGGTGAAATGGCCCTGATCGGCTTGATCGCCAGCCAGGCCGAGGGCCCCCACCCGTGCATGAATTCATGCACCGGGCCTCTAGTTAATTATAAAAGGAGATGAGGCTGTAAATGTAGTTGGTGAATAGAGTGTGTATGCCACATGGGGGGGGGGGCGGTTAAAATTCCTCAGGCAAAGAGGGGCAACTGAAGAAATCTTCAAGTATAAAGTTGCATTGTAGGAAGTATGTCTGGTAGTAGTTGTGAAAGGTAGATTGGAAGAAACAAGCTATAGGCAAGGAATCTGACTGGGAGTTTATGGAAAAATTCTGAGTGTAATAGTAGTGGAAATGAAGGAAGTAATAAAGGAAAAAGATGAGAAATTAAAGCAAGAAATGTTTGGGAGCAGAATCCATTGGACTTGTCATAATTGGGTATAAAAATTGAAAGAGAAAAAGATAAAAAACATTTTCAAGACTAGGAACTTAGAAGAATGGTGATAACATTATGAAGCTAGATAATACAGAAGGGGAGCAGGTTTGTATTTGTGTATCTGCTTTGTGTGTTTAAGTAGATGGGGTGGAAGCTTGGACAAAGGGTGAAGAATGACCTCATAATGAAAGAAAATAAATGCATCATGGAAAAGTATTATTGTATGATGAAGTTAAAGTGACAATCTCCTATAAGGTATGAATGTTAAGATACAATTTATAGTATATTTAGACTTTTAAAAATGTTATTTTTGTTTTCTACTCACAAACTCTGAATCAGACATAAAATGAAAGTAAAAAAAGACATCAACAATATCTACCTTTATTTCCCTGACTGTGTCTTACAAATAATCCTTCTTAATAATACTGAACCCTTGCCAACTAGACCTATTACTTTTTTGCATTAAATAATTCTAAACTTTTATTTATTTATTTATTTTTTAAATATATTTTATTGATTTTTCACAGAGAGGAAGGGAGAGAGATAGAGAGTTAGAAACATCGATGAGAGAGAAACATCGATCAGCTGCCTGGGACCCTTGAGTCCACAGGCCGACGCTCTATCCACTGAGCCAAACCAGTTTCGGCTAATTCTAAACTTTTAAAAACCAATTGTATAATCTGTACAAGGTTCATTTTCTGTTATTTCTAGAAAACCCATTTTTAACTTGTACCCTGTCCACCTTCTTTTCTCTAAAGATATTAGAAGAGTAAATATTTAGTGAATATGCCCTTATCCTCTGACACAAGCTCTCTAGTCTGATTTTAAAACACATTGCAATTTCTTTCATCTTAAGACTAGCCAGGGGGAGAAGAAGAAGTTGGAGGTGATTGTTTGAAACATCAAACATCACTTTTCGAAAAATGTCAAAGCACTTGTTTTGAGTGAGATTCTGGCTGGACATGGAAGGGAAGCAAATGACCTTCCAACAGCTTTCTTAAAGGATGGTTTAGTGATTATAACGCCATGGCAAGTCTTTTTTCTTCAGCCTCTATGTTCTCAAATCAGGAACATTCCCTGAAGAATGCCTATCAGATTTAACATGATAAACAGCATGCACCAGGATGAAAATTCATGAGGGGTCCTGCAATGACTCTAGGTTAACTATCAAAGCTAGAAATGCTCTTTAAAACTGCAACTTTCTTCTCCCAATTCACAATGTTTAGGGTATTAACAGAAGGCTCAGTGAATGAAACTATAACAATAGCAAAGACAAATCAACCAACAAAGGAACAAAAAGAGCTGGACTAGGGGAGAAGACAGGATGAAGGGTCAAATAAAGATGAACACTGCCCTTAAATATTCCAATAAAAGATTCCCTGTCCAGGAGTGGTCAATGAACATGACAATTAAGAATTCGGGAATGATCTGCTGGCATTCTCATCCGGATGTCTATACTCCAGAAGGGCTTATTACAAGCACTTCTGTTACCTGTGTCTTACTTAATAACCTACACTTTGCAAATTAGCATACTAAATATCAGAAAAGGGCTGTTAGTGATAAAAATAGCAGCCAGTTGACAAGTGTGATGAATGTTAAAACTGGCTTCTCACTGGTGAAATTACAAGGTATTGAAGTTATGTGGATTAGCTAGAATTATTTTATAGACAATTTCTATTCTGGCATGAATAGAGAATAGGAATCTAGCAAGGTCAGAACCTGTATTCCTTGGAATTTTTCTGCAGGCTAAATTCCTAAACAAGATAGTTGCTAGCTATGGAATCTAGAATTCTGGTTTCCTACAACCAGCTATAAAGACGGCAGAATCTTGAGTCAGGAATCCCGAGGACTGCCTTCAGTGACCATTTCATACTCGATGTGCTCTGAGGCGCTAAAAGGTGGGGAGTTGGGACTTGCTGAAGCCTAGACAACAGATTATGTGAACTCTTTTTATTAACTTGCTTACTAATAAATGTTTAGTACAGTAAATGAAGAGTGTCGGTGTACTCAGATTATTTTGCACCACCACCCAAACTTGGGGCTGCTTGCTTTGAGAATAATACATTTTACTTATTGTTTAAGCCAACTGATTCAGAATTTCTAATTACTTGCTGCTGACAACATCCTAACTTATGCATCACAATACCACCACCAGTTCACCAGTTCTCTCTCTGATTTTGGTTGCGGTTGTGGTAGGAGACAAAGCAATGGGATAGGAAATCAGGAGACAAAGTTTGAGACCCATCCTGTGCCAGCCTTGGGTCTGTCATTTAACCTCTTTGAGGTTGAGTAACAGCCAAAGTAGTACATTGAATCGGGAGACCTGGGTTTAATCCTGGCTTCCTCATTTACTAAATGAATAACCTTTCTATGCCTCAATTTCTTTATCTATAAAATGGGCTAGCACCTATTTCTAGTAGTTGTGAGGGTTAAATGAGACAAGCCCTAAACACAATGTCTAGCATGATAAATATCATTATTATAATCCCTAAAATAAGAGAATCAGTCTGAATGGTCATTTCATTCCTCCTCATTCTAAAAGTTTGCAATTTTACTTTCACAGTTGTACTCTCAAAGATAATATTAGTGAAGAAAGGTAAAATTCATGTGTTCTAAATTCAGTGCCAAACCCTGCGCTAGGTGTTGCCATTCACTCCTTTATTTATGCAGTCAAACATTTATTGTGTCCCTACTATAAATGAGATGCTGTGCTGAACACAAGGAATATATCTGAGGAGCTCTCAGCCTTACAGAGAAACCAGGAATATGTGTTTGTCCCCCAACCTTAAATTTCTGCTTGCCTAGACATCCCCAGAATTCACCATAGTCCTTTCTCAAAACAAGTCTTTGATACAAATGTGTATCCATCTTATATAAATCTGTGTTCTAACTTTGAGTCCCTCACTCAACAGGAAGTTAACATTTAACCTTTTGCAGGTGATGAGGGAACAATAGTTGTGACTAATGAAAGCCTGCAGAGAGTTAAAGCCTGCAGGAACCATTGCAATTACAAAGGCCTTTGTTGCCATTGTCCACAATCACAGTTACTTGTGACCTGACACAGCCACACCACCAAGATTGCCTGGATGAAATAAAGTGTCTAAAAAGAGGATCTGGGACAAGCAGCTTCTTTAAAATTAGGAACTCTTTCTTTCTCTCTTCTCCATAGGGCTCAGTTTAAATTTGCTCCTTAGCCAAGAGAGCCAATATTTTCCCCTCTAATCATAAAACACAGCTTATAAATTGGTCTCTTTTTATCAGATGCATTCTACTATGTGTGAGAGCACAGTGAGTTTTGGCAACCCAAACAGAGCCTCCATGTGTTTGGAACCCACTGCACTGTACACACTTGAAACACCATCTGCAGGCAGCCTTTTCCTCTCCAACTTGTCAGTATGAGTGGTAGGAGAGATTCATGAGCTAAGACACTTCTTTAACTGGTGGTGACGCTGCCAGTACAAGGGAAACATCTGTACCAGCCAAACCTGGTGAAAATTCAACAGTTAACTTAGTCAGAACACATATGCAACTGAGAATCCTAATGTCCTTAAAACAAAACCTATATCTCTAAAAGCCCTAACTGATGTCTTCGTGGCTTAGAGTTCCCTCCAAGTACTGGAGTCACTTCAGAGCAGTAGTTTAAATCTGTGGCTGCATCTAGGAGATGATTCTTAGGTCTTTAGATGGTTGGTGTCTTAAGGGGAGTGTGGGAGGAAGCTGAGAATCACAAGCCTTGTCCTTGTCCTATCTTTCTTTACCTTTCTCTATGGCGAGAAAACAATGAATTATCTCAGCATGGACAGTATTTTAAAATCTCCCCCTCAAATAATCTCTTTTTAAAAAGTGTTTATGATGGGAGCTTTTGTGAACAGCAAATACTTATTTTTCATTGAAACTCTCTACTTCTGCACAAACTGAAACAGGTTGATCCTGTCGGTATGATTCTCGAATTCAGATTTGTTTAGAGGACTGGCTGAAGAATTCTGAAGAAAATTTGTATGTGTACCTGGGATAAATTGTACAGGTAGGATGGTAAGTAGTCAGACAGTGAATCATGGGGACATGGTCTTTATGGGCTTAGCCACGAGGCATGCTAGGACTTCTAATCTAATAATAGAGAAACAGGGTAATTGACCATACCTTCGTTACGCCTCCCATTGGCTAATCAGCGTGATATGCAAATTAACCGCCAACAAAGATGGCGGTTAATTTGCATACGTAGGCTCCAAGCAGCGGAGCAAAGACTGAAGGCAAGCCGGGGCAGCGAAGACGGAGGACGGAAGGCGGCTCCGGCCAGAGCAAAGGCCTGGGTCCCGTGTGCCGGAGGAAAACCGGTGCCCACAGCCAGGAAAAGGGAAGGACTATTGCACGAATCTCTTCGTGCAACAGGCCTCTAGTCAGTTAATAACGGCTTCTGGGGAAAGGGAGTCAAGACTGGGTGCAGGGAAGACCAGGGTTCATGATTCAAAGAGTGGCCAGTGCTCTGAACCATGGTTTCCAAAGTGTCAGAGCAAACTCCAGCTCCAAACAGACCAGAACTAACACCTAAATAAAGCTACTATATTTATTGTTCTACAAAATTTTTTTTTTTAAATTTAGCAATCTCTCCTCATGAACTCTGTATCATATACTGTGATAATATATCACTACATGAAATATATAGGGTGGGACAAAAATAGGTTTATAGATGTACCTCCAACAGGTTATTATTATATTATTTATTAATTATTATAATATTTTCCATACAAACAACTGTAAGCCTACTCTTGTCTCACCGTGTAGATGCTTCTCCTTTTCCTTTTCCTCCTCCTTAATATTGTAATTATTATTATTATAATTACTGATAGTGCTTTTCAAAATTTCAAGTATTTTCTTCTCTGGGAAGTTGTTACTCAGAAGCCTCTATTGACAATGATTTTGCTTTCTGGAATACAAGTCTAATTGAAGAAACAATAAGAGAATGAATCATCCTTTTAATGTGTGAAAAATACTAGGTTATAGGTAAGCCATGCATTGCTAAGGCTAGCAGTATGTCTGGCACATTGTAGATGTTCAAGAAATACCCTTGGAAAGAGTGTTTACTATAATAATACACGTCAAACGAGTATAATATATTTAAAATTACATGCATTGAATTATATTTCTATTTAATTTCCATGAGAGTAAGATGCACTAGTATTGGGCTTTATTACTTTGTTTCATTCTAGTGTTTCTGGGGGGTATGTTAGAGACAGTTTAAACTGTTATTTTCCTCTCCTTTTGCTCAATTAAAAACATTCTATTCACTGGAATTAGAACATTTGAGTTTGTAATAAATGATGACAGGATTTTTTAAAAATATCAGTTCTTAAATAATTTCTTTAGCCCAGGAATTAGTGTCAAAATTCATTAATTGTGTAATTTGTTAGAGCAATAAGTTTTATATTTTCTTGAGTGAATGGCATTTCCTCTCCCCCTCACCATATCCTTTATATTCGTCTACTTTCCATGTCACTAGATCAAGAACACAAAAGGCTCTCTACAGCAAAGGCTGTCAGAATAGCTCATCAAGAGCCTCTCAGGAAAATCAAATAAACTGGATCAGGAAAAAAGAGGCAGAGATATAAATGCTCTAAAGCTGTCTAAATTTCTCTTTAAGCCCTAAGGTTTATTTTCATGGCCATGAAATAGCATGAGTAGAAAAATACGGTTTTCTGACCATTGCCTTATTGTTGTTTCACATTTACCAACACTAGGAAGCATAATCTATGTTTGATAATTTATCTTTGAAGTATAAATCACTCAGTATTTTCACGGTAGAAGTCATATGGTTTAGAGTAACAAGAAAATCGCATCAGCATTTCATCTTTATAATGAACAACTCGGGTTTATTATTCCATTGACCTATGGAGACCCTTCAGAAAATTAATGTACTATACTGCATGTGTTATATACTAGCCTTGACATCTGTAAATATTCTGAAAATTACTCATTTAGTTAGCTGGATTGTTTAACAGATTTAGCAATATGGTAATCCTCTTAGCAAATATTTGTTCATAATGGCTAAATATTTGTTTAAATCTTTGTTAAATGTGTACGTAATTTGTGTATAGTGGTATCTATATGAAAGAAAAATTAAAGCAATAATATTTCTGTAATAAGTTATTACATCTCTAGTTTCTGGTATGCATGAAGCAATTCTGATCTTCCTTCATCTCTAAGATTTCACTAAGTATCTTGGCCCAGAACTAAAATCAAACATGATGCCTAGCACTATATAATTTTTAATGCTGGACTGCAGTTCAGAAACAAATTAGATGCTTGGCTTGAGGTTCAAATGGTAGCTTTCTTTCTGAGAATTAACATGATGAATCATATAATCTGTCCAAATTGAGGAGACCAATATGCCAAGAAAAGTGAGCTCTCTTCCTTAACTTTTTTTCAAGTAGCTTAACAAATTATTTTTATAGTGTTACAAAATATTCAAAATTAGAGACAAAATGGAGTTAGGTGGTGTGTTAAGTCAAATCTTTAGTAAAGTTTATGATACAGTCATGTTACTTTAGAGTTTATCATCATCCTCATCTAATTAAGTGAGAGCCCAGACACCACCTTTCAGTGAATGTCATTTGGCAGAAATTTAGCTTTTTTTTTTTTTCACAGCAGTACATCAAAGGAGAGAACACTGTATAGCACAGTGAGGCAATGAGCTCCTTGGTGGCAGGGACATATTTTCCCTTTCTTTTGAAAGTTAAAATGTTTCATGGTTTCAGCCAACTTTCTCCAGGGCTCTGTACATCATGTACATTCAATAAATAACTTGCATGTAGTTGATATGAGCACAGAAGATAAAATTTATAGAATCTATTTCCTATAATCAGTTCTTTCTATAAACATGGGAGATGTTGGGATATTCTTATAAAAACCTATTTTTTCCTAAGGAATTTTTGCAAATTTTCTATTTGTGATCACTAAAGCTATACTTACATGTTCAGTAGCAGAAACATTAAATAATTGTTCTGAGTGTAACTTTTCCTTACACTCCTTACACTCCCAGCAGTCTGGATTGGCAAAATCAGTGGAGACTTGGTATTCCCCACATTCATGGTGTCATTAGTCCAACTTAGAGTTTCTTAGTACTGGAACTATTGACAATTGGGCCCATATAAGTCTTTGCTGTGGGGAAATGTCTTGTGCATTGTAACATGCTTATCAGTATCCCTGGCCTTTGCCCAATGGGTGCCAGCAACATTATTTCAGTTGTGATAATAAAAAATGTCTCCAGACACTGCCAATTGTGTCCTGAAGGTAAAATTACCCCCAATGAGCTGAGGAAGAACATGGTGGGAGACTCTCACTAACAACTATCTCACAAGATGGTTATAAGGATGAAATAAACTGTTTGTTTTCCTGTTTGGTAAAGCACATAGCACAGGTCTGGTACATAATACGTGTTTAGTAAATACTAATAGCATGCCAATTGTAGCCCTATCCTTTCATTGTAATTGTGCCTCCTATACGGTTTATTTTTTTTCTTCAAAGAGAATAGTAAAAACAAATCCAAGGCATTTTCTTGAAATTTAACTCTTGATTATGTGTGCAAGGAGGAAGCACAGTTTTAGAAACTCTGTCCTGGCTTCAAGTTTTCCTTATCCCAACCTTCTAATTGTGTCAATTAGAATATAGGAACAAGAAAACAAAAGGAATTCTACTTTTAATAACATTTACTGTTATCTCATTACATTGAACATTAAAACTGAAAAAAACCCTAATAATTTTAAAAAGTAAGAGTCAGGAGATGGCTCGGTGTGCCTCCATGCGGGCGGGCATCCTAAGCTGTGGGCCCAGGTGTTGCAGCCACTCCTATGCTCAGGTACAGCTGTCCCCATCAGCCAACTTGAGAGGATCACACGGCAGAGTTCACTTAGTGAGAGATGGCTCACATATTAGAAGTGTAGACACAGTGGGAGTTAAAAACAAGGACTATTACTTTTAATGTATTTTTTTCTAACTGCCGATAAGTTTATTATAAAATGAATTTCATAGATAGCTTTCTTTGCTTTTATTCCTGGACTTTGATAGTTCGTTCTACCTCTCCCCACCCCCTTCTGTCAAGCACAGAAGACAAGGAAAGGCCAAGACCAAACCCTGACTGATTTGGCAGGCAAAGAGACAATAAGCCACTTTTAGATTTAGAGACTTAGCCTGGCTAGTGTTTCTCAGTGGTTACTGCATTGGCCTGTGCACCAAATGGTCGAGGGTTCGATTCCCAGTCAAGGGCATGTATCTGAGTTGCAGGTTCGATCCCCAACCCTGGTTGGGGTGAGTACAAGAGGCAACCAATCGATGTGTCTCTCTCACATTGATGTTCCTTTCTTTCTCTCTCTCTCTCTCTCTTCCCTCAATTCCTTCCATTCTCTCTAAAAAGTCAATGGAAAAAATATCCTTGGGTGAGGATCAATAACAAAAGTAAAGAAAAGATTTACAGAGTTTATTACTTACATAGACTGCAAAAGGAAAAGTAACTAAAGATGCCAGCTGCCAGATCTTATTCCAACACACCTAAAGGGTTTCTACCAAAACCAAAGGGGTTGAATAACTGCAGTGTTTGTGGTGGGACACCCTATTGCTGAGCAGCCATGCTATGCTACACCTAAATAGTTTTACAAACTGCCACTGTACCCTGAAGGGCATGGAGCAGAAATCCTTATACTTCATCATAGGTGATGAGAAGCTGTTTCATGACAGCCTCCTAGGGGAGATGAAAGGGTGATGGGAAATGGCCCAAGGTTGTACCTCAACCATCTCCTGTTTGCCTATTTTCTGGGAGGATCACCAGGCCATGACTCAGAGGAGCCCAGGTTCAAGCTTTTGCCCCTGTGGAAAGTTGCTAGTGTTTCTCAGTACATCTTTTGAGGAGCCATTCCCCTACATTTCCTAGTTCTTTTGCTCTAAACCGTTTCCCACTATCTATTAGGAGGTTTTATAGTATCCTTCTTTCTTTATGCATACACACAGTTGAACAGTATTCTTAGTCTGTAATGTGAGCTGTGGGTATAAATTTTACCATCCTCAAAATTTGGATGGAAAAAAATCCACAGTATTTCATTTTTCAAAAACAAATTATACCTGACTAGAAAGGCTCCGTTCTTCAGGTATATCTAGAAAGTCAATCTCAGTCATTAATGTGCCTCCCTTTCCTTCAGGGTCATGCTAAAGCATGAGGGCTTGAATCAGTCCCAAAGAGGACAGAGGATATTCTCAACTTTGCTCTCCACTGGTCATTGTGGATATCCTCCCTGTCTAAGTCTCCATGGCCAGTGTTTGCTTCTTGACCTGCCCTACTTGCACATGAGGTTGTCGGTTTCGGCCTAGTTTGCAGCTTCTCTGGGGGGTTAAGGTGGCTACTCAACCATTCTTCAGGGCCCTGCCAACTACCTGGGTGCAATCTCTGCTATTTCCCTAAGCCCACCAAAACATCCCCCCTCACATCTTTCTCTTTTGCAACTTCCTCCCCACTCCTCTCTCTTCATGAGTTAATCAACACAATTGCTCCTGAATAGGATTTTAGAAACACCTTGCTCTCCTTTTAGGAATATCTGTTAATGAACTACAGGCTAAAACTAGTAAGTATTCTTCTTGCTAACTCACCCTGTTAAACATATCCAATCATCAACAGATGACATGGAGCAGGAATGACATACTTACCAAGCTGACCTCATCCTTAGAGCTCCTGATGTTTTCCAGCATTTGCTAAATAGATACGCATTTCTAGAGCCCAAAACTCATTATGATGTCATTTTTAGAGGTATGCCAATGACTCATGGAAATATTTAGTCCACTATTTTTATCTCTAGATTTTCCATTCTTCTCCTACTACTTAATAAGAAAATATCTATTATGACATTTTAAAGCAAGGCCTTGCCCTAATTCATTCTTATTTGCTAATTTGTATCAGTTCAGTGGTTACACTATTTAGTTATATTCATGCTGAGAGTTGGGTTAATATAATTATGGGGTAATAGCTGGGAATGAGATGATGGATAACTATATAAGGATAGCCTACTCAAGTGTGTGTATAGATACAGTCAGGACTCTCAAATTAAAATATGCATACATTTCGACTTATAGAGTGGTAGCCAAGAACCAAGAATGAGGAGACAAAAAAAGACCAAGGCCAAAAACAATATAGTTGTGGGTGTGGAGAGGTCTAGGAACAAATTCCTGCCAGATGCCAGGCTGGCCTTTCTAGATCTTGCTCAGCAGCTTTCACTGAGGGCTGCAGACAGTTTCAAACCACCTAGTTCCTGGGATAATACTGGCTAAGCCTGCTACTGTACACTTCTGCTAACTCACCCTGTTAAATATATTCAACATTTAACAGGGTGTTTCTGCTTCCCACAAGTGGGGTTTTGGAATAGATCTTGCTTCTGTAAGCGGGCGGTCCCTGAGATGAGCCTCTAGGTATCTGCCTGATTACCATATTGCAGTTTTCTTCTCAGCCTGCACTGTGATATACTCAGCTCATCAGATACCCTGTTTGCATTACAAATACCCAACTGGACAGAGCCCTAACCCCAGCACACTTATTTGAGGCCTGGATGTCTTGGACGTCTTTTAATACTCTTGCTTCCTGCACATTTGGTTACTGGTTCTCTCAACCAGAGTTGCCACCCACAGCCTAGAAACCAGACAGGTGACATAGAAGACAGGAGTTTCTACTGTGTTAGTTCTTAAACTGTACTCCCTGACAAGAAGAATTTGAAGAAACGTATTCCTGAACACAGGGGAGCCCTCCACAGTGCAGAGCTCTGAGAATCTTCTTTTTCTTTTTCTTTTTTTGTTCCAAGTTTTTCTGGAATTCAGACGCATATTATTTCTTAGCCTCATTGAGCAATATAAAATTTCAAAATCCAAGCTGAAAAACACCATTATGGGAGGGGGGGATCAGAATAATATAACAGTGATAACAGTGTTCCTGTAAGGTGGTCTGCAACTTTTGCCCTTTTCTAATTGAATATTGAAAAATCTGAAAAAAACAAAAAGCAAAAACACAGCTGGAAGAAAATAGATTTTTATCTCTTTTTTAACTTTAGATCTCTCTCCCAGGAAAGAGAGAGAGATTGCTGGCAGAAAATAATGAAAACACAAGGGCTTGGGCTGCATGCTGGAAGAATTGCTCCTGAGACGATAAACATAGAATGCAGATAAGGACAGTCAAGATGCAGCCTGTTTGCCTTTTTTTTTTTTAATTTAAAGAAAATTGTGTTTCTCTTCCATTTCTATCCATCCTGGCTATGAAGTAACTGTCAACTCAGAGATCTGGAAGCTCCAGTTAAATAATGTAGACTTAATTACTTCAGTGCCCTTTAGGTATCTAATTCATGCTATAGATGATTGCACTGTCATTTTATCACTGGAAGGTACAAAATAATAGGTTCATCTTCAAAAGATGCAGTCTTAGCAGGACTAGTATTTTTACTTTTAGTATCCAGAGTACTGGAATAAAGGAAACCGCTAAATATAACTGAAAGTGGAAATGTGCATACATTTATTCGTTGCAAGCACTAAATCACTTGGGGTATTTCTTTCAATTTTAACAGAGCCAGATTTTCCCACCTCAAGGTGGAACTTTGTAATAATCATACTGTTATGGAAAAGAAAAGACCTTCCTGGGCCATTTCTGTGTCATGTAATCCAATGAAACCACTATTTTGAGTATTTTATTTTTTGTAAGACACATTTTGTCACATTTTAACATGTATCAAATCAGAATGCATCTTACATTAGGTGGTGAATCAGTTTAATTGGCTGTGTTTTCTTATTTTGTTGTGCATAAAATAACAGTGCATCTTTGTGGTCATGAAGAATGGTAGACTACTAATGCTTTCATTGTCTCATATGGGGAAGAACATACCGTGTTCATGGATTGGTAGAATCAACATCATCAAGATGTCCATACTACCCAAAGCAATCTATAGATTCAATGTACTCCCCATTAAAATACCAATGGCATATTTCACAGACCTAGAACAAACCTTCCAAAAATTCATCTGGAATAAAAAAAGACCCTGAATAGCTGCAGCAATCCTGAGAAAGAAGAACAAAGTAGGTGGGATCTCAATACCAGATATCAAGCTGTATTACAAAGCCACTGTTCTCAAAACAGCCTGGTACTGGCACAACAACAGACTTATAGATTAATGGAATAGAATAGAGAACCTAGAAATCGACCCAAACCACTATGCTCAATTAATATTCGACAAAGGAGGCATGAACATACAATGGAGTCAAGACAGCCTCTTCAATAAATGGTGTTGGGAAAATTGGACAGATACATGCAAAAAGATGAAACTAGACCACCAACTTACACCATACACAAAATTAAGTTCAAAATGGATAAAGGACTGAAACATAAGACAGGAAACCATAAAAATACTAGAGGAATCCACAGGCAGCAAAATCTCAGACATATGCCGAAGCAATTTCTTCACTGATATTGCTCCTAGGGCAATGGAAACTAAAGAGAAAATAAACAAATGGGACTACATTGTCTCATATGGTAAGAGCTCTTCATAAGGGAGCATTACTTATTTCATAGAATATGCTAAATAGGTAAACAAACTCAGCATACATTTTTTCCCCTAGTACTAAGGGGTGCTAATAGCAAAACACACAGTAAAGACCACAACACAATATCCTTTGATGAACTGAATGGCTTCTTCAATATGTAAATATTCTGATCTGTAGAATCTGTGATGGTGTTAGTTTACATGACAAAGGGATTCTGCAGGTGTGATTAAATGAAGGATCTAGAAATAGGGAGATTATCCTGGATTATCCTGGTGGAGCCAATGTAATCACAAGGGTGTTTATAAGAGGGAGGCAGGAGGGTTAGAAGCAGAGAAGATTTAATGAGAGACTAAAAGGTTGAAGTGATGAAGGTGCAGGAAGGGGCCATGGGCTAAGGCAGTGATGGCGAACCTATGACACGCGAACTCATTTTTTTGGTTGATTTTTCTTTGTTAAATGGCATTTAAATATATAAAATAAATATCAAAAATATAAGTCTTTGTTTTACTATGGTTGCAAATATCAAGAAATTTCTATATGTGACACGGCACCAGAGTTAAGTTAGGGTTTTTCAAAATGCTGACACGCCGAGCTCAAAAGGTTCGCCATCACTGGGCTAAGGAGTGAAGGTATCCTTTAGAAGATGGAAAAACAAGGGAACCAATTTTCCTCTAAAGTTTTCAGAAGGAATGTAGCTCTGCTGACACCTTGATTTTAGCCTGTAAAACCCATTTCAGACAAGATCAGACGAGTTCAGGATGGTATGGCTGTAGACTACAAGATCCATTTCAGATTTCTGAACTCCAGAACTATAAGATGAATAAATTTGCATTGTTTTAAGCCTGTAGGTTTATGTCATTTTTTTTTTACAGCAACAATAGGACACTAACATAATCCTCTCTAAGAAACAACCTCTGAAAAATACAAAATATTTTTTACAAATCCTTCTAGTTGGTCTCAAAATATATGCACATACTAGTAATTCTATCCTATTTTTTAAAAGATGTAGACCTCACCCAGCCAGGGTGGTTCAGTGGTTGAGCATCGACGTATGAACCAGGAGGTCACAGTTTGATACCTAGACAGGGCACATGCCTGGGTTTCGGGCTCGATCCCCAGTGTGGTGGATGCAGGAGGCAGCTGATCAATGGTTCTCCCTCATCATTGATGTTTCTCTCTCTCCCTCTCCATTCCTCTCTGAAATCAATAAAAATATATTTAAAATTAAAAAATATAAGATGTAGACCTAAAAAAAGTAAATAAAAAATAAAGTGACAGATGGATAGAAAGTTGGATAGATGAGTAGGCATATAATAAAGCAACAATAGTAACATGTCAATTATAGAATCTAGAAAGTAGGTCTGAATGTTCACTGTTCACTTTTTCTTTCAACTTTCCTATTTTTAAAAAACATTTTATAATAAAATATTGGGAGGGGGAAATGATGCATATTTGACAGCATTAAAATAGAGATGATGCCATTCTTTGAAAAAAATCAACTTTAGCCAACTGACTCTCTAAAAGCATAAGACTCTGCATGAATATTACTATGTAATTGGGTTAAATTATACCTTTTGTATTACTCCTAATTTTCAGTTATGTTGTTTCTTTATATATACAGTAGAAGCCCTGTGTTCTTTTCCTTCATTAAGAATATTTTTTTCTACAAAAGAATGACTTTTAAGATGCAAAAATAAATCAAATGGAGAATTTAACAATATGTACTGAAGGATATGCTTGTTGACTTTCTTATGTTAGCAAAATAAGTTTAAGACAACCTTAGTATTTCCCAATCCTAAGAAAAAGTGTGAAGAAAATTCACCTTTGATTCTACTCTCTTCACCAGCACCCACCTTCCTCCTTCTCCTCCTCTTCCTCCTCCCTCCCTCCCTCCCTCTCTGTACAAAAGGATTGGCTCTATAGTTGGAAAATAAACATGTAGTTCTTCCTCATACCCAGGTTGTTCTTTACCAAGATGGTCTCATTTTAATAGTATTTTTTCCAAAATTTTAGTGCCTTCAGAACCTATAGTGAATGAATAAATATGGCAGAGTTTACAGTTCTACAAAGTGCTATAAATAGCTCTGAATCACTGAAAAATAAAGCCAGGCTTGCTTCCAAAATCTGCTCCTAAGGTTAGTACTGTAGCCTATACATGGTCAACAAATTCCTGCTATCTGATTAGTAAGGAAAATCACATAAGAACTGTAAAACAGGCTATTGTTTTCTGATTATTTCTATGTCTTTTTATTCCCAGTTATGCTCACAGTCCACAGCACTGCCTCAGAAATTTTATGAAAAGTAAAATACATAATAGAAACAATAAGATATAAAATTTTTATCCCACCTTAAATTCAGTGATTTTTTTATCACAATCATATCTCAATTGGTTAATTGACACAGAGAGTAAGGATGGAGGCAGGCTTTATATGTAGGCATCTAACTCCAGTGCTCTTGCCCTTGTCCCCTATACAAGCCCCACAGCAATCCCTTGTACTTATAAGCACTACATAAATGTTGGTTGCCGTTGGAATTGAATTGGCTCTTCCATTTAAAGCAAGGTAAGTTTTATTTTTCAATATATCCCCAAGGAAAGAGAAAATTGGACTTTAAAAACAAAGCATATCAAAAAGCCCACTGCATATCTGAGACCTCAACCAATACAAATTGCAGGAAAAGGCATATTGGGGAGTTTGTTTGTTTGTTTGTTTAATCCTTACCCAAGGGTATTTACCCCCCCCCCTTTTTTTTAGAGAGAGAGAGAGAGTTGAAGGGAGGGGGAGAAACACACAGAGAGAGAGAAAGATCTCTGTGAGAGAGACACATAGATTGGTTGCCTCCTGCACGTGCCTCGACCAGGGCGGGGGATCGAGCCTGCAACTGAGGAACGTGCTCTTGGCTGGAATCAAACCCAGGACTCTTCAGTGTGCGGGCTGACATTCTATCCACTGAGCCGGTAGGGAAAAACATAGTTTTGATTTATTTAGAATATCAGGATATGGTAAATTATTTTTGTAAAAAAAATAATTAATGAATACAAACTTAGAGACCATGGAAGGCCACTTACATTTTCATCTCTCTCTCTCTCTCTCTCTCACACACACACACACACACACACACACATTTGTCCAAAACTAAGTTATTGCTAATATGTTTCTGGTTCAGCAGAATATGTAACCATAACAAGTCACCATTATATTTAACGTTATCAGTAAACAGTAGTGCTATCCATGGTACTTTGCTTTTCAAGCTCTTATGTTAGTTTAGAGCTATGTCTTTGAAATGAATCCTCTTATGCAGCATTCTTGCTTAATGCCTCGCAATGTTGGTTAATACAAAATAAACTTGAATTGTCTTAATAAAAGTAAAAGATGATCCACGTTTTTGATGAACAATACGTGAAAAATTGGACCCAGGCAGGAACAAGTTGCTGATGAAACTCTCAGTGATCTTTGAAAATAAAGATTCCAAGACCTATTGAACTTTCTGTCTAAATGAAAGCATTTTTCTTTTCTCAAATAATCAGAGAAGAGAATAATATCAAGACAATAGCTATCAAGACAATCCACTTAAATTGAGGTTATGAAACTAAATTATCAATATATATATAAGCAAGAGGCAGAAAGTAAAGCATTTTATTGGATGAGCAATTATAATTCAATATTAAGTGTTTTTTAAATACCTCCCCATTCCCAAAATTGTTTCCATATAATTGTTTTTGCTTTTTCTTTGAGTGCATTATAAAGAAAAACTAGAATTGTGAATACTACCTTATTAGCTACTGCACAGAAGAAAAGAATTGTTCCAATTGTTTATGATAAAGAGATGAGAAGTACTATATCCTCTAGCTCATTCCAACACCACTCAGTTTTTTTTGCAGTGCCTTACTTGTGCAGAAACAAAAATGCAATAGACTACAGAAATCCCAAACACTACTTTTGAATTTATATGGTTTGTGCTCTATTAACTTTTAAAACAATTTGCTTATTAATACTAATGGCTCAGCACATCAATTTAAGAGAACTCTGCCCTGATGGTTAGAGAGTCTGGATCTCAACAGGATTCTCTTTCTATTAGAAGCAATGAAATACAGGATGAGCTATTAGAATTGAGGGGTGAGTTGGGGGGAAAGAGGGGAGGTAAGGGTGAGGGATTGCAAGAGAAAATATCATGAAGTGTTCTTAAGCTTGCAGGGATTTATGGGATAATTTCCATCCTCTAAAGAGATTTTTGAAGATAGTTTATGCTTTTTTGTTGCCAGCAGTGTCTTCTGTTGAAATGAGATAATTTCAGTAATTGCATACCTCAGAAGAGCAAGAGAAAGAAGATCAACATTGGCACATTCCTTCTAAGATACCAAACTAAACAGACTGACACCCTGAGTTAAGGACAGAGAAAAGTTCAAGCTTTGCACATGCCATGCCTCAGCTATCCTGTCATATATTTAGTTATATGGGTGGTGTTTATATGCTTAAAACAAATATCCGTGTGATACAGCTACCCAAAACATGATAAAGGTGACAGGAGTTTATTGGCAAAGTACCTAAGGGAGCAGAATTTCTTTTAAAAATGTCTGAGTTAGATATAATTTGTCAGTTACATGAAGAATGGTGCATGGGTGTAAAAATATTCCAAGTCTTCATAAAATGAATGGTGTCTATCTTTTCTGAGGATATAAAGTTGATAAACCAAGAAGCTGAGCATGGAATGATGAAGTTGCTAACTAATGTCATGAAATAAAAAGCTTTCAGGTTTCATTATCCAATCTTCCACACATGGTACAAATTTCTTTTAAAATGTGTCTCTTGTTGAGTTTATTATTCACATTCATGTCTCCATGGCATTTAAGAAAAGGCTGAAAAACTTTTATTAACATCTAAAATATGGCCCTTCTCACTGAAATGAGATGAACTGCCCCCCATCAAAACAAAACAAAACAAAACAAACAAGAAGCAGACATTGTATTTTTCATCAAATATTTAAATAGAGATTAACTAGAGACTATACTAGGACTATAGTATAGTCCTAGAATTTCAGTATAGTCCTATTTAAATATTTTTCATCAAATATTTAAATAGAGATAGTGAAGGCAGTTTTTTCTAGGAGCCAATGGGAAGTGATCTGTATCTATCTAACAGAGATCTGGGCATCCTTGTGTGTGTATGTGTGTGTGTACACATTTTTAAACAAAAATGCCATCCTGCTTCCAAAGCCCTGGACCTCTAAGCAAACTGACCAGAGCCCCTCCACCAGACACCTCTCAGCAGGCCAGGCCGGGCCATGTAAAGCCTGCTGACTTGCCACGTGGAGGGCAGAGGCTCACGACCACATCCTCTTGTTTCCCCCTCCCCTGATGTCTTTGGGGTTCTTTTATGTCATTTATGTGACAATTATGAATTTATCATTCCAAAAATTCCACAGATTTTAACATCTATCTATCCAATACTGTGTACCTGCTCACCTACTTCCTCTCAATCAAGAGTCTGCCTCAGAGTCCTCATGAGCCTGTCACCTTGACAACCTTCTGTGCTTACCCTGCTCCCCCTAGTCATGTATAATTTCACAGCTGCTCATTATAGTGAGACATGACAGTAGTTCATGTCTTATGAATTTCAGTATAGTCCTAGTAAGAACATAGAAATAAAAGAAGATAGGTTAAAGCAGCAGTTCGCAACAGTTTTGGTATCTCTGTATCCCTTAACAATCTTAAAAATTATTGAGGACCCTGAAGAGTTCTTGTTTATGTGAATAATGCCTATGGATATTTATTGTATTAAAACTGAGAGATTTAAAAATATTTATTTATTAATTCATTTAAAAATCACAAACTCATTACATGTGTCACATTAATAATGCATTTATGAAAAAATACCCTATGTTAACCACGTTTGAAAAAAATATAATGAGAATGTCATTATTTACATGTTGGCAAATCTCTCTAATGTCTGATGTAATAGCCAGAATTAAATGTAGATTCTGACCTCTCTTATCTTCTTTTACAGTTAATCTCTTGTGATATCACACATCATATAGATTCTGGAAAAATTATACGGTATACTTATGAGGGAGAGTAATGAAGGCAAATAACTGTCGTTTTAATGTTTAACCTCACTGATTGTGGAGTCTTTTACACTTTGTGTGGTATAACCCTGAAAGCATCTCAGCATCCCTAAAGCCATCCTTGGATTTCATTTTGAGAATCTCTGAAATAAAGGAATTTAAGAAAGGGACCATTGAGATTACAGTGCAGTGTCTCCTAAAGAACAGAATCCTTTTGAAGTAAAAATAATTTCTTGGACTCTCCAATGATCACTTAAATTATCTCCAAAATAATATAAGTGTAAACTAAAAACAAGGTGGAAATTCCATTGCATGAGTACTTAGACAACTATTAATTTGAAATTTAAAATTATCAAGTAAATATAAACAAAAATTAAAAATTCTTAACATTGACTTAATGTGACTGATGATTTTTGCTGAAACAAAATTGCCTCTTCTAACATGAATATCGTACTCACTACTCTAGTAGCAAGGTTTGTCAACATGTTTGTACCATCATGTGCCATGAATAACCTCTCTCTCTCTCTCTTACTGGAACTCGGGTGCACAAAATTTAATAAATCATAATCTTCAGCTCATCATACATTGTCATCAATAGATTCATGGTCCTCTTTTATTTAGTTATCTAGTTAATGTTCACAATGTTATAGACAACAGTAAACCCACCATTCAAAATAAAGTTTAGGATCTTGACAAAAACAATACCAATGGCACCAATGGCAACTATCATTCTAAAGTCTGTATTTACCATCCCTTTTGCTTTTAAAATATATTTATTTCATATACATAGTTTTATATATGCCTTAACAGGTTTACATATTTCTAAAAAGTGTATTTTTTATTTTTATTGTTTTTAACTTCATAAAAGAAGACATATGATATACAATATTTGGAGAGTTATTTTTTCTTTATTATTATACTAGAGGCCCAGTGCATGAATGCGTGCAAGGGGCTCGGCCCTCGCAGCCCCGGCTTCGTCCAGAATGTCATCCGGACCGTCGTTCTGCTGTTTGGTCTAATTAGCATATTAGCTCTTTATTATATAGGATTGCTAATATCCATCCATATTCTACTGTGGCATGATGCAGCACTTCATTCATTTTATCTACTGTATAATATTCTATTGTGTGAATATATGACAAACAGTGCTGCTTTGAACATTCTTATTCACATCTCATATTGTACATGTGTAAAAGAACTCATTTGTTCTACCATATTTTTCTATTCAAACCATAGCAAAAGCAAAACCTATAGTATATCTAACATTAGATGCCCTTTTGGCTCAAAAACATTATTTATGTAATAAAGAGAGAGCATTATTGAGCATTTACTATATGGCAGACAATTTTCTAAGATCTCAACACATCAACTCTTTTAATATTCATACCAAACTTATGAGATTGGTACTATCATTTTCTCATTTTACAGACAAGAACACTGGCAAACAAAGAATAGAGTAGGTTACAAAAGATACTGCCAGCTCAGCTGGCCTGGCTCAGCTCTTAAGCATCAACCTATGAACCAGGAGGTCACAGTTTGATTCCCGGTCAGGGCATATGCCCAGGTTGCGGGTTTGATCCTCAGTGTGGGGCGTGCAGAAGGCAGCTGATCAATGATTCTCTCATTATTGATGTTTTTATCTCTCTCTCCCTCTCCCTTCCTCTCTGAATTCTCTATCTATCTATCTATCTATCTATCTATATATATGGAGATATTGCCAGGATTTAAACCCAGGCAGTAAGGTTCCAGAGCTTTCTCTCTAATTACAAACACCATTATCCAACCAGGCTATGATTACATTAATTATTTTAGGTTAGAATTGAAATAAAAACAAACATTTTAAAATCTGTATATAGTTTTCTGAACATGCTAAAAATTTATCTGTAGACCCTAGTTTGAGAAATAATGTTATCATGGAATGACTGATTGGACCTTCTCCACAATCTAGAAATTAAATCAAATTTATTGTTCAGTAGTAGAAATGCAACTAACACTGGCATAAAATAAAATAATTTATGGACTTACAAATGTGGGAACGATGTAGAGCAGTCAGAAAAAAAATGTTGCAGGAGAAATAGACACAACGATACTTGGAGACTTCAACACCCCTCTTTCAACAATTAATAAAACAACTGGATAAAAATAATCAACGTGAATAGGGAAAAATTCAACGGCACAATTAACAGGATCTAAGCAACATTTATAAGGCATTCCAAACAACAACTCTTCACATTAAAATCTACTGCTTTATCTTACATTATAAATGAATCTTTTACCCAAGAATGACCTACTATCATCAGGAGCAGTCATTTGAAAAATATTGGTTCTCTGAGTTATGCCAATCTCCCAAATGTTGACACATTTCATTTACACAGTATGAAAATTACATTTGTTAATATCATCAATTATCTTTAAGATAAATCTTTAAGCATTGGCAAATACAAGTTTTCCAAAACTCTAATTTTTGTTTCAAATTTTGGTATTTATCATTGGCAACAAATACGGTTATTTTCCTTGAAATCACAGGCTCACATTGTTCAATTTTCTAGAAAATATCTCCAAATACTAAGTCTAAACTACACTTTTCTCTGCCAATAATTTTTTTCAAGTAAAAATGGTATTGCATAGAAAAAGCAGCTATTTAGCTCACAACTCCAACAACTGCATAAATGTTATTCCTATTACGTGAGTATGCAGAAGTACTTCATTTGGTAGAAGTACTTTTTATTTGGTCACAAAGAACATTAAAAAAGGTATTCAAGTATCAAGTGTAATAAAGTTATTTTTACTGCCACATCTATGACATTCTTAAGTAAAGATGGCATTAAATTTTTTTTGAATATGAGTGTATGGCCATGAAAAAGACAACAATTATTATTTTTAAGTATTACTTATTGATTTCAGAGAAGAAGGATGAGGAAGAGAGATTGAAAAATCAATGATGAGAATCAATGATTGGCTGCCTCCTGCACACCCCATACTGGGGATTGAGCCAAAAACCCTGGCATGTGCCCTGACCAGGAATCAAACTGTGACCTTCTGGTTCATTGGCAACCACTAAGCCACACTGGCCAGGCTATTATTTTCTTTTTTAAATCCTTATCCGAGGATATGCTTTCATTTATTTTTAGAGAAAGAGGAAGGGAAAAGAGAGGGGGGAAAAAATCGATGTGAGAGAGAAACACCAATCCGCTGCCCCATGTACTCGCCCAGCCCAGAGATGGAATCGGAAACCTAGGTATGTGTTGTGACAGGGAATTGGACCCCCAACATACTGATTGACACTCCAATCAACCAACCCACCCAGCCAGGGCAAGACAATGATTATTTTATAATTTCATGCCAGCAATTTTACCCATCATTTCTTTTGCACCAATACTGCAGACAACAACACATTGAAATGGGCAAATAATGTCTTAATATTATTATTAAAATAGTAGTCATGACTTCATGGATGCCCTGAAAGGGTAAGGGAAGCAAGCCCAGGTGTCAAGGGACCACATTTTTAATAGCAACTGCTCTGTTAGAATAAATATTTTGCTTCTTTATTAAACTGGTGTTTTCAGGCTACTAGAACAATAACTAGCACATAGTGGGTTTTCAACTGATAATTGTTGGATAAAGAATGAATGATGAATGGAAAGAATTAGTATTTTAGATAAAGAAATCCAAAACACTAATTCAAAAAGATATATTCAGCCCTATGTTCATTGCAACATTACTTACAAAGATAAATGATTCATCCACAAATTAGTTAATGCACCTTATTTCATATTGAGTAAACCATGAAAAACAATTGTTCTAGTTTGAGGTCTAGTATATAAAATCAGATGCAAATAAAGAAATACACATAGTATGGGTACAAAACAGAGATATTCAGGCATCCAAATTGAAAAAGAAGAAGTAAAACTGTCATTATTTGCAGATGACATGATACTATTGAGAGAGAACCCTAACAATTACACTGAAAAACTATTAGAACTGTTACATGAAGTCAGTAAAGTAGCAGGATACAAAATTAATATTCAGAAATTGACTGTATTTTTATACACCAATCAGAAAGAGAAAATGTTTTAAAATCTCATTTACAATTGCATCAAAAGGAATAAAATGCCTAGAAATAAATTTAGCCAAGGAGATAAAGACCTTATTCAGAAAACTATAAGACATTGTAGAAAGAAACAGAAGATACATATAAATGGAGGGATATACTATGCTCATGGATAGGAAGAATTAGCATTGTGAAAATGTTAATACTACCTAAAGCAATCTATAGATTCATTGCAATCCTTATCAAAATACCAATGGCATTTTTCAGAGAACTGAAATGGCCAAGGTATGGAAGCAATGGTGTCCATGGATAAATGATCAGATAAAGAAGTAGTACATACAATGGAATATTACTCAGTCATTTAAAAAAATAAAATCTTACCATTTGAGACAACATGAATGGACCTAGAGGGCATTATGCTAAGTGAAATAGACAGACAAAGAAAATACCATATAATTTTACTTATATGTGAAATCTAAAAATTAAAATAAATGAAAGACACAAAACAGAAACAAACTTATAAATATAGAGAACAAACTGATAGTTGCCAGATGGGAGGGTCTGGGGAGATGAGTGAAAAAGGTGAAGGGATTAAGAAATACGAGATGCCTGGCCGGTGTGGCTCAGCAGTTGAGCATCAACCCAGAAGCCAAGAGGTCACCCGTTCAATTCCCAGTCAGGGCACAAGCCTGGGTTGCAGGTTGCGGTCTCCATGCCCAATAGGGGGCCTGCAGGAGGCAGCTGATCAATGATGTTATTTCTCATCAATATCTCTCTCTCTCTATCCCTCTCCCTTCCTCTCTCTCTCTCTCTCTCTCTCTCTCTCTCTCAAAATCAATAAAAACATATTCAAAAATGAAAAAAAAAATACAAAATGTCAGTTACAAAATAATCTCTGGGATACAAGGTACAGTGTAGGAAATATAGTCAATAATATTGTAATAACTACATATGGTGTCAGGGGTGTACTAAACTTATTGAAGAGGATTATTTCATAAATTATGTAACTGTCTAACCATGATGCTGCACACCTGAAAATAATAAAATATTGACTATCAACTGTAATTTAAAAAATAATATTCATAAGACATCATGGAAACCCTGAATTCTTTTTTATTTCAAACTTCCATGTAAATCCATAGGGGATGGTAGTAACCCTTTTTTATTATTCAGATGAATCAGATGATAAATTCATTATTAAAATGTGGGCTTTACTTTATAATTACTTTATAGGAATCAGTTAAACCAGATTATCCCAGAAGAGGAAAAAAAAAAAAAGCTATAACAATATGCCTCTGGAATGATTACCCAAACATCTAATATAGTTATTATGATTATCTATATTTTTGTTATAGATTAACTTACAGTAGATAATACTCTGTGTATTAGATTTTATTCTTTAATAAACTGTGTGTGTATATAATATATATATTATATATATTATAAAACATGCCACTTAACCTAAAACACAGGGAAAGGGAGTCTTTTAGTTATGTAAGTAGCTATTAGAATAAACAGCAAGATTCAAAACCTCCTTTGAATGGCCCATCAACCATTCACAGGCAGCAGTATATAGTCAAGAGTTTGGGGTTAGAAGGAATAAAAGCATGTTTGGAATTCCAGCTTCATTCCCTTCCATCTCTGTAAGCCCCTAGGTGAGATTTTGATTTATATAGCCCTAAGTTCCTCATGTATAAAGAGAGATCATAAAATTGATTTTATTTTTAAAATTTTTTGTTGGTTTCCAATGAAGTAATGGATGTGAAAGTAGCTTATAAATTTTAAGGAAAAGATGAACAGATAGTAATATTAATTACTATTTTTCCAATTCAAATTAGTTATACCTGAACTATCTTCTTAAGTTATCCATATTGGGGAAAAGGTTCTTAATTATGAATATTAAACTAACAAAAGAGCCTCTTAATTTTGAGTATCAAGAGTACTGAAAATTTAAATAATAATTTCCTATCTTGAACTTGATGAGCTCTAGTTCATCCATGTTGTAAGGCTCCCCTCTCAAAAAAAAAAAAAAGAATTTAAGATCTAAGATAGCAGATGAAAAAGGCTTAATTTAAATATACAAACTACAGAAAGAACACCTATTAGACATTTAATAGCTAGCTACTCTATATGACCACATTAAGGTAATACTATTTTTGCATGTAAAGTGTGTCTATCTCTAATGTAGTCAATTATCTCCCACAGCATGAGACCATTTCCAACATATGCACATGAGAGTAATAGCATAGTATATTGTTTGTTTGAAAGTAATAGGTACCTGAATGTATTCGACTATACTGACATACCTTTAATGTCCCAGAGTTTCTGAAAAGGACTGTTAGGACTGTGAACTAGCAATAGTGTATGAATGCTTCAGTATGCAGTACTGATTCGATTCTTAGAATAAATGCATTGGGAAATCTTTCTTTTTATTTTATTTTCCTTACAAATGCAGAGGTGGGCAGGGGATGGGGGATAGCTATAGAGATCATTTCTTGTGTTAGTCTGAGCACCCCTGTGGAGAGGATCCAAGCATAAAGTTTCCTTTGAAGTGAATGGAATCTCCACACTCAGGTCAGCTCTGAGGATATATAGAGTAAAGCAAGAAACTGGCTGCATGAAGGAGACATTAGCATTTAAATGAGGCTAGGCTTAAAAGAAAATTTGTATCAAAAAATACTAAGATTTGAAAACTAAGATACAATCTTTTCAGCAATCCTAGGTCAAACCGCGTTGAATCAGAAGCAGGTCTTTCTTCAATCTAACACAAAGAAAACAATAGAAAATGTTCAAAAAGCTTAAAGATTGGGTCAAAAATAGGGGTTCTATATCGTATTGAAATATCACAGATGCCAAGTATCCCTACTGTGTATACACACAGAAGTCTCCCAACATCCATGTGTTATATGTGTCCCAAATCCTAATTTTCATTCTGTATTTAATACTTGTAAACTGGCAAAGTAAAAAAAAAAAAATAGCCATCACAAAACAGTATTCCAGTTAAGAATCCAAGCATAAATCTTGCTGATGTAAGTAAACCCAGCATAGGAAATACAATCTTTGAATATAAACTGTATCATCCATTTATAAAACCAAAATAGAAACCAGAATCAGAGTTATTTCTGCAGTATCCATCATCTGTCAATCAAGAGCTAGCCTTTGAATAATATCCCTGTTCAAGACACTGTGCTCACCTAAGTTTAAGTTATGGTTCCTGATTTTGATGTTTACACATAAAAAGATAGTTATAAGGCAGTAACAGTTGAGCACCAAAAATTCTTTGAGGGAAGAAAGTCATATAAGCTAAGATGGCCTGAAAAGGCTTTCTAACCAGTTCTAGAAAGATGGAGAGCATTTAGCTCAGTGGGGTGGAGTATTGAGGTCCATAGAGAGGTGCCCAAGCAGAGATTTGGCAACAGTTAGGAAGACTGAGTTTGGAAGATAAAAAGAAGACCAAATGGACCAGAGCTAAGGGTCCTGTTAGTGCCTGGTGAGAGATAAAAGAGGAAAGGAAGGTTGGGATCAGACTATAGAGGTCTCTCCATATCAGATCTCTCACGGCAAGACTCAGACCCATAAAATCATATGTTGAAAGGGACAATGGCGATGATCAGGTCCAACTCAGCAGTTAGCACTTGATTCCCTCCAGCACTCATAATAAATTGTGGTCCAGCCTCTGCTTGATGAATGATGCATAACTGGTGGGCATATTGTTCTGAAAGCAACTCTTTCACTATCTTAAAACCCTGGCCTCTTCTCCTTGCATACATAACAATTCATATAATATGAACCTCCAAATTGTGTTTTAATAAATGACTGAATAGCATACTCTTATTGCTGGGAGACTTCACAGAATGCAAATGGAATAGCCAGGGGAGGTATCATAGAAAAGGAAGACATCAACAGACTTGGAAGAATGGGTAGCACTTAGGAAGCAGAGATGAAAGGGATGGATTCTGGGCAGGGAAGTTTTAGGAGCAAAAGTTCAGAGGCAAAAAGAATATGCATTCAGGGGGTAAAGACTACAAAATTCAACCTATTTAGGACAAATGTTTTCACTGAGAAGGCTAAATATGAAAACCCTCAAAAAGATGTTAAAAGAGTTTAGATTTGTTGATGTAGATAATAAGTTGCTATTGTGGGGGGAGGAAAATAATTTTAATTCTACCCTTCTAAGTTCTTCTGGTTGATCTAATAATCAAATTGACATGAGACAGATTAACAGAAAAAAAAATTTATTACGTATGTACATATGGAAGCTCTGTAAGAATATGTGACCTGAGGCTCTGGCCAGATAACTCAGTTGTTTGGAGCATTGTCTCATACACCAAAATGTTGTAGGTTCCATTACCCGTAAGGGCACATACCTAGGTTGCAGGTTCAAACCCCAGTTGAGGTGCATACAGGAGGCAACTGATTGATGTTTCTCTCTCACATTGCTATTCCTCTCTCTCTCTCTCCCTTCCTCTCTCTCTAAAAAAAATCAATGAAAACATATCCTCAGGTGAGGACTTAAAAACAAAAAGAATATGGGAGTGAGGACAAATCAGGAAGGTGAGTTCTAAAAGCCATTCTGGATTAAGGAGAGGAAGGAAGGGTCTGGGATGTCAAAGGGAAAGTAGGCAATTCACAAGTATATGAAAGAGTAAACAGTTGGCCCTAACCGGTTTGGCTCAGTGGATAGAGCATCAGCCTGCGGACTCAAGGGTCCCAGGTTCGATTCCAGTCAAGGGCATGTACCTTGGTTGCGGGCACACTCCAGTAAGGAGTGTGCAGGAGGCAGCTGATCAATGTTTCTCTCTCATCGATGTTTCTAACTCTCTATCCCTCTCCCTTCCTCTCTGTAAAAAATCAATAAAGTATGTTTTTTTAAAAAGAGTAAACATTTGGTAAACAAATTTTTGCCAGGCCACCCAGAAACAATGGGACAGAGAGGGGAATCTAACTAATAGACTTTGCTAGGTAACTCCCTGTCTGCCATACTTAATTCATTGTATGCTAAGATGTTAGCTCCCTTTCAGCAGGTTTTTCTATCTGAGTTCTTTTAGGCAATTAAGGGGGAAGTAGAAGGCTCTTCTTGAATCTTTTATTTTCTGAAAAATAACCAGTTTAAAATAATCAATAGCCCCCAAAATGCATATTTTGGATGGTAAAAGTCTGTTTCTCCACACTGTAGTAGTTTCTTGTGTAAAATTAGCACTCAGGATGTGAGGAAAACATATACTGAAAGTAGCATTTTAGAAAGATCAGACTAATGGTAGTGGACAGGGCAGATTAATTTAGAGAAAAACTAGAGGCAGAAACACCACTTAAGAGTATTTTTAATTATAAAAAAAAATAAGGATGAAATTATTGCAACCACCTTAGGAAACAATGGCATCAATTCATAAAGCTTCACAGGCACATACTCCATGGCCCAGCAATCCTGCTCCTTCACATAGTCCCCAAAGTAACTCTCAAATATGCACCAGGAAACATGTGTATGAATGTTTGCTCAGTATTATTCATATCAGTAAAATCCCAGAAAGCTTTCAAATATTCATTAAGAATATACCTTGTAACCTATTCAGATACAGCAATGAAAATGAGTGAACTACAGCCCCATCAGCATGTGAGAACCATCAAAACACAAAATCAATTGGGAAAACTACACACAGGCACACACTGGGATTGGGATCCAGGAATCTAAAATATTCCCTCTTTCCCTCATTCCCTTTTTATCTTCCTTTCTTCATCATACATAGTCAAACTGGATTGACAGGAAGGGCTGCCTTTTATCATGTTCCACTTCCCAGGCATTCAAGGACTCTTACAGGTCCCACAAATCAGTCCTGCTGCTGCCCCTTGCCTCACCCTCAGCACTGCTACCTGGGCTTCTCTGCAGGTCACAGCATCATTCCCCGACTGCTGCAGATGTTGCAGACGTCTCTCACAGCTCTTCTCTGAGCACTGACCCACACCCTTCCCTTATCCTCCAAAACTCAGCAAAGCCAGGATATGGGGTTGAGAAAATGGACACAAGGCAGATAGGGAACTTTAAACTTGGATATTCGTGACTGCTGTGCAGAGAGTCCATTACTCATACCCCTCTACAACAATCTTCCTACTGATCACCTCTCTCTGATTGCTCTGCTGCTGCTACCAATACTCTGCCATTGACCAGAGTATATTTTGACCAATTCCTCCATACCTGCTCTAGGTATGCAGGCATTCAATGTCTCAGGTGCTGTTTCCTGAGGAGGTTCGGCCCTTTATTTTAGGAGAGTAAAAATGCCCACTTGTGCATCCACCTAGCACAAAACCCTCTTACAAAAGGTCACAGCAGAGTGCCTGGTGCTCAAGCATCAAGAAAATGCTGGCATTTTAAAATTTTATTAATAAAATTTAAAAGTTTTTTTCTTGTAGCCATCAATATTCAGAAACACAGGGGTCTAATCTCAAAGTACTTCCTTGCATTAATTTTTGCATTTTTCATAGAATAATCTCATGTTCTTTTTAAAGGAAATTTGCAATCTTCTAGGCCAACCCCTCACTGTGTATTGGAAAAACTAAGACTCAGAAAGGAGAAATGATGCATATGTCACACAACTCATTAGCCATAAATGCATTATAATAAGAATCAGGTATTCTGACTTCCTGTTTGCTACTTTGAAAAGACTATTTTCTATTCATGATAAAAACAAAAATATTCAACACCCTTATGTGGTTTTCCTTTCCTGCTAAATATAACTGGAAAATCTATGTCATTCTTTATACATCTGGGGATTTTTCTTGTTGAAACCAAATCTCCAATGCCATCCTACTAAGAACCTAAAATAGAGACTCAAATTTACAGCTGCAAAATGAAAAGAAATTACAAATATGACGAGAAAGAAAACTATTTGTGAGGAAATATACTTCATGTTCCATTTTCAAGTCACTAAAAAGAAACAGAATGCTATGGCAAAGGTTGTTGTAGATTATGCCCTTTGAAAATAACACTAATCATTTTTCCAACAATAATGTATTACATGCTTATTTTGGAAAACCCATAGTAGTACAGTAGTCCTCCCCTTATCCAAGGGAGATTATGTTCTAAGACCCCCAGTGGATGCCTTAAACCACAGATAGGACTGAAATG
>NW_005358650.1:667070-675253 GCF_000412655.1 Myotis brandtii
ATACCTGTGATAAAGTTTAATTTATAAATTAGGCACAGTAAGAGATTAACAACAACAACAATAATAAAGAATAATTGTAGCAATATACTGTGATAAAAGTTATGTGAATGTGGTCTTTCTCTCCCTCTCTTTCAAAATATCTTATGGTACTGTACTCACCCTTCTTCTTGTGATGCATAGCTGGAACCATTCCATAAGCATGATAGCTGTCATCCAGGCTTTCTGATTATGTTTCCAGAACATGGGAGATAAATTTTGTCTTTGAGAGCCTCTGGGTTCTTAGCCCTGTACTCTACCCTGGCTTTATCATATGCCCTGTAGCACTGTCACAAAGTTCCAGAGCTAATCTGTCCTTCCGTGTCATGCCCTGGTGCCTCCTTTGCATTTTATGAAGGTACGTTCTGTTGGGCATCTTACCCCAGGAGAGCCACTGGAGACTTGCTTTGGACGGTATCCTCCTCCTCCCTCGGCTTCTCCCACTCTGCTGGGAACGGGTCCGGAGCTTCATTAGGAGATGCAGGCGCTCCGGTAATGATTATATTTTCCAGTTCAAGCCTATCCCTGAACCTCTGCAACCATCCGTTACTTGCAGTTCATAGCTTGGTGTCTCTTCTTTCGGGATCCCTTGCGGAAGTCTTCGCAGCGTCTGAATGTTTCCAGCATAAAACACTGTCGCCAATGGAAACATGTTCTCTGCTCGTGTCTTCCGCCCATGAATATAGCACCGTTTCCATCTTCACTAAGGCCCTTACCGCGCAGCGTGACGGTAACTTTTGAAGTATGAGGTGCAACAGCAAAACTAGCATGGATGTCTTTTTTTTTTTTCTTCACAAGTTCATGAAGAGAAGAGTCGTTCTTACTATAGATCTTAACAACCTCCGCGTACGATTTCTTTTTTCTTATTAAGTGGAAAACTTTCACCTTTTCACTGAAGGGAAGAAACACTTTACAGCTTCTCCTTGGCACATCTGAATTGCCAGCTCCACTTCTCTTGTATTTTAGAGCCATTGATTATTAAGTAAAGTGAGGGCTACTTGAGCGCAAGCACGACGGATGCCCAAGTGGATCTGATAACCCGGATGGTTGCTAAGTGACCAACAGCCGTAAAGCCTATGCGGCTGGATAGGCTGGATTCACACCAGCTGCACCGGGCTGGTCGGACACCGCGCCGGACAGACACCGCGAGACTTCATCACCCTTCTGAGAACGGCGGCAATAGAAAACTTAAGAATTGTTATTTCTGGAATTTTCCCTTTAATATCTTCAGACTGCAGCTGGCCAAAGGTAACTAAAACCGCAGAAAGCAAAACCACAGAGGAGGTACTACTGTATAAGCCTAAGGTATCTTTTAAGATATACAGTGGGGCCTTGACTTACGAGTTTAATTCGTTCCAAGACTGAACTCATTAAGGAGCTCGTTAACTCAAATTACTCTATCAACTCAATGCAAAAAATCGGCGGAGAGACAGCTGGTATCTCAAAAAACTCATTAGTCGGGACACTCGTAAGTCAAGGCCCCACTGTAATTGAGATCATACACTCAGGAATTTTCAAAGAACATACCAGTCCTAATATTTACATGTATTAATAAGTCTTTGCACATTTTTCACTTGAAAAAATGTGGTGTTCCCACTATTTGTTAGGAAGTTAGTCTTATCTGGCAAGAGATTAACTGAATTTCTTCTTCTCATTTTTATTTTAAAGAGAGGAAGGGAGAGAGAGGAAAAAAAAACACCACCACATTGATGTGAGAGAGAAACATGCATTGGCTGCCACCCATACATGCCCCAATGGGGAATCAAACCGTGAGCTTCTTATTTTTTAAAGAATTAAAGCTTGTGCCCTGGCTGCATGGCTCAGGTGGTTGGAGCATCATCCCTTACATCCAAAGGTTGTGGGTCCCATTCCAGGTCAGGGCACATACCTACATTAAAGGTTTGATTCCTGGTCGGGGCAGCAGCTGATAGATATTACTCTCTCACATCTCTCTCTTTCTCCCTCTCCCTCCCTCCCTCCCTTCCTGTTTCTCTCTCTCTAAAAAAATAATCAATTAAAACATTCCTCAGGTGAGGATTTTTTAAAAAGCTTGTGAAGCAGTGTTGGAGACATTGATTTCCACATTCAGGAGCTATGCTAGCCTTCACCTTTGCCATACCAACAACTTTTTTTTTTTTTAAGGTTTAGCCACTAATTATTTATTTTTTCTTTTAGATAACATTTCTAGAAGTTTTAGCGCTTCTGCTACTTAATAGTAGGTCTTTGCTGTGATTTCTTCCCCTTTAGTGCCATACCAACTTCTTACACTGCTAGTAACCTCTTCAATAAGGCAGTGAAGAAATGCAGTGTTTACTTAGGCTTTATTTGACCTTGTAATCTCTACTGTCTATTAGCCTATTCAGGTTCTTTAATATATCCATTTCCTATCAATGGATTTCCTTCTTATATCCCCTATTTCACCTCACTCCTTATCCCATCATACTAAATTTTGCATGGGGAAAGTTTTTATGGCTTATAGCATAATATTATATACACTAGAGGCTTGGTGCATGAAACTTGTGCATGGGGGTGGGGGTCCCTCAGCCCGGCCTGCACCCTTTCCAATCCAGGACCCCTCGGGGGATGTCCGACTGCCTCTCGCAATCCGGGACCACTGACTCCTAACCGCTCACCTGCCTACCTGCCTGATTGCCCCTAACCCCTCTGCCTGCCTGCCTGATCACCCCTAACTGCTCCCCTGCTGGCCTGATCACCCCTAACTGCCTCTGCCTTGCCCCGCACCCAAGACCCAGGATTCCCTCCTCCAGCTGGCCACAGGCACCCAGTACTTGGCTGGCTTCACCCAGGTGGGCCACAGCCACAGGGGACTGTGGGCGGGTGGCTTTGCCCAGGCCGCAGCTGCAGGTGCCCAGGACTGTGGGGCGGGCAGCTTATCCCTCTCCCAGGCCGCAGCCCCAGCTGCTGGTGCCTGGGGCCGTGGGATGTGCAGCTTGTCCCTCTCCTGGGCCACAGCCTGGCTGGTTCCCATTCCTCTCTCCCTGGTGTTGAGTGTCTGAGCCGTTATGTTGTGATGGCGTGAGGGTGTGATGACTATTTGCATATTAGCTCTTTATTATATAGGACTAGAGGCCTGATGCAAGAATTTGTGCATGGGTAGGGTCCCTCGGCCTGGCCAGCAATCAGGGCTGATCAGGGCCGACCAACTGGGGGGAGGGACTGTGGGAGGTTGGCCAGCCGTGAAGGTTGGCTGGTGGTGGAGGTTGGCTGTGGGAGTGCACTGACCACCATGGGGCAGCTCCTGCATTGAGCGTCTGCCTCCTGATGGTCAGTGCATGTCATAGCTACCAGCCAGTCGTCTGGTCGTAACAGTCGCTTAGACTTTTATATACATAGATAAAAAAACCATCATGTATTCTTTGCGGGGGAGGAGGGGAGGTGTTAAATTATTTTCATCCCATAAGCATATTCAAAGTATGACTACTTATGTGAAATTGCCAGCAGTATTTAAAACTCCTTTTTTCAGAATCAAATATTTGATTTTTCATTAGCACCGAAACTACATAAAATTGATGATCCTGGTTGTCCTTGAAATTATTTTGTTTCTAAACCTTGGACTTTATAGAATGAATTAATTATAGCACGTATCTCTTTTTTAATGGCTAAGTTGGATAATGGTTTAATAGCTCCAGGGGATTACTTTTGCAATTTTAAGATTTATAAGATTTACTCTTCCCCAAGTCCGTTTCCCTGCATGGATCTATGTCTTTGATTCCAGTAACAAATCCACCAGAATAAGAGTAGACCATGGACTGTCACTGTGAGCCAGCCTTGCTGTCTTAGCCAGAAAGCTAGGTAGAGAAAACTTACCTTGTTAAACCAAATGAACAACTTTCTTGATTTAAAAAAAGATTTAAAAAAAAAAAACTGCACCTAATAATGAGTATCAGTTCACATTAAAGAGGATTGTATCCTATATAATAAAAGGCTAATATGCAAATTGTCCCCTCAACAAGGAGTTCGACTGGGAGTTCAACCAGGGGGCAGGGCTGGCTGGCCAACCACCCGTGACCCCTCCCCCTGGCCAGCCCCACCCCTGATCAGCCCCCCAACCCTGATCAGGGCAGGCTGGTTGGACCCCACCTGTGCACAAATTCATACACTGGGCCTCTAGTTAAAAAAATAATGTTTCTCTAAATTTGATGTTTATACTCTACCAAACTCTACTCTGATTGCACATAGAAAAACACTGAGGGAATTAAATGAACACCTATTCTCAGGCCCCACACCCAGGGAGTCTTGATTGTTTGGTCTGAGGCAGGGTTGAGGCATCAGGATTGTAAAGCTGCCCAGGTGATGTTAATCCTGCAGTCAGGATTGAGAATCACTGTCTCTAGCCACTAGATTGAAATGTATTTTTCTCCCCTGAATAAAGGGAGTGTGTGAAACTAGAAGGACCAATTCCTAGGTGATGTGGGATGTATGAATCATAATTAGGCCCTCTAAGTGTCAACCACAGTCTGGGCAGGAACACCTGTGGAGCCAAGAATTAAAAATGAATGATGCCCTTTGTACCATAATGATAATGCATTCTACTCTCTGGGAAGCTATTAAAATATTCCTCTTAAGAGTTTTTTTAAAGTCTATTTTAGTGTCACAAGAGAAAGTAATATGAGGTTTTTAAGAAGGCTCTGTGTACTTAATCTGGCAGAGCTCTCTGCAAAATATTTTGGTATTTTATTTATGTGTGCATCATGCAGTGAAAGGGGAGAATGGGAGCTTGCCTGAAAAAAGAGACGGAAAGAGGTTTCACATTTGCATTACATCAAGGAAGTTTGACTTGGCCTAACTACCTCTTATTGCACTTTTCAAATCTTGAGGTCTATTTGGTGCATAAATTTTCTTAGAGTCTAGCCTCATTTAAATGATAATTTATGTCTTTGGAATGCCATTTCTAGCCTTGTTCTTCTGCACACCCGTGGAGCTGATCAGAATGTGGTGATCCGTTTGTTTTCAAAGGAAATTTCATGTTCACATTTTCTCTACAGGGGTTAGTAGAGGAAGACAAGAAAATAGTCCCATAGTGTTTCAGCCAGTTATTGAGGGAACTTTTTCCTTCCATATATATCTTAATAGGCAATTGAATTAGTACTCCAGTAGCAAAAGGTTTGCTGTTTCATACTCCTATAGGTTTTTCTTAACACCATGAAATTAAAGACATGGCAGTGTGGAGCTGAGTGTTTCTGATTACTTTCAAATAAGCAATGTAGTATATTATTTCTTTTATGTGCCTTTATAGCACATGCTGTGTACGATAATTGACTCCACGACAGATGTCTATATTTCAGAAGAAAATTTATTTGTGAAAGAACAAACATATATCAGAACAATTACATTTTGTTGCTCATAAGGTACTTTTTGATGACTTATAAACTGAAATTAATATTTTCTTATTTTTCTGAATATTCATAAGCAAATTGGACTGTTTGATATAACCAATTTGAAATGTATTCTACTACTTGTATCTAACCTTCTGTTCTCAATCAACATTGGGTAGTCTTAGATCTTATTTGAAATGCTGAAGAACGAGAAAGGATGCACTTTTATTTCTTTCTAGAGAAGCATGTAGGCCTGCGCATTCTGCAAGTTGGCCAGGATAAGTTATGTCCATTAGACCTATCTTTACAATAAAATAGCGACTAAAAAGGTCTAAAAATAAGAAGTATAGGAAAGATTCTCCATGGATCATCCTTTACTTCTCAAAATGTTACTCTTTTCCAAGACAAACACTAGCAGGCAACCGCATCTGCAGCCCTAACACTTTTGTGTGAGGTGGATTGGCTTGGGGAACTTGCAATATTAGGTGGACAAGGCTGCTGTAAAGGTAAATTGAGAAAAGGGAAGGACTGCCGGGTTAGTGTGGCTCAGTGGTTGAGGGTTGACCTATGAACCAAGTGGTATTGGTTTCATTCCAGGTCAGGGCACATGTCCAGGTTGCAGGCTCAATCCCCAGTGGGGGGTGTGCAGGAGGCAGCCGATCAATGATTCTCTCTCATCATTAATGTTTCTATCGCTTGCTCCCTCTCCTTTCCTCTCTGAAATCAATAAAAATGTTAAAAAATAAAAAGAAAGGATATGGAGGCATGTCCCTCTCCATCTATTCTGTAACACTGCCCGAGACCAAATTCTGCTGCCTGTAAATAAATTCTTCTATTCTTTTTGGCTCCAATAATTTTTCCTGAGAGGGGGAAGAAACTGGATCCTTTATCCCTATCAGCTGAATGGACACTTTTTTCAATATGATTGTACCATTAAACTAATAGACAGAGGGATTGCCATATCCAGAAAGAATTTAAGTTTAATAAGGTTCCATTTTAGAGATGATTTTTCTTTTAATGAGAAGGAGACACTTTTTATTCAGGCAGGTCTCTTCTAGCCTCTCGAACTTGCAATGGCTTAGCTTTTTGTGCACTAGAGGAAAGAAGGGAACAAAAGGAGATTTTACAATGAAATTGGAGGTAGTCTGTACAAAAGTAAAACTGGGACACTGAGGACTGGTTTTGTAATGACAGTGCTAGAGTGCGGAGCCAACATCAGCTGAAGCAGAGCCCTGAGGCCAGGAGAAAGCAGTCTTCTCAGCGACAGAGTGGGTGTGGTTGGCTCCATTCCACAAGTCCACATTGAGCTTGTGTGCTCAGTAGCTGGACTACCCACACAGCCTGGAGTGCCCTGAGGCTGTGAAGGCTGATCTGGGCTTGGTGGTGGCTTCCTCGAACACACTTGCTCTCTGTCAGTGCAGATGAAGCTGTGGCTGTGCCCATCAGGACCTTGAAGTTATGAGAGAAGGTTGCCATCAGGTAACATTGAAGTGTTCTCCCAGCTATTCTCCCACATTTTAAGGCAAACATGTGGTCACCCACAGAACAGGAAAATTATCTTGACATAAAAAAGCATGGAATAGAGCTTAAAAATAACAATCACCACAGCCTTCATCCTCCTGTCCCTCCCCATCTCCTTCTCCTCTCACCAGAAGTGACTTCTTATTTAAGGAGGGTCCCAAGTGTTTGCCGCAGTTAACCCAGGTCAGGAGGGAGGAATAAAGGCCTTGGGGGATGACTAAAGCAGAACAGCCTGTGAGATGTAAACTGACCCAGCTGTGTCCTTGCATCTTGTCAGTGACCATCACTTCCCAGGATGAATTTCTCGTCACTGGCCAAGAGCATGGAGGTCATCAGCCTTCCTTGGAACTGAGTTTGGGAAGTGGGGCAGGTGGAGGCATGCTCTGGGTCCTGAAGTTCATCCATGACTCTCCAATGCTCGCTGGGAACTCTGCTGGGAGGCCATCCCGTTTTCCAGCCTACCCACTGCAGGCAAGGGTGGTTTCCCTACAGGGAAATTGTTCCTTCCGAGAGTTCCCTTAAGGCTGGAGGGCTTTGTCCCCTTCATTACAGCCTTTCCCCCGCGTACTCATTAGGTTCCACGTTCCTTCCTTGCCCTCAGTCCGCTGGCTGCTTCTTCCTCATCTTCTTCAGCGTCCCGGCCCCCACCCCCACCCCCACCCGAAGACCCCAGGAGGAGGAGGCGCCTAGGCACTGCGCTAGGGATTCCTGCCAGGAGCTGGGAGAGAAGTTGGGAGAAAGGAGGATGAGACGTGGGGGCATGAAAGGCCGCTGGAGTCGGAGAGGAAAAGGCGCGGCGAGCCCACTCCGCAGGGGGTTAAAGGCAGTGACGAACACCTACCCTCGAATGAAATGTCTATCAATTTGTGTGTGGGGTCAGTAACACAGCTTTAAGCATTTGGGCGTAAAACCTTACGGTTGGACTTCCCAGATCCCGGTTTTCTCCTGCTTTGGGAAGAGGCGGGGCGGGAGTTGGTTCCTGGGCTTCTTGTCTGTAGTTTAGGGGAGAAGTGGTCGAATGCCGACTTAAAATAAAGAGGTTTTAGAAAAAAAGGGATGGTGCAGGCAGAGGTGGGAATAGAAGCTAGGTCAGGCGTCAGGAAGGGCCCCCCAGGCCAGGGGTGCCAGCAGGGAAGCCCTGAGAACACCTGAGCCAAGTGGCCGAAGGCCAGGGCCGGGCGGGGTGCGTATGTGAATGGACAAGGCACCCCGGGCCCCGCCGGCCAGGTCTGCACACTCTCTTGGCCGGATTCCCCAACCCGGGGCGGGAAACGTCCTCCCGCCGGCGCT
>NW_005358650.1:675940-708682 GCF_000412655.1 Myotis brandtii
GCTCGGGTCGCGGGGATCCAGCGCCGCGGCCAGGGAGGGTGGCGGGGACCGAGCCTTCCTCGCGCTCCCCGAACCTCTCTCTGACCCCTCGCACCGCCAGCTCGGCCTGGACCAGCTCGCGAGGGGTGACTATCCCGTCCTGTCCTCCTCGCCTCCGGTCCTTGCCGGCTCTGCTCTCCTTCCTGCCCTTTTGCCAGCCTGGGAGTGTAATGCGCCGGCCCAGGGTGATCGCAGAGGCAGGATGGAAAGTATCCACCACTTGGAGTTAAACTGGGATTTCTGTCCTGCTTCAGTCTCCTTCCCATTAATATGGCCTTTTGGCCCCTCTGTGTTCCTGGCTGCAAAATGCGCGCCTGCTCTGCCCGTGCTGAGGGTTGTTGTAACCAACCGTCCAGTGGAATGACTGAAGTATCTTACTACTTGACTTTGTTTTGACCACGGTCTCTGGTCTTCTAAAGTTGCCCGATGGCGGGTCCTGTGTTCTAATCCTCTGAAGTCAGATCTTTCTGCTTAGATGTCTCTTCCTGATTTGGTCAGTAGCTTTGTTGGGATAAAAGACTCCTTTTTCTGGACCTGGTCATTAGTATTGAAATCATCTACCAGTATTCCCCACCTAATTCTGTATTCAAAGCTGGACCTTGCATCTTTCTATGGTTACGGGAATTCAAATAGCAGAAGGTCAATATTGGCCCCAGTCTTTGGAAATAATCAAACTTATTAGGTGTTTGCTCTAGGTGTTTACCAATCTTTACTATCTCTTTTCCATCTTCAGTGCAAATTTGAATTTGCTTTTAATTTTAAACAACTCAGGAAGTAGACCTTCATTTTTGTAAACCTCGGCTATTTAGCTCAAACAACCAACACGTGCCCTGTCATTTGTAAACTTTTCAATTTAAAATCACAGGCACAGGCGTTCTTAGCACTATCCTAATTATTCTATGAAGAAAGTGGACTAATAAAGTCAGCTTTAGTAAGTGGACTAATGAAGTCAGCTTTAGACTTGATATTAAATAGTTAAGTCCTTTCATGAACTCCTGATTTAGTAGACAGTTCATGAGTTCCTGTATTGTGCAGTGTTGCACTTTAAAGGTAAATCTAGAATATCTTCCTTACTCAAAGTCTAAAGGGACTTCCAATCTAACTTAGAGACTATATTTTTATTTCATGTTTTTATGAACATTAAGTATATTCTAATGACTACATGTGGCAAGTAGAATGATGGGAAGAATATATTACTGAAGGCCCTGTCAGATCATTATGTAGTGAATCTACTTGATAGAGTGAACAAATACTAAGTTTAGCTAAGCTCGTGTTTTCTGAAATAAAATTTCAAATGCTTCTACTTAAAACGGAAGGCATACTTGGAAATAAAGTCTTTATTTTTAGAATGAAAGCTCAGAAGAACATCCATACATGTATGATTTGGTAACAAATGTTGAAAGCTGTAGAAATTGCAGTTCTAACTTAAGTTAATAAGTCAATTTATAGGTGCAATTTTTTCCTCCACTCCTTGAAAAATGAAATTATGTTATAATGCATAGAAAAAATAGAGATTGGATGTTTATTTTCAATAGGTTGAAACTTGAACCCTTAATGGGCTGACAGACCCTGGATTGACTGGAAATTGGACTTAAAAGATTCTTAGTGTGAGTTTTTTGTTTTGTTTTGTTTTTAGCGATTAAAAATAAAATCTGGCTTGGCGCAAGGGATGGGCAAGAATTCCACCTGGAAAAGGTTAACCGGATTAGGCTGTATGTGTTGTAACTCAGTGACATCTCTGATTCTTTTCCTGCTCATTTGAAGAATCCATCCATCTGTTGGATATGTGTAGAATTTCTTGGTCTTTATTATATACACTACTGGGCTTTGAGAACTTTGATTCAGCTCACATGGTGAAACAAGGCATTTTGAGGGGCAGCATGAGGAATGTGAAGTTAACATCACACTTGGCCTATTGCTCTGAATCTTTGTTTTCCTCTTTGTGAAATGAGATTAAAGATCCTGTCACTGCCCTGGAAAACGTGTGGTTTGGTATAATAAGAATATTAAGCCAGAAAGCTTCTTTCATGTATAAGAACTTTCTTCACCCCTTTAACTCCTTTAGCCAGTAGAAGTTAATTGTTAAAAGCACATACAAATAGCTTTAAAAAGGGCTCTGAATAAAGTAGGTGTTGGTGTCATGTACTCTCAAGTCTCTTGAGAGAAGTTTCGGTCATCTTTATCTTCTACAAGTTACTGTACTGATTTGGGAATAAGACCTTCTTATCTAAGGTTGAACAGCTAGCTAGTTAGTGGCAGGAGTAGAACTATAATTTCGATTGCCTAGTAAACAGTTCTATAGCTTCTCCTTTTATATGTGGTCTTTTATCCAGGCCACATTTAAAATCTCACATTTATAAATGTATATAGCTAAAAATTTTGGCTTCAGGTTCTAATGGGCTAGGTTGGAGTTCTGCCCAGGCATTTACTAGTCATATAACCCTGTGTAAGTTACTTAACCTCCCACGTCCTCCGTTTCCTCGAATCCAAAATAGAAATAATAGGCGTACTTAGCTCAAAGGACTGTTGTGGTGATTAAATGAACTAATTGATATGAAGTGCTTACATATTGCCTTTTGTTTATTATGTGTTTACTACTCAAGTAGTTATTTCAGTTTCTTAAGGGTGGGGGGATGACATTTTAAATGTCCAAATTAAAAAAAAATACATAAAAACATAAACACTCACATCCGAAATATTTTGAATTGTCAATTCCTCAGCTAACTTTTGTTTAATTTATTTATTCAACAAGTGTTTATTGAGCTCCTCCTATGTGTTGTTGGGCCTCTTTCTATGCACTGGTATAAATGGTGTGCAAGACAGAGTCACTCTCTTATGATCTTGAAGTCTGGGGAGAGAACAGAAAATTGCAATCTTATGTGCTTTGTGCCATGAGGGGGTAAAGCAGAGAACCACAGAAGACAGGTGGGATGGATGATAGGCCCCTGGATGGATGGCTGTCACGTGGTGCACCATGTCATCCTAATTAGGGTTGGTGGTAGTCAGAGAAAACTTCCCATGAATACACTCAGACTTGAAGAAGAAGTGACAGCAGGTGAAGAAGTTGGAGAATGAAGAGTGTTCCAGATCAAGGGGAACAGATTAGGATGGGAGTCAGGTAAATAACATAAAAAGAATAAATAAATGGTCATAGGAGAGAGCAGCGTGGCAACCTGGAGAACCCAGGCTTTGTCTAAAGTAGTGGTTCTCAACCTTCCTAATGCCGCGACTCTTTAATACAGTTCCTCATGTTGTGGTGACCCCCAATTTCATTGTTACAGATTGAACATAATTAAAGCACAGTGATTAATCACAAAAACAATATGTAATTATATATGTGTTTTCCGATGGTCTTAGGCGACCCCTGTGAAAGGGTCATTCGACCCCCAAAGGGGTCGTGACCCACAGGTTGAGAACCGCTGGTCTAAAGGAACAGTAGATACTCAGTTCCAGCCAAGTATTGTCAGGTTCGGTTGCAGGCCAGGTATCGCCAGATGCCATGATTTTTAAAGAAGAGCTTAAAATTCATTTTTTACAAAAGTGAAATCTCCTAAAGCGTGAAATGGCCCAAATGCTTTTTAAATGATTGTCTGAGCCAATTTGTAGTTGGAATTCAACCCAGAGCCACCATTTTATGACCTCTGCATTTAAGGAAATGAAAAAGGTTTAATATGCCTAAAAGAATGCATCTTAGAAGAGGAGGCAAAGGAAGTGCTCACAGGTATGGGCAGAGCTATATCATTCAGGGCCTGTGGAGCTGGCTGAGGAGGGTTGGGTTAATTCTGAAAGCAGCAGGTGACATCAAAAACTGAAACAAGAGTGACATGATGAGATTTGTGTTTACAAGGTACATTCTGGCTACTGTATGGAGAATTAGAATGCCTGGGAACAGACTATGGTGATAACCATTTAGGAAACTATTGTAATTGTCTGAGCAAGAAATAAATATGGCTAAAAGCCAGGTATTTGAGCAGGATAGAGAGAGATGGGTGGGTTTTGGAGATATGTATGATGCATCCACTGTTGAAGATAATTCTCCACTAATCACTCAGGTTTCTGTGAGCAGAGGCATTGCAGAGGCACTGACTGCTTTCATTCTAAACTGTCTGTTCAAGGACACTTACATAGCAGACAACCTTGGAAAATAGAGGTCGTTTTTCCTCTGGAGCAAAGGGCAAGTAGGCTTCCTGTAGAATGTAAAAGATTTGGGTACTCTAAGCTAGGTTCCCCTTCTGTAATGCAAATCATTTAGTGTGTAGGTGTCACCTACCCTTCTTCACATCATACTATGGGAATTAGGCTTCAGAGAATTGGTACAACTATGCTAGTACTCTTGCTACTATTTCTGTGAGTAATGTAGTCCTTTGTCTCCGTCCCAGGAATTCCATGTCTTCTCCCAGCATCCATGAAGCTGTGGCATGCTTATTTGTTCACTTGCAAGTAGGGTAAACTCTAATATCCTTTACAGCCACTAGCTACAATGTCTAAGTGTAAATTAATTAAAATAGAAAATGTTCATTCCCCAGTCACCTTAGCCGCATTGCGTGTACTTAATAGCCATATGTGGCTAGTGCAGGGGTGGGCAAACTTTTTGACTCGAATTGCGTGTACTTAATAGCCATATGTGGCTAGTGGCTAGTGGCTATTGTAGTGGCAAAGCAGTGATAGAACATTTCCATCATTGCAGAAAGTTCTATCAGATGTTGCTGGACAAAGGTTTAGATTTTCTCGTGTGTTCTTGGGTGAGTAGAGCTGGTTGATTTTGACACCATAAAAATGATGCCTGTTTTCGTGTTAGGTTCACAGGAGTTCCTTTATGTAAAGGGAATATTTCAGTTTTGGATAACCAGTACAGTATTTAGTTCAGGCCTGAAGCCGGGGGGGTGGGGGAGGGCGAGTAGAAAAGCATCTACAGTGTCAATTTGGAGACTAAGCAGACTGGGGCCATGTGGCAACAGAAGTTCTACATCTAGGTGGCTTTCCTCAAAATCATGTGTGACTGAGATTAGGATCTGTGCCCAAAGGAGCTTGAACTTCCGAACACTGTCTTCACCTCGTCTACCAGCCATGCTTAACATAAAAGGACAAGGGCGACACATTCACAGCGCGATCCTGGAGCAGGACCAGTCCAGCAGCACCCACGCAGGGCCTGCTGCAGCCCAGCTGTGCTGCCTGAACTCACAGAAAGGAGGGAGGGCAGCAACACGATTTCCAAATGGCTCCTGTTCAGGGAGTTTAAGAGGTCAGCCTTGAGACAAGAGGGAACTGGGCTCAAAAAGGAAAAAAAAAAAGTCGTACTGGAAAGCACAATTTTAAATGACACAGTAGAGGTGCAGGACAGTGCCAAGAAACAATAAAAGCAGCAGGTCCGTTTCCCTGTCACAAGGGGGAAGCTCATTTTGGGGAGGGCATAGACCACAAGTACTAGGAAGCGAAAGCACAACATAGTTTCTATCATTATTTCTGTCATTTTATAGGCCCAGCCAAAAGCAGCTGCAGCCACAGAGGGCATTTTGTTTATTTTTTATTTTTTACCTGCATTGAATGTGAGGTTGACTGCTTAGTCAGTAGTTATAACATCCTATATAATAAATAGGTAATATGCAAATTGATTGTCACACCCTCACACAAGATGGCTGTCACAAGATGGCCAGCAGGGGAAGGCAGTTGTGGGTGATCAGGCCAGCAGGGGAGGGGAGTTGGGGGCGACCAGGCCTGCAGGGGAGGGCAGTTAGGGGCGACCAGGCCTGCAGGGGAGGGCAGTTGGGGGCAATCGGGCCAGCAGGGGAGCAGTTAGGTGTCAATTAGGCTGGCAGGGGAGTGGTTAGGGGGTGATCAGGCAGGCAGGCAGGCGAGCGGTTGGGAGCCAGCAGTCCTGGATTGTGAGAGGGATGTCCGACTGCTGGTTTAAACCGGCAGTCGGACATCCCCCGAGGGGTACCAGATTGGAGAGGGTGCAGGCCTGGCTGAGGGACACCGCCCCCCCTTGCACGAATTTCATGCACCTGACCTCTAGTATGTAAAATAAAGGAGGGTGGTAGAGATTTTTTAAAATGAAGGCAGAGGCCCTTATTGAAGAAGTGTACTACAGCCGTCTATTTCCATGGCTGAAAGAGCTTTAATGAAAATTTCAGATATTAAGAATTATATTTACCTGTGCCAAAGAAATTTGCTTTAAAATAGTACTTACTAGTATTTCTAGTGCAGTAAAAGTTTATTTACATGAAGACTAATTAGAGGTTTTTAAAAATCTGAATTTTAGAATAGTTTGAAAGTTGAAGTTATTATTTTTAAGTGCTAACATACATAACTCAGACCCTGCTAAGGATGCTGTCTTTTAGAAGTCTTTGAGGGGAACTTTCGTAAAGAGATATGTTAATTTCCAAGTAGTAGGATGATTTTTTGCATGTAACTGGAGGATTCTATGGTGTTTAAAGAAAACTTGTGTGGGTTAAACATATACTTCTTGTTTGCACTACCAATTGCATCAAGAAACCTATTTACATAGATACTTCTTCAATTTCAATAAATTCTGAGAGAGCCAGACTCTTGTGCTGTTAGTGTTTGGACCAATGTAGAGTCCCTTGTATACATTTCTTATTAGTGAGGTTTCACTCCATTGAGTGCTTCAATGCTACTTTGCTATATGTCTTTTTTTTTTAATTGTGAATTTTAATATCTTATTTCTGTAGGGGTGAAAAAGCTTGGTTATCCCCCCTACAGTCTCCCCTCTCCTGTTCCCTGACCAAATCTGGTAACTTCAATTGTTCAGCCTGCTTTCAGTTTTTTCTTTCAATTGTGTTTGGCACAGTTCTTTCCTTGTGCCTCCATTCTCTTCATACAAACAGCATGAAATTGGAAATAACCATTGTCTGTTGTATTTCTGAAGATCAGAATTTTCACTGGTTTCATGCAGTCCTTTCTCAGGCAGGGTGTAGTAAATCAGCTTTGGAAAACTGGCTCCAGTAAAACTGGAGTATGCAGTGGAAATTGTTGGTGTGACCTCAGAAACAAACGCAGGAGCCTTGCTGTTTATTGCATGAGTCACTGTTGGGTTCAAATGAAAGCAAATGATACTCGATTGCTTTTCATGCATGTCAGCGTTACATCTTATTTTAAAAGAAGCCTGAGAGAAAGAAAGAAAGAAACAAACAAAACTAATAAGCTCTTTCCCTCGGAGAACTTAGAATTAGCCCCCACTAGAACATAGATTCCAGTGTTAGGTGATTAAAACAGTAACAATGAAGGTTACAGATTCGGCCTCACCTTTAACCTGTGATTTCCTGTGGTGCTCAGAATTTTTCAGTGTGTAGGTTTCCTCAAGTTGCACATGAGTGACTTTAATCAGGAGCAAAGTGAGTTCTTCCTATAATATGCCCTTTCCTCCATGGCCCTTGCTTCACTTAGCTATTACTGTATGCCTAATCGACCACAGTGAAATGTCTTTAAAACATTTTCCAGGGGACGAAAGACTTTTTGGAGAATTTTTATAAAGTGAAGTGCCAAGTAGGAAAGTTTGAATGGTTTCCTTGCGTAGATAAATGTTCCCAGGGAGACTGATGAGTCAAGGAGTTGTTAATAGGATATGTAAATGTGACCTTTCATCTAGTTGCTGTCATTACCTTACTCATAACTATATAGTTTTACCAAATGGTTTAAACTGGTGCTTGTCTATTTCTTTAATGAAACAGACTGTCTTGGCCCCATTCTTTTCCTGTTTAGATAAAAATAAGTCCCATAAAGAAAGCGAAGCCATAGGAGGGGATGGAGAATGACAGAGGAGTGTCCTCTTCTTCAGGGTAGTTAAGAAAGACCTTTCTGAAGAAGTAGTATTTCAGCAAAGACCCAAATGAAGAAGGGGGAGAGGGAACAAGTGCAAGGTCTTGAGGCTGGAAAAGGACACCTCACCCTTAAAGAATACCAAGAAGGCCACTATACCTGCAAATACGGAAAGGAGGGAAGAAAGACAGGTGTCAAGGATGCCTTCCAGTAGTCGAAGCTTAAAGCATCTAAAGAGATTCATTATATTCTCTTTAGTCCTAACCACATACTGCACCAACCACAATCCCAGGTGGCTCTGCCACTGCATTATTTTTAACACTGCAGCTGGAACAGCTTCTTTCGTCACTTCGCACCCTGCTAAAGAACTGACAGTGATAGCTCCGAGTCCAGCAGGTCTATGATGACCTTTTGATCAGCTCAGTGGAAGGGCCCTTTCCTTATATTAATTGCATTTCCCAAAACAAACCTCACTGAACTTCTCCAATCGGTCAGTCCAAGGCCTTCCTCCAATTCTGTATAGGCCTTCTACCATAATTTATTGTTTTTCTCCTTGCTGTTACATTCATCACCTAGGTGTTACATTTATCACCTTGGTGCCTCTTTCCTGCCTATTAGTCTACTTCTCTTTCTTCAAGGCCAGGTTCACAAGTTATGAGTTACCTGGTCTACCAGTTTGTTTGTTTTTTCAATTCATTCCATCCCACCTTGATCACTAGATCAGTTTATGGGCTATAATTTTTTTCTTCCTGAGTCACTTGAAGAGGCACTACTTTAAAGGGCCACTGTTGTTCCAAGTTAAAATATTTATGATTGCATTCTTTCTTCCTAGAAGAGAGTTGGCACCAATACTAGCTCTGTCATGTGTATATGTATGCATTGGCCAAAATATTCAACTCTCTGTCCTTGTCAGTAAGATGATTATAAGTATCCCCTATTTCATTTATGGTGTAGTTGAGAAATAAATGAAGTAAAACACAGAGAACATGTTTTCAACACATGCAAGACATTGTATTTAGTATTTTAGATCCTCCTCTGAACTGCAGGTTTTTTCACACTAATTCATACAGCGTGGGATCACGTGTGTGCTGCAGGAATTCTGTGAGGCTTCTTGAGCTTTTAGCCACGCCATGCGAGCTGGGGACAACTCAATCCACAGCATGTGCGTTAGTTTCCTGGGCTGCAGTAACAAAATACCACAATGTGGATGGCTTAAACAACAGAAATTTATTTTTTGTCACAGTTCCCTCTGAGGGCTGTGAGGGCAAATTTGTGCCATTCCTCTTCTTAGCCCCAGGCGTTCCTTGGCTTGTGGATGACATTCTTTCTGGGTCTTCACACTGCCTTTCCTCTATGGTCTCTGTGTCCAACTTCTTCCTTTTTATAAGAATAGAGTCATTGGATTGCAGCCCATCCTAATGGCCTAATCTTAATTTATATGCAGAGATCCTATTCCCAAATAAGGTCATATTCACAGGTACTAGAAGTTAAGACTTTAACTTCTTTCTAAGGCACAAAATTCAACCCATATCACCCTGATTCAATACAAATACAGGGAAGAGTAATCACAAACACTGTGCTACTAGAATGATTTGTAGAGGTAAATTAGTGAGATTTTTTTTTTTACCAAGTATTTCACTTATTTTGCCCTATGTCATACAGAAAACTTGCTCTTACATATCCAGTTGGTAAAATGAATTCCTTATATTTTTCCTGAGATATAAAAATATTTGTATGAAATTCTGAATGTTCATACATATTTATTTTAGAGTTTTGCAAGTCCTGTTAATTTAAAATTGATATAAATTAGAGCAGAGAGGGCCAACCAAGAGAAGCAATAACACCCAATAATTTTTCTTCCAAATTTTAATAGCGTGTTCAGTTATTGTACTGATGTGAATGGAAAAAATATGCAAACCATGTGCTTATTCATATAATCTTTATGTGGACTTTTTTTGTGTGAAAAATTTACTGCTTGACCTTTACCCCTTCACCTAGCAAAGTGGCCAGGGGCCAGGGGCAAGCTGCAAGAGAGAGAGAGCCAAGAGAGCGCTCCTTTGTCCAAGAGTTTAAATATTCACTCTTCAGTGGCCACTGACTTGTTCCCAGGTGTGACTGACAAATAAGCACCTTCCCACATCACCCAGACTTTGTGCCTATTGCATGTGTCTATGGTCCAGTCCCTTCCCCCAGTGATCTGTGGGGAGCAGACTTGGAGAATGTTAACTGCAGCCTCCTGGCAAAGCTGTGTACATGGCATGTCTACTTTATCTAGTCTTCCCGTTAGTCCTTTCTTGTTAATAATAACCAGATTATTAGAACAGTATCACTTATAGTAGCCTAACACTTTGTCACAATGCTTACGTCACTCACTTCACTTAATTTCATCAGGCACTGTATCTCACATCACAAGAAGGGTGACTACTGTCCAATAAGGTATTTTGAGAGAGACCACACACACACACACACACACACCACAACTTTTATTACAGTATATTGCTATAATTGTTCCATTTTATTTTTAGTTATTATTAAACTCTTATTGTGCCTACCTGATAACTTAAACTTTATCATAGGAATGTATGCATAGGAAAAAGCATAGTGTATAAAGCATTCATTATTATCCTCAGTTTTAGGCATTTTCTGGGGCTTTGGAATGTATCCCCCACAGATAAGAGGGAACTACTGGTGCTCAATTCGAGGGAGATAAGTTCTAAGGGTGGTTGGGAACTATATCACCCAATATAGTGGGGCCTTGACTTACGAGGTGTCCTGACTAACGAGTTTTTCGAAGATACGAGCCATCTCTCGGCCGATTTTTTGCTTTGAGTTGCGAGCTAAAATTCAGGTTACGAGCCAGCTTCAGATACCCCACCGCTAGTTGGCACAGCGAACGTCACAGTGAACGCCACAACATCAGCCCAGCATCACGTGTCTCACTCGTTCACTTTTTGATTTGACATACGAGTAATTTGAATTACGAGCTCCGTCACGGAACGAATTAAACTCGTAAGTCAAGGCCCCACTGTAATTTTTTTTCCATTTCTAAGTATTAGAGTTCTATTTTAATTACCATATCAGATGCCTTTTAAAAATGAAAATAAACCCATTTGCCAGGTCGGAATGAAATTGAAAATCTTTGTTAATGCCACACTCTCAATAGGGGAAACAGAAGATGGGAAGAAAGTAGTTTTACTTTTTAAAGCATAACCCTTCTGGGATTTAAACTCATCAACTTTGTAATGTTAATGAAGCATTTTTAAATCTGAACAACAAACTTGGTGGTGACCATATTTTTGGCTCCTTCCCATAAGCACTGTGTACCTATGCCTCTAGTTGTGGCTTCTTTCAGAGTTTTCAACTCAGAAACACAAAGGGAGGAAAGACAGGGGCGGGGAGTGACCCTTTAGCATCCTGAGAGGAGGAAATTGATGTTTACACTGCTGTCAGCCAGAATTTTGAAGCCTTTCAAAAACAAAGTTACACTGTATGCCCCAGATTTTATAGAGAGAAGCCTAATGCCCATTGAAAAATAGGAATTCTGGGAAGGTTTATGACCCGCGTGGCTCAGAGGCCCCCTTGCAGGCTGTGGTGCACTAGAAGGTCTGTGACTGGGTTTATGTGTTTATGTGTTCTCATTCTGTAAAATGTGGACATCAGTATCATAATAATTGCTTCCATTTATTGAGGTAGTTTTATGTAGAGATGAAAACCAGCTTCCTGGCGTTAGACATTTGGGTCAGTTCTTGGCTCGGCCTCTTACTAGCTACCAGACCTAAACCTCTCAGTGCCTTAGCTCGATCATCTTTCAAACAGAATATGCTGGTACCTGTTTCATATAGTGTGGTGGTTGTTATTATCCTTTGAGGTGATGTATATAAAATGTTATATGCATATAAAATGCATACCAAATGCCTGGCCACATGGTTAAATGCTTAGTATCTAAACATTAGATATTATTATTATTATATGTTGGATACCTCACCTAGAATATTTCTAATGCTTTCTATAACTCTTCAGAATAAACCAGTAGCCCCATTTTACCAAAACTTGAGACCCACAAAATTCACTTTGTTTGGAATGTGAAGGTATGGGAAAATGGTCTTTCTTTTGCCATCGTCCTCAGCACGGTGGTTGTACTCTGGTATTGTCCATCAATAAGCAAGCTTGTGAGATAGAGCAGAAGGAGACTGCAATTTTTCCTTAAATTTGTGTGCTAGGATGCTTATGCAGTTCATGAGATACGCACAGTGTTCTCAAACGTGTGAAATATATATCGGCCCCTTTCAAAGGAAAACATCCTAATTTCCACTTGGACTTAATTATGTTTGTCATGATGATATATATATATACATACATACACACACACACACACACACTCCAATGTGGAGCAACGTTTATAGCACCTCTCTCTCTCTCTCTCTCTCTCTCTCTCTCTATATATATATATATACACACACACACACACACATATATATATATATATATATAGAGAGAGAGAGAGAGAGAGAGAGAGAACAACAAACTTGGTGGTGATCATATTTTTGTCTCCTTCCCATAAGCACTGTGTACCTATGCCTCTAGTGGCTTCTTTCAGAGTTTTCAACTCAGAAACACAAAGGGAGGAAAGACAGGGGCGGGGAGTGACCCTTTAGCATCCTGAGAGGAGGAAATTGATATATATAAAAGGCTAAGTGACCAGCCAACCGGCCGACTGGCCAGTAGTATGACACCCACTGATGACCAGGGGGCAGACGCTCAACGCAGGAGCTGCTGAGCTGCGGTGACTTGGCAGCGGCGGTTCTCGGGTGATGCACCCTGGACCAAAGAGGAGGGAGCCTGATTCCGGGGTGCATCACATGAGAACCGCCCTCTCGAAATCTGGGACCCCTCAGGGGATGTTGGAGAGCTGGTTTCGGCCAGACCTCCGTAGGCCAGGCCGAGGGAGCCCACCTTCTGGAGGGACCCTGCTCACTCCACAGACGCCCTTCGAGTGTGGTGCCGTCCAGGTGTGGCTGGCCGGAGAGGGATCGAGGGAGGTTGGCTCCAGAGCATGTCTGGCCAGTCTCGCCCTAAGCCTAACCCCGCCGGTCACCTTCTAATTAATTTCCTTTCAATGTGCACGAGTCCGTGCACTGGGACACTAGTGTAGTTATAAAATAAGACAAATTTACAAATGAAATGCCAACAAGACTATAAAACCAATAAAATTCAAGTAATTACATTAATTTATGTGATCGATGTGTTATTTTGCTGAAAGTAAACTTTAAATTTTGGTTTTATCCATACTCAAGATGGAGTTTGTTTAATCTGTGTCTACCTTTTGATTTCGTGATATTAACATGTCATGAACATTTGGATATCAGTGGTTTAATATGGTTTAACCAAAAAAAAGTCTTCTTCAATAAATGTCATATAACTTGGTAGTAATAATTTCAAGGTGTTATTTGATAGTTCAGAATAATAGGACTTTGTGAATAACAGTTTTAATGGGTATTACATGGTAAATTTGAAAAGCTGTTCTTTGCCTTTGGAATCGGTATTTAAGTGTAGACCTCATTCCTAGTCCTGTCCCTGAGCATTGAACCTGGAGTCAGATTTCCTGGGTTCACACTGCTGCAAAAATAGGTTTCACATAAAAATTTCTGTGAATTTTACATTTCTCTACGATAAACTAAAATTACTGGGTTAACAAGTGTGTAGATATAAAGTTCTTGCTTTATGTTATATTTGCCATTTGCAGCCCCAGTGTAGGAAGAGAGCCCAGCCTACCACATCCCCTTTCAGGAGTCAGCAAACATTTTCTGTGAGGGGCTGAATGGGGTAAATATTTTAGGCTCCGCAGGCCTCATTCAGTCTCTATTGCAACTACTTAGCTCTGCCATTACAGCATGAAAACAGCCGCAGACAGTACATAAGACTTTATTTAATTTAAATTTCATATAATTTTCACATGACAAAATATTATTCTTTTATTTCTTTCCAACAATTAAAAACTGTAAAAACCATTTACTGTTAGTATGCAGGCCGTGCAAAAACCGGGCGGTGGGGCTTTGACTTGAGGGCCTTGTTTGAGGCCTGACTAGATGACACGGGTGGAGTGAACAGGGACCCTTTTTGGCTTTTATTTGTGGAGGCAGCATAGTGCAGTGATTCAGACAGTGGCTCTGAAGTAAGACTACCTCCCCTTGGAATGTGACCTGTTTGTGACATCTGGAAAATAGGGGAAGGTTTTTCTTTGTATCTCAGATTGTTGTGGGAGATGAAATAAGAGACTGGGTGTATAACATATAACATTGGAAAGTAGTTTGTAGATTTAGCTCTTGTTATTGCTTTAATTACTGTTGAGGTTGTACAGGTTATCATGTTTATTGGCCATTTATTGTTTTTATTTATTCTTTTGTACCTATTTATGTATTAACTCATTGTCAGATATTTTCCAAATCACTTTTCTCAGTATTTTTGCCTTCTGTTTTTATATGTGGTTATTTTTGTTATTTTGTTTTTTCAAAAAACAGATATTATCTTTTTTTTTAATTTTGGTATTTCAATGATTGAAGACTAGTAGCCCAGTGCACGAAATTTGTGCACATTAAAAGTGGAATTAATTGCCCTAACCAGTTCGGCTCAGTGGATAGAGCATCAGCACGCAGACTCAAGGGTCCCAGGATCGATTCCGGTCAAGGGCATGTACCTTGGTTGCGGATACATCCCCAGTGGGGAGTGTGCAGGAGGCAGCTGATCTATGTTTCTCTCTCATCAATATTTCTAATTCTCTATCCCTCTCCCTTCCTCTCTGTAAAAAATCAATAAAATATATTTTTTTTTAAAAAGGGAATTAATTAGCGGAGATATTTTAATATTGCTATTTGCCCTTTCTCTAACACTGGGTATTGTAGTGATGGAAAGCAGATGTAAATTGGATTATGATGCCTCTGATGACCAATGTCCCAGGTTTTACAGAGGAGAGAGAACTATATGCAAATATACTTTCCCTAATCAAGTTTCATCATTATCTCTCCCTGGTAGATGAAAACATATCCAATGTGAAATACACTTTAGAAAAGCTAGTGACACAACAAATTGGCAGACTGTTACTAAGAACAGGCCAGCTGGTAATATGAGTCTTAAACTGAAAAAAGGACAGCAGTTTGGAGTCATGGTTCTTAAACAAGACTAGCATATCAAAAACTCTGAGACCATTTTTTTATTGACTTTTTTTTATAGAGAGAGGGAGAGGTGGAGAGAGAAACATGAATGTGAGAGTGAAACATTGATCGGCTGCCTCCTACATGCCCCTTATTCGGAATCCAGCCAGCAACCTGAGCATATGCCCTGACGGGGAATGAACCGACAACCTTTCTGTTTTTGGTGCACAGGACAATGCCCAACCAACCGAGCCACACTGGCCAGGGTGAGACCTGTTGTGTGTGTTTTTTTAAATGTTTATCTTTCCAGCAAACTTTCTTCATTTCCCTTCCTCCAACAAGACTATAATACCCTGAGAGAGTTGGCATTTACAAATTTTTAAGCGTGTATCAGAATCACCTGAAGGATTTGTTGGGACACAATTGCCTGACCCCATCTCAAGAGTTATTTATTCGATAGGTTTGGGGGTGGGAGTTGATAATTTGCATGTCTTACAAATTCACAGGTGATACTGATTCTACTAGTCCAGGGAGAATCGTTGGCTTAAAAAGAAACTAGGAATGCAAAAGAGTAGTGATCATTCCAGTTAGAGCAGTGGTTCTCAACCTTGGCTGTTTCTTTGTTATGGGGTGGGGCCACAACATTAGTAACAAAGAAACAGAATTTCCAGAGGATGAGGCCCAGAAATCAGGATTTTAAAAAGATTCCCAGGTGATTCTAATGTGCAGCCAAGGTTGAGAACCACTGATCTATAGATGCAGTATTTCCAAAGTTAGCTTCAATAATAGATCCATTACAAATCATTTCACTTCCATGCTCTGCTCCAAGGGCGGGTTCCTGCCTGAACCTCACCCTCCAGGAAACAGCTGGGGGAGGGCGCAGCCATTTCCAAGACGACCACTGCAGGACTGACTTCCTTCCGGTTGGACGCGATTCTGGCCGTGATGTTACACCCAGGGTTTTTATATAAATAGATTAAAACTTTATTGTGAGGAGCCGCTACAGTGGATTGGACAGGTTCAAGCCTTGGGCTGATGAGAGGGCACAGTCCTCTCATTGCCACGTGCAAGTCCCAGCTTGGAGGGCAGGGCCCTCCCAGCATAATTATAGCCAACAGCTATAGTTGTAAGCTTGAACCTATGGTCCGAACACGTGGCCCCATGTGTCTGAGTGATGTAGGCTTGATAGAGTTCAGGTGCATGTAGTTGAGTAGGATTGAAACCCAGGAGAATGTTGTAAACATCTTGCTCACGCCCTTACTTTGCCTCATGGCATCTGCTATAAAATAAAGACACAGCTGTGGGTGTGGTCGCTGTCTCTCAGAGAAGCAGCGTCCCACCGAGACGACCCAGATTTTCTCTTATCTGTCTTTTCTAAACCTTTCAGCCGCCCTCACTCAGGTTCACCCTTGGCCGTGCTGGCGCGGCACACTTTATAAAGATATGCCTCCACGCTCCCAGGGCGGGTTCCTGCCTCAAACCCCACCCTCACTGGAAACAGCTCCAGGAAACAGCTCGGGGGAGGGTGCAGCCGTTTCCAAGACAACCCCTGCAGGACTGACTTCCTTCCGCTTGGTCGCCAGACAGGTCGTGATGTTACACCACCCAAGGTTTTTATATATTTCAATTATTGAAGATAATTATTTCATTGTTTTTATTTTTATAAAAATATTCTCAATCTGAGGTGAGATGATAGTTACCTATATTTTTATTCTATTTTAACTTTTATAATTAAATCTGGATTTAATTTTATATATGTCATCAATATCTAAATGTATATTATAGATTATACAAATTAATTCAGTATCATTAATTGAATAATTATTTCTTGCCTACTGATTTAAAATGCCACTTTATCAGACTAAATAATTTGGTTGAATGGAATTTGGCCTGAAGAAAAAATTTTAAAACAAGGCTGTTAATATGATATTATTCTCTGGTCTTCAGTATTGGTCATTTGGTGTAATATGAAGCCTTTTTATTACTTTAAAAACTTTATCTTTTAAGTGTGGTAAAACATCACATAATTCATCATCTTAACTCTTTTTTAGTGTACAGTTCAGTAATGTTAAGTATATTTACACTGTTGTACAGCAGAGCTCCAGAACTTTCCCCATTAGGTAACAACTTCCCGCTTCCTCCTCCCCCGAGCCCTGGTAACCACAGTTCTGTGTGATAGTCCATGAATTTCATTACTTTAGATACCTCATATAATTGAAATCATACAGTATTTGTCTTTTTGTGACTGGCTTATTTCACTTAGCATAAGGTCTTACCCTTAGGACTTTTTAAAAACTTTTTTCTTGTTTTTTAAAATATCTTGATAATTCTGGGTGGAATAGAAATGCTTTTAGGTCTAGTGTCTCTGATCAGATAGGATATGGTGTCTTTTACGTGCTTCAGCTTTCAGGTTTATCTTCAAGAAGATGCATGCATTTTGCAGGGAAAAATGCTTTGAGATCTCTGTTTCGGGCATTCAGATTGTTTCAGCTGATCTTCTATGACAGGCTGGTCAGCAACCCTATTCTGGCTCATTCATTGCACAGTTATTTACTGAGTCCCCTCTGGTTCAGGCAGAGTGCCAAATGTGCTTGTCCCCTTCTGACAGATTTGGTTTGCTCTAATATGTCTCTTTTATTGAATACTTAATTGTCATGCCCATTGCCATGATTGGACATTTATCATTGCACATAGTTATTCCAGCTTTAAAAAATCATTATGGTTCTGGCCAGTGTGGCCCAGTTGGTTGAGCATTGTCCAGTGTATGGAAAGGTTGCTGGTTCAGTTCCTGGTCAGGGCACATGCCTATGTTGTGGGCTCTATCCCCAGTCAGGGTGGGTACAGGAGGCAGGGTGGGTATGGGAGTCTTCTATGAATTGAAGACTATTTAAGCCACATTCTTACTGATATCTACTTTGACTTCTCTATTTAAAATTGCAGTTGTAAAAATATCGATGTTTTTCTCTCTCCATTCCTCTCTCTGTAAAATCAATAAAAACATATTAAAAAATAATTATGATCTGCCAGAGTAGCAGTTTTCAGGCAGCTGAATATTAAGAAACAACACTTTTTAAAAAGATGAACAAAATACTATAACACATGAAGAATTTTAAACCTATTTCATTATGTGCCCAAATTGCCATCATATGAAAAAAAAATCAGTAGAACAAATTAATTAAATAGCTTTGAAAAATAGGTAATTAAAAATTAAAATGTGTTACAAATTCATTACATAACATCAAGGAACTAAACACAAACTAAGAGAAAAAAATATCAGCCATAGTCAACTACTGTTAACATTTGATTATATCTATATATATAAAAGGCTAAGCGACCAGCCGACTGGCCGGTAGGTATGATGCACACTGACCACCAGGGGGAAGACGCTCAACGCAGGAGCTGCCAAGGCACAACACTTTGCAGAATGTCCTCTCGCACTTTGGGACCCCTCAGGGAATGTTGGACTGCCGGTTTTGGCTTGATCCCTGCAGGCCAGGCTGAGGGACCCCACCTGCTGGAGGGAACTGCTCACTCTGCAGATGCCCTTCAAGCGCAGGCACCACCCCAGGTGCGGCCAGCTGGGGAGGGACAGCAAGAGGTTGGCTCTAAGGCATGTCTGACCCATCTTACCCACTCCCGCCCCACTGGCCACCTTCTAATTAATTTCCTTTCAATGTGCACGAATCCATGCACCAGGCCTCTAGTTTTCTTATAAGTATGTACGTATTGATAAACATAGAATGAAGTTGTATTGTGCTTACTGTATTGTAACCTCTCTGTTTACTCACTGTTCGTATTCTAATTTAACTTGTGGGTTCATGTCTGTTTTTCCTTTTTACTTCTTTTAAGTGACCTAGTAAAAATGACCTAAATTTTCCTTTTCAATCACTTTTTCACTCTATTTCCATGTACCCCTCTCCTTCCCTCTTTAGTTTTTTATCCCACCTGATTGTGTGTGTGTGTGTGTGTAAAGTGTAAGGCATAATTAAAACTTGATCCCCTCCTCACCGGAAACAAGTTAAAGAACAGTCTACTTCTTCTCCATTGGTTTGTGAATTTTCTTTATCATATATGAATCAGGGCATCGATTCCTGGGAAGTATATGTTTATTCTCTGTTGATATATCTGTCTATTCTTCAAGTATCACATTGATCTCATTTTTGGAACTTGAAAATAGCAATAATGACTTTTAACTTGTACTTTCGAATCATTTTTTAATCAATTAGCTTTTCTCTCACTTGTTATTTCTGATCATTGATTTTTAACTAGTGTTATGCATCAGCGTTGTACATCTGGGAAGCTTTATAAAAATATACATAATCTTTGTGAATTATAATTTAGTAAATTGAGGTGGGACACAACCATATGTATTTTGAGAAAACCCCCTAATGGATTCTGATATGCATCATGTTTAAGAATCACTGTTAAAAGACTTTTAGCATTATTCTACTCAGTTCTACGCTACCTTGAGGTTATTAATGGAATTGCATTAAACATCAATTAACTAGTGGCCCAGTGCATAAAATTCGTGCACAGGGGGTGTGTGTCCCTCAGCCTGGCCTGCACCCTCTCCAATCTGGGACCCCTCGGGGGATGTCCGATTGCCAGTTTAGGCCCGATCCTTGTGGGACATCCCTCTCACAATCCGGGACCGCTGGCTCCTACCTGCCTGATCACTCCTAACCACTCTGCCTGCCAGCCTGCTCGCCCCCAACTGCCCCCCCCCTCCAGCCTGATCACCCTCAACTGCCCCCTTGCCAGCCTGCTCCCCCCTAACTGCCCCCCTGCCAGCCTGCTTGCCCCCAACTGCCCCCTCGCCAGCCTGCTCACTCCCAACTGCCCTCCCCTCCTGGCCTGATTGCCCCTCTGCCTGGGCCCTGCCACCATGGCTTTGTCTGGAAGGACGCCAGGAAGGTCTCCCGGTCTAATTAGCATAGATTTCAGGAGCAATAGCATTTTTACAGTATTTAGTTTTCTCATACTGGGTGACAATATGTATTCTCCATTGTTGCATAAGTGCATTACTAGCTCTCAGCAAAATTTTGTTTTTCTTTGTATCCCACACGTATCTTATTAGGGATATTCCTACATATTTAGTTGTGTGTGTTTTTGGCATTTTTTCTTTCTTGCTCTATTTACATGGAACTTCATCTTAGTTGAAATGAATCTTTTTTCAAATCACCATGCAGCAATTGAATATGGAAATGGAAAAAGTGAAGCAACATATAAATTGAAATGATCTAGACTCTTAGTCACTTTCTTATTGAGACCTACCTTCACTTCTCTATTTAAAATTGCAAAGCTTCACCTCTAATTCTTGATCCCTGTACCCCTACTCACTTTCCCCCACATCACTTACTCTTATCTAACATATAATTTACTTAAAATTTTCCCCCTTATTGTCTGTCACCATTAGAATTGAAACTTCATTGGGCTGGGACTTTTAGAACATAAACATCACAGGAGAACATAGCAAGAGTCTATACATTTTAATGAAATGAATAAAATTTAAGTTGGGGGAAATCAAGTATATAAGTGAGGGTTTCTGAATGTAGTGACCTAATTCAGTAAGGGTGAGAAATCTGATTCTACTATAAAATTTAAAAACTAGCCCAAATGAGACTTTTTCTTCCTAGAAGGAATCTGTGGGTAAAATGCACATTCTGTAAATTGCCTTTCATCTAAGAGGTAATTTATATTTGCATATGTGAGGAACAGGAATGTTTCTGTTCATCCCCAGGGCTCTGTTTACTATGTGGAGGTCTTTTATTGTCCCTTGGAAATAGAAAGTATATTGGATAAGCCTCTTTTACAATTTACCCTACAGAACAGAGGTCATTGGAGTTATCTCTCCAATTTTATAGGTGAAAATTGAAGAGAGAAAAGTTGTTTTGCTAGATTAGAGATTAATATGGGATAGTTCCGTTTATTTCTTCTGTGGTGCTGAAAATGAAAGGTCATCTGCCACATTTCTATCTGCCCTTGAAAGACCTGTGGTTATTTCTTCTGCAGACAAAACTGTGTTAATTGTGACTTAAGACTTGAATGGTATTGTGCTGTTTTGGGTTAAGCACCTCTTGGATCCCCACTGACCACCCCCTCCACTACCCCAGCCACAAAAATTTGTGCACTCGGGGGATGGGGGAGTCCCTCAGCCCGGCCTGTGCCCTCTTGCAGTCTGGGACCCCTCAGGGAATGTCCACCTGGGGGATAGGGCCTAAGCTGGCAGTCAGACATCCCTCTGGCAGCCCGGGAGCCCTCAGGGGATGTCCACTTGCCAGCGGGTAGCAGGCCTAAGCTGCAGTTGGACATCCTTAGCGCTGCTGAGGAGGCGGGAGAGGCTCCCGCCACCACCGCTGTGCTAGCAGCCATCAGCCTGGCTTGTGGCTGAGCAGAGCTCCCCCTGTGGGAGCGCACTGACCACCAGGGGGCAGCTCCTGCATTGAGGGTCTGCCCCCTGGTGGTCAGTGTGTGTCATAGTGACCAGTCATTCCCAGTTGTTCTGCTGTTAAGGTCAATTTGCATATTACCCTTTTATTATATAGGATAGTTCAAAGGAGAAAGCATGTATCACAGAAAACTTAAAAAGGAGACTCAAGCAATGGATTGCCTTGCAGCTCCTCAGCTCCCCACATGTTTTTGTTTTTTGAAGATTTGATTTGTCTTCCCCTTTAATACTTGCATATTGCTCTTTTGCAGTCTCCTCGATTTTGCCCTGTACTTGTCTTTGTATGTTTATATTCTGTCTCCTCTTTAAGGTGGCAACATTGTCAATGTCAGACAGTTTGTCTTCTATTTCACAATTCCCCAGAGCATTGTGTACCATGTTTTAAACAAGAAGCACTCAATTAATGTTTGCCTCACAGGTAAACAGGAGGGAAAATTAAGGTTTCAGGAAGGAGATTGTAATATTACCCAAAATCGTATTAAGGAGTCACAGTAATCAAAACAGTCATTTGGTCTCCCTGGCATTTAGAGTGAAATGAAAACTGGACGCCATATGAATGGGTAAAATGAGTTGTGGGAATGCTCAAGTAGATGATTGTTATTGTTTCCTCCCAAAGCCTGGCCTGTGACATTTTGTTCCAGAGGAAATTCTAGACCTCTGGTGATTTAATCTTGCCAAATTAGAAACCTCTGAAATGAGTCATTCTCGTTTTCATTCAGTTTGTTTTTACATGGAAGATTGCATAGACAAACAAATGAATGAAGCTTAGTTTTCTGATAGGTTGGTGATGACAATTTTCTCAGTTTGTCCTTGTCATGGTTCCCATGATAATATTTTATATGTTGATGCTGTACAGGTTATATTGTGTGTTTGGAGGGAATTCTTTGTGTGAATATGAATCAAGCAGCCCCTGGTACTCAGAGATCTGTTGATAGCATGGATCTAAGATCAGAATAGAAGAGAAGGACATTTGTGGAAACCAAGTAGGCTTACCATCGAAGACCTTGGCTTCCATAAAATGAAGGGGTTAAATGAGCTAATCTGTAAAGCACAGATTCTCAACCCTATTGGATCCAATGCCTTTTTTTATAGCATATGATTTGTAGTGCTTTTTTTTTACTACCATGAAATTCATATATAATATAACCTGTATAATTAAAAATATATAATCCCTAACTATAATATAAAAGAGCAGAGTGCCAAATCAAGTAGTTTATAATAAAATAACATTTTAATATGTAAATGCTTACTTATGATCACATAGGAAAGTAATGAAGTATATTCAGAAGCCAAAAATTATATGTGATGGCTACAATTGCAGATGTATGTCTGTGGGCCATGAATGGCATTGTTGTTGGTTATTTTTCCAGAATCATGAGCAATTCTTAGCAAGTTTCAAATCAAACAAAATTTCATGTTATTTTGATTGACACAATTTGATTTTCTAAACTTAGAAACTTTTAAAGCAAGCAAGAAGTTCTTTACTTTTGTATGTAAAATGTAATTAGGTTCCAGGCTTAGATAATCATGAACAGGTTTATGACCTATGTAGTTCATGGAACATTTGAAAGTTGAGTAGGATGCGGTCCAGTATTTCATTAAAAAGGACTGATTGTATTGCATGTTGTATGATGTATCTCTGAAACCCTGTCTGCTCATGCCAGTCTAGTAGTCCTCTCCCAACACCAACCCCAATTACCAGATTTCCGAATGACCCTCTTGGGGGCAGTACTGCCCTCATGGAAAACCTCAGCACTTGTAACATTTGAGGTCAGGGAATTCTTTGTTGTGCTGGGCTGTCCTGTGCATTGGAGAATGTTTAACAGCATCTTGAATGACCCTCTTGGGGGCAGTACTGCCGTCATGGAAAACCTCAGCACTTGTAGTAACATTTGAGGTCAGGGAATTCTTTGTTGTGCCGGGCTGTCCTGTGCATTGGAGAATGTTTAACAGCATCTCTGGCTTCTACCCACTCGATACAAGTGCACTCCCGTGGTTGGGATGATCCAAAATGACTCCAGACATTGCCAGATGTCTCCTGGGGAGTAAGTAAAATTGCCCAGGTTGAGAAGCACTGCTCTGAGAAGCACTAATCTGTCATTAATATAATATACTATTTGTTAATATGGATAAAAGCATTGCATACAGCACTAATAGGTATTATTAATTTTTCTGCCAGGCTCAGCTGGTAATGGAAGCTTTTACTGTTGGCATTATTTAATTGTCTGGCTCTGAGGGGTGGGAAGTATGTAAAGTTCAGGATGATGAATTTTTTGATATGAGAACTTCAAGAAAAACTGCCACAAGAAAGCCCTTTGATAAGTAGGAGTTAACCGAATTTCTTTTTGACAAGTTCGACATTAATGGTAAAGGTTACAAAATCAGAATTTTAGCTCTGCAAGAAATATTAGAAATTCAATGGGTACCTTTGTATTTTACAGATGAGAAAAGTGCAGTCACAGCTTAACTGTGAACCAGGACGTTAATCCTGTCTTGGGTGTCTCCCATACTGTTCTTTGTACATTACAGTGCCTGTCAACCAGGCTCTGTTTTAAAATAGCTTTAGCTCTCTGCAAGCTCTGACTCTTGATAAGAAATAAAAGACAAAAATAACACTTTCCTTTAAACCTTGATCTCCATTATGCATGCCAGGAAAAATAAGTGAGAAGGTTAGGAATTATATACAGGAACTTGCTTTCATAGATTCAAACCCAGAAATATTTTTATGCTAATGTAATAACAGCATTTTCATGGTGCGTTTGTGGACGAGGCATTGTTCTAAGAACTGTACCTTTTAAGGCTTACAACAGCCCTAAAGAATAGGCACTGTTGCCCCGCCGGTGTTGTTCAGTGGTTGAGTTTTCCACCCATGAAACAAGAGGTCACGGTTCCATTCCTGCTCAGGGCACATGTCCGGGTTGCGGGCTCCATTCCCAGTAGGAGGCAGCTGATCAAATGATTCTCTCTCTTCATTGATGTTTCTATCTCTCTCTCTCTCTCTCTCTCTCCCCCTTCTTCTCTGAAATCAATAACAATATTTTAAAAAAGAATAGGTATTGTTATCATTCATCCCCCTAATGTAGATGAGGTACCAAGAGCCTAAAAAAATCTGTGCAAGGTCATAACGTCCATAAGTGACTGAGCTGGGATCAAGCCTTCTGCTGCCCATGTTCATCCTCTTGTCAGCCACCTACTCCAGTCTACCTGCTTCAAGCCTTAAGGATAGCTTGCTGTTATATCCTGCTTGTGAAATTGATATTCCTAGGAGCTAAACGTTTGGAGAATTTTAAATCTGAATATTTTCAGGGCACATTATATTTTCTTCAAAGATGAAAGCAGTGTTCCCCCAACATTTACACCAAAGGTGAACTTGCTCTTTATAGGATATAAGTGCTTCTTTCATTTTGTCTGTATCTGAAGCAGTACTCTGGCATGAAGTTCATAGCAGGAAGGAACCAGGATCTGAAATGAAAGGATTATATAAAGTCATCTTCCTTGTTTGTTTCACCCTTTGTTATTACCCCAGAAGAAAGAGAGAAGATTTTGAAATCCTTTCTTGCAAAATGAGTTTGAAGTAGACACAAATAATATATTTGATTGACAGCTATAAAAAAGAAGCAAAAAAACCCCCACCCTTATTTCAAAAAGATACTTGAAGGAAAAACATCTATATTTATTGAGAAGTGGATGCAAAACTTTCAAACATAGCATCACAGGGTTTAGAAATATTTCCAAAGTCAATATTAGGTTTATAAGTTACAGGTCGTAGAAAAGGCAGAATCAATTAAGTTCTATGTTCCCAGTACACACACTCTCTCTCTCTCTCTCTCTCTCTCACTTTTTCATTTTACTTATTACCAATGATATTGGTACAGGCAACATGTACCATGGCTTCTTTTTACACTTAGTTTTTTATTTTTTAAAGAAATTGTGCTTTTGTGAAAAATCTTTTTAAAGTTTTCTTTCTTTCTGTTATATTCTCCATATTTTTGATTGTAGCAGAATCTCTGATGAACGTCCATTTACATGTTTTTATTTCCTAGTTGGCAGCACCACTTTTACACCTTCTCACAGCTGGAAACTTGGCCGATCAGGGCTGTGAAAAATCTTTTTAAAGTTTTCTTTCTTTCTGTTATATTCTCCATATTGTTGATTGTAGCAGAATCTCTGATGAACGTCCATTTACATGTTTTTATTTCCTAGTTGGCAGCACCACTTTTACACCTTCTCGCAGCTGGAAACTTGGTGGTAAAGTTGTACATCAGGGTGTATTTATGAGGAGTGCAGGTGTGAGGGCAGGAAAGAAAGATGCTCAAATAAAAAGAAAGTTTGCATTCATCTGAGCTCAGCTGGTGTCATATATTACTCAGTTCATCCATTTGCCTTAGGAAATGAATATTTAAATTTGTTTTCATGGTCAAGATCAGCTACATAATTTGTAGGGCCCAGTTTGAAATGAAAATGTTAGTAGGTTTGTCAGATTTTGCAAATAAAAATGAAGGACACTTGGCTAAATTTGTGTGGTGTTTTTTCCAGCTCTATTGAGGTTTAATTGACAAATAAAAGATGCATATATTGAATGTGTACAATGTGAAGTTTTGCTACATATGCGTTATACAATGATCACCACAATCAAGCTAATTAACATATGAATCCCCTCATATTGTTACCTTTTGTATGTGTGTGTGGTGAGAACACTTAAGGCCCCCCCTCTTAGCAGTTTTCAAGTATATAATCCTGCCCACAAATCAGAACCACCTCTAAGATTAAAAAAAAAGCAATCAGTGCCTGCATGTAATTGGTTTAGGGTTCAGCAGGGCATTTTATGAAACTGTCCCAAGTAGTTTTAGTGCACAGCACTGATGGAGAAACCAAAGTGTGGTCACTGACCCAGCAGCCATTAGCGTCACCTAAGAACTGGCTGCACATGCAGATTTTTAGGTCCCATTCCAAGCCTGTTGAGTCAGAATGTTGGGGACATCCCCCCAGAAATCAGTGTTTGTTTGAACAAGCCCTCCGTGTGAATCTAATACACTTTAAGGTTTGCAACCTCTGCTATAAACAATTGGATACTGCTGAAAGTTTTAAAAACTTTGTGTTCTAGAAGAGAACTCTGGTAGATCCTAGTATGTGGGGGACTGATTGAATAAGGAACAGGCAGAGGATAAGGCAGCCTGTTTGAAGCTGTTACCTTTATGATCCTGGGGGTAAGAAGATGGGGCGAAGAAGTAGAGCAGTGTGTATAAATGAAGGGAGATGATGGGTTCAGGAGACGTTTCAGAAACAGAATCGGTGGAATTTTGCTGCTGATTGATTGGGTTGAAGGAGAGAGCCAGTCAAAGAAAATGCGTGAAGTTTCTTTCTGGGTGATTAAAGGATGCTGTTATTAGACAAAGCAGAAATGTCTTTAGAAAGTGCAAGCTTGGGAAAATGGTAAAGATATTGACTATGAGGTGCCCTTATGCATCCAAGAGATGTTTTGCCTAGTTGAGAATTTGTTTCTAGAACTTTGAAAGCAAAAGTTATAGTGTAGCACTGGGAGTTCTCACCATGAAATTCACATTTTTTAAATCACTGAAATGATTATATATGTGCACTAAGTAATTTATTTTAAAACATGTTCATTTCCTTTCACATGAGATAAAGATGATATGCTTTAAACAAATCTGTAATCTTCTCTATTTGGATCATGTATATGAAGTTATTTTTAGTAATTAATAAATCTGTACACTATGCTAGCAAAATTTAGTACAAGAGTTACTTTTTGTAAATTTAATATTCCATTCTTGTGTCAAATGTACACCAAACACATTCATTTTCAGAGAAAAAAAACTGAGATGGGGAAACGAATAAATTTCTCATTGCGGCTGATAGGGGAGTCAGTTTTGTGTCATGATCAATTCTATAGGTTTCTGGAACCGGACAGAGTACCACCTACTTACAGCAGACATGGCGTTGGACATTCTACTTACACTCTCTTTGCTTTGATTTCCTCATCTGCAAAATGGCTAAATTTATGATACCCATTTTGTAGGGTTTTTATAAGAATTGAACGAGTTAATATTTGTCAAAGTACTTTGAAAAATACTCAACATTTAATTAGCAATCATAAAATGTAAGCTTGTTTTTAATTCAGAAATTCAGTTTTCTCACTATTTAGTCTTACTTTCTGAATTGTTGCTATCAACAGTTTGAGTTTTCATATTACTTATGTCTATTTATGAACTCTGAACATTGAAGGGAATGATTATAAACCAGAGAATTGCTAGGCATTAAATTCCAAATCATTCATGAAGAAAATATAGAAATGTATCAAGTACATAGTATAATTTCTAAATATATAGAACTTAAAACTTACCTTTAAATTTACACACATTCAAATTTTTTAGCTCAAAGTAGGGGTCAGGACAAACTAGGATTTAAATTCTTTACCATTTTAAATCTTATTTAATTGATCCTCATTCTGAACATAGTCAATAGCAAATCATAATTTACTCTGAACACAGGAATAAGTAAATTACTACACTTTTGAGCCTTAGCATAAAGGTCAAGAATATATCATAACAATTTCTACATCAAAAGTTATGTAAAAAGAAAGCTACCAAGCAAAGTGTGATTATAATTAGTAATAATAATGATAATTCACTGCTGTTCGATTTGACCGTTAAAGGGCAATGAGAAGGAGGTAGCACCTCTGAAAGCAGCAAATGATCTTATTCTTCCATCTGAGATTTGTAAATTAAGGCCGTTCATCACCACTCCTCAATTATTATGATCTGAACTTCACTTCAGATCTTCCCTTAGTTTAGAAATCATTATGCTGGTGTAAAGGCCAGGGAGAAATACTTCATCTTTAACATTCTGCTTATCCTCTTCAAAATAGTTTTACAATCCATATTTTTCATCCTATTTCAGTGGTGGTGGGGAGCTGGCAGTTAGGGAATAGATGTAGTTCTGGGTATTTTTATGTCTAAGATCTGTCAGACCCACAGAGCTCTTGTAACTTGGGCATATGTCCAGGGAGTTTCTAAATATAGCTAATACTATCCTGTCCTACTTGGAGTTCTTGTGTTCTGAGAATGACCCATGGTTGGGACAAACTTCCTGGGCCCAGAAAAAGGTATTGAAAGCATGCCACTGTATATTCTAAGTGCTTAAACTCAGCCTGGACAAGACCCCAATCAGCTTTACTCCTGGAAGGGAGCTATTGTGCAACACTCAGCAAGGAAATCTGTATTTCATGATACTTGCAAGGCCAGTAACTCTTTTAGAGGTGTATTCCTTAGTGAATGAATAGAAATATATAGGGCTTTACAGAGGTAAAAATGAATGTTGGATATTCTCAAGCAATATTGGGTATTTCTAATATTTATTTATAGCTCCTCATCTAAGGAATTGTAGTTCTCTAGTCATGATTTAGCATGGATAGTGAGTGCATGAGTTGGGATTTATTAAATGGTACATATATTACAGATATTTAAGGGTGCTATCATTTTTGACAGATTTGGCAAAATAGATTAATTAGCTTTAGATTTAAGAAATAAAATCATATATCTGTGAAACATCTTTTGCTCTTCCTCATTATAAAAAATACTTGAGGAAAGTTCTATTTCAGTTAACTTGTACTTCCACAACTCCAATTGACTTGTGTACCAATCCCTGGGCCCTAGTAACAAATTCTATATTTGATGTCTTGGCTGAGAAATGAACAGTTTTGAAGTAATTTTCTTTTATAATTTAATCACACAATTCAGCCTGCTTTAAATTGTTTGTTAACAAAGGGTGACAATTTATGTATTCAAGATAAAAATTTATAATAAGAAACTGCCCACATGCTCTACTTGAAGGGTAATTATTCTGCATATACTCCATAACTCACTAACTTTGATGAAGGTGGCAGTGAATTATTATGGTCGTTACTTTGTCAGAAAGACTTTAATAACTTCATCATGCCACTGGTATCTTAAAGTTATGGATTGTATGCAAGGCATAATAACTGTTTCTTTTTTATAGAAACTAGATTTCTCAAGTGGTCAGTAATTCAGTTAGGAATTCAAAATGGTGATTTTTGTCTCTCTAGATTATATTTCCACTAACAACAGCAATGAAATACCTTACTTAAATCTATATAATTTAAAAAACTACTCATATATTAATATGAGTAGAATGCTCACATTAATATTTAAAAATACAGTGGAATCCTTTTGTAACACCACTGAGTAACGGTAATTACAGTAATAATAATATCTGTATTATGGGTAAATTGTCTTACATCTGATTTTTATGATAGTATGAAATTAAATATTGTGTTGAGGGAGGGTTATGATTTTATTCGAAGCATACCATTTTATTCTTATCCCATTTGCCTGAAATTCTTAAACTCAGTTTCCATTAAGTAACTATTAGTTTAACAGCAAAATTGTGAGCAATGTGGCATCATTTATTAAAATATGTATGTGTTATCTAGAAGTGGGAGATAAGAATGTGTTAATAGTTGAAGGGGGACAAACATATCAGCTATAAGAACAGAATGGTTTGGTGGTTAAGTGTCCTAGTGGTTGACACTCAAGGGCAGTGGCTAGAAGGTGTTGGAAAACAAAGATTATTTATAAACTAGAGGCCCGGTGCATGAAATTCCTGAACGGGAGGGGGGGTTCCTCAGCCCGGCCTGCACCCTCTCACAATAGACTAGAGGCCCGGTGCATGAAATTCCTGCATGGGAGGGGGGGTTCCTCAGCCTGGCCTGCACCCTCTCACAATCCGGGACCCCGCGGGGGATGTCCAACTGCCAGTTTAGGCCCGATCCCGCAGTCCTAAATCGGCAGTCGGACATCCCTCTCGCAATCCAGGACCGCTGGCTCCTAACTGCTCGCCTGCCTGCCTGATCACCCCAACTGCCTCTGCCTCGGCCCCTGCACCTGGGACCCAGGCTTCCCTCCTCCGGCCAGCCACAGGCAACGAGGACCCAGGCTTCCCTCCCTCTGGCCAACCGCAGGCACCTGGGACCCAGGCCGGCTTCGCCTGGTCCGGCCATAGGCACCTGGGAGCCTGGGCGGTGCCACCCGGGCCCCACCTTTGTCAGGAAGGACATCCGGAATGATATCCGGTCTATCCAGTCTAATTAGCATATTAAGGGTAATAACCCTTTTATTAGTATAGATGACATTACCAAAGAGTGATGCACTTTGCTAGAGAAAAGTTGGCTAACACTGGCATTATTAGGAGACAAACCTTTAAGTCACAGGTATGAAAAGTACGTTTATTTTAACTTGGTTTTTAAAGCATACAGTAAAAAGGAACAAAATAACTGTTTTGCTATTAAAAATTCAGTCTAGAGACTGAATTTGATATTGATTTTTAAAAAATCAAAAGACATTTATTGAAAGTTGGAATTTTTAATTAAGTGTATTGGGTGACATTTGATAATAAGATTATATGGTTTTAAGAGCACATATCTGTGATATGTAATCTGTATATTGTATTGTGTGTCCACCATTCAAAGTCATATAATCCTCCATCCTGTATATATGACCCCCTTTATCTTTTACTCCCTCTATCCCCACCCTCTGGTAACTACCATACTGTTGTCTATATCTATGAGTTTTTGTTTCTTTTTCTTGTTTGCTCATTTGTTACTTTCAGTTTTATATCCCACAAATGAGTGAAATCATACATTTCTTAACTTTCTCAGTCTGATTTATTTCACTTAGCATGATATTCTCAAGGTCCATCCAGGTTGTATTTCATCTTTTCTTATGACTAATATTCAATTGTATGTATGTAACATAACTTTTTTATTCAATCACTGATTGAAGGACATTTTGGTTGTTTCCAGGTCTTGGCTACCATGAATTGAAGGACATTTTCCAGGTCTTGGCTACCATGAATAATGCTACAGTGAACATAGTGGTGCACATATCTTTATGAATAAATGAATAAATGTTTTTTGGTAGATACCCACAAGAGGGGTTGCTGGGTCATATGGTAACTCCATGCTTAATTTTTCGAGGAATCTTCATAACTGTTTTCCATAGTGGACAGAGGACCTGAACAGACACTTCTCCCAAGAAGACGTACAAACAGCCAACAGACACATGTAAAGATGCTCAACTTGACTACCTATTAGAGAAATGAAAATGAAAGTTGGAATTTTTAAAAGAAAAACTTATCCATCAATTTCATTCTGTGTATATTCTCAAAAGATTTGAAAACAGAGATTTGAAAAAATATTTGTACACTAGTGTTGATGGTAGTATTTTTTATAATAGCCAGAAGATGGAAATAACCAAATGTCCATTGATGGATGAATGGATAAACAAAGTGTAGCATACACATATAATGGAATATCACTCGGTATTAAAAAGGAATGAAATTCTGACATATGCTACAACATGGATGAATTGTGAAGACATTATGCTAAGTGAAATAGGCCAGTCACCAAGGACAAATATTGCATGATTTCACTTACATGAGGTACCTAAAAGTAGTCAAATTCATAGATATAGAAAATAGGATAGGGTAGAGAATGGGGAATGATTGTTTAATGGGTAATTTCAGTTTGGGAAGATGAAAAGTTCTGGAGATGGATGGTGGTGTTGGTTGCATACTAATGCGAAGGTACTTAATGCAACTGAACTGTACACCTAAAAATGGCTAAAAAGGTAACCATTTGTATATTTTACTACAGTAAAAAGCAAAATGTACTAAAATGGTATTATAAAGTAACAAAATGCTTCCAGTTAGAGAACAAGATAAATATAAGGATTAGCCAATTACTCATATTCATAAATATTCAGTAGTCATCAGTAGCCTAAATTTTGTGAAAATACAATTTTATTTCCTTGTATATGATCTTGGGAATGATTTGCCCATATTTAAAAATATTTTTCAGTGCTTGACATAATTCTTGGCGCATGGAAGATGCTCATTAAATATTTGTTGATTGATATTTGTTTATTCAGGAAATTATAGTCATAGCTTCATGTGCAGAATAATAACCTTAACTGTAACTCGTTAAGCCTACTTAAAGCTCACAGAACAGGTAGAAAAGAAAACCTTTAAAATACAAACAATAAAAACTTAGTGTACGCCCTAACCGGGTGACTCAGTTGGTTGGAGTGTCGCCCTTTACATCAAAAAGGTTGTGGTACGATTCCCAATCAGGGCACATACCAGGGCTGCTGGTTTGGACCCCAGTCAGGATGAGTATAAGAGGCAGCTGATCCACGTTTCTCTCCTCTCTCTCTCTCTCTCTCTCTCTCTCTCTCCTCTCTCTCTCCTCATTCTCTCCAAATCAATAAACATATCCTTGGGTGAGGATTTAAAAAA
>NW_005358650.1:709381-741721 GCF_000412655.1 Myotis brandtii
CCTGCCCCCTCTCACAATCCGGGACCCCGCGGGGGATGTCCAACTGCCAGTTTAGGCCCGATCCCGCAGTCCTAAATCGGCAGTCGGACATCCCTCTCGCAATCCAGGACCGCTGGCTCCTAACTGCTCGCCTGCCTGCCTGATCACCCCAACTGCCTCTGCCTCGGCCCCTGCACCTGGGACCCAGGCTTCCCTCCTCCGGCCAGCCACAGGCAACGAGGACCCAGGCTTCCCTCCCTCTGGCCAACCGCAGGCACCTGGGACCCAGGCCGGCTTCTCCTGGTCCGACCACAGGCACCTGGGAGCCTCGGCGGCGCCACCCGGGCCCCAGCTTTGTCAGGAAGGACATCTGGAATGATATCCGGTCTATCCAGTCTAATTAGCATATTAAGGGTAATAACCCTTTTATTAGTATAGATGACATTACCAAAGAGTGATGCATTTGCTAGAGAAAAGTTGGCTAACACTGGCATTATTAGGAGACAAACCTTTAAGTCACAGGTATGAAAAGTACGTTTATTTTAACTTGGTTTTTAAAGCATACAGTAAAAAGGAACAAAATAACTGTTTTGCTATTAAAAATTCAGTCTAGAGACTGAATTTGATATTGATTTTTAAAAAATCAAAAGACATTTATTGAAAGTTGGAATTTTTAATTAAGTGTATTGGGTGACATTTGATAATAAGATTATATGGTTTTAAGAGCACATATCTGTGATATGTAATCTGTATATTGTATTGTGTGTCCACCATTCAAAGTCATATAATCCTCCATCCCGTATATATGACCCCCTTTATCTTTTACTCCCTCTATCCCCACCCTCTGGTAACTACCATACTGTTGTCTATATCTATGAGTTTTTGTTTCTTTTTCTTGTTTGCTCATTTGTTACTTTCAGTTTTATATCCCACAAATGAGTGAAATCATACATTTCTTAACTTTCTCAGTCTGATTTATTTCACTTAGCATGATATTCTCAAGGTCCATCCAGGTTGTATTTCATCTTTTCTTATGACTAATATTCAATTGTATGTATGTAACATAACTTTTTTATTCAATCACTGATTGAAGGACATTTTGGTTGTTTCCAGGTCTTGGCTACCATGAATAATGCTACAGTGAACATAGTGGTGCACATATCTTTATGAATAAATGTTTTCAATTTTTTTGGTAGATACCCACAAGAGGGGTTGCTGGGTCATATGGTAACTCCATGCTTAATTTTTCGAGGAATCTTCATAACTGTTTTCCATAGTGGACAGAGGACCTGAACAGACACTTCTCCCAAGAAGACGTACAAACAGCCAACAGACACATGTAAAGATGCTCAACTTGACTACCTATTAGAGAAATGAAAATGAAAGTTGGAATTTTTAAAAGAAAAACTTATCCATCAATTTCATTCTGTGTATATTCTCAAAAGATTTGAAAACAGAGATTTGAAAAAATATTTGTACACTAGTGTTGATGGTAGTATTTTTTATAATAGCCAGAAGATGGAAATAACCACATGTCCATTGATGGATGAATGGATAAACAAAGTGTGGTATACACATATAATGGAATATCACTCGGTATTAAAAAGGAATGAAATTCTGACATATGCTACAACATGGATGAATTGTGAAGACATTATGCTAAGTGAAATAGGCCAGTCACCAAGGACAAATATTGCATGATTTCACTTACATGAGGTACTTAAAAGTAGTCAAATTCATAGATATAGAAAATAGGATAGGGTAGAGAATGGGGAATGATTGTTTAATGGGTAATTTCAGTTTGGGAAGATGAAAAGTTCTGGAGATGGATGGTGGTGTTGGTTGCATACTAATGCGAAGGTACTTAATGCAACTGAACTGTACACCTAAAAATGGCTAAAAAGGTAACCATTTGTATATTTTACTACAGTAAAAAGCAAAATGTACTAAAATGGTATTATAAAGTAACAAAATGCTTCCAGTTAGAGAACAAGATAAATATAAGGATTAGCCAATTACTCATATTCATAAATATTCAGTAGTCATCAGTAGCCTAAATTTTGTGAAAAAACAATTTTATTTCCTTGTATATGATCTTGGGAATGATTTGCCCATATTTAAAAATATTTTTCAGTGCTTGACATAATTCTTGGCGCATGGAAGATGCTCATTAAATATTTGTTGATTGATATTTGTTTATTCAGGAAATTATAGTCATAGCTTCATGTGCAGAATAATAACCTTAACTGTAACTCGTTAAGCCTACTTAAAGCTCACAGAACAGGTAGAAAAGAAAACCTTTAAAATACAAACAATAAAAACTTAGTGTACACCCTAACCGGGTGACTCAGTTGGTTGGAGTGTCGCCCTTTACATCAAAAAGGTTGTGGTACGATTCCCAATCAGGGCACATACCAGGGCTGCTGGTTTGGACCCCAGTCAGGATGAGTATAAGAGGCAGCTGATCCACGTTTCTCTCCTCTCTCTCTCTCTCTCTCTCTCTCTCTCTCCTCTCTCTCTCCTCATTCTCTCCAAATCAATAAACATATCCTTGGGTGAGGATTTAAAAAAGTATAGTGTACAATATACTAGATTATGGGAATTAATGCATCTTAGTTATTATAAAGCATGCCATGAATTTTCATTGTTAATATCTAATAAAGAGGTAATATGCAAATTGACCATCACTCCAACACACAAGATGGCCACCCCCATGTGGACACAAGATGGCCTGCAAGGGAGGGCAGTTATGGGCGATCAGGCCTGCAGGGGAGGGCAGTTGGGGGGACCAGGAAAATGGAAAATTTTAAATTTTTGAAACTATTGGAAAATCTTTCATTAGAACAGCTTTGGTTAAGTTCAGTATTTTAAGTGTATTATGTATGGAAAGTACTGGCTTTATTTTAAAGCTCAACAGTGATATAGTAATATCCTTTCTTGTTTAAAAAACTGAGCTAGTAAAAGATTTTTAAAAAAATTTGAAAACATTAAATGCGTTAATAGTAATTATAGCAACACTTTAATCCTAGATTTATATAGAGAATTTATCAGTTTTGTGAAGTGATTAAAGTTAAAGCAGATTACTCTTACATTTAGGATTTAAAAGTTTTAAGTCAGCAACATGTGAAACGTATTGAATATATTGTTTTATATTTACCTAAGAATTTCTGGTTTAAAAAATGGACATTTTTTAATTTTTTAAAAAATTCATTAAAAATATCCATGTACCTACTTTTATAAAATTAGCAGATTCTTCCTAATCTGTATGATTTTTAAATATAGTCTTCTAAGAAAAATAAGTTTTTGTAGAAAACTGAAGACTTTGATTAAATATAAAATTTACAATTTGGTTATGTTATTTTCTATAAAAAATTATGTGAATAAATTAAAGGTTACCATCTGTAAAATTATGTATCTATTGAACATGTAATATGTAACTATGAAAATTTGCATATGAAATTTTTGCTTGAAGCACTCTAACCAGGTGCTTCAAAATCTGACATCTGCCCTGGCTGGGTAGCTCAGTTGGTTTGAGTGTCATCCCAATAAGCCAAGAATGCAGGTTTGATCTCTGGTCAGGGCACATTAAGAATCAACCAATGAATGCATAAGTAAGTGGAACAGCAAATCCATGTTTATCCCTCTCCCCCCTCCTCTTGCCTCTTCCCCTCTCACTCCTCTCTGGCATCACCTTTCATGAGATTCAAAAGTCCTCTTTCCGCTGTGTTGTTCACTTAGGTTATGAGGCTTTTCTCAAAATTGAACAAGTGTTAGACGGTTCCTCCAAACAGTGACAAATGAAAGAAGAAAGAAAATTGGTTGGAAAGGGAGATGAGTTACTCTGGCCGGATACTTGTTCTTATTTCTCTTTCTGCCGCTATCTTTCTCTGCACATCCTTAGATAAAACTCAAAAATTATTATTGAGATTTTTGTGGGAACCAAGTGAGACAAGAAGAAAAATTTAAAATTGTAGTCTAACCCCTAAAAGTAGAGATGCTGAGATTTTGAGTTCCAGGAACAGTTTCAAAGTCCTTATCTGAGCAGTTCTTTACTGCCTTAATTTGTGTGTACAGATTGCTGTTAGTGTTGTTACTGTCTGTTTTGTATCAGACTTGCTAGCTAATTTCCTTGCTTATTAGCTAAGTGATTTTCTTAATGGGTACCCTTTTGACAAAGGAATCTTAGCTGCTCTGAGAGGAAAAACCAATTTTTAAAAATCACGGTGAAAAAGATAAGGAACATCTGTATTCATGCTGCTGCTGTGTTGTTGGTGTGGGAGAATATCTGGTGATTGACCTTAATTCTTTACTGAAGTCACAAAAATATGCATAATTTGGCCTTTATCCACAAAACAAATAGCAACAGTCTCCAGTTAAAGCAGGGATCCAATTTCCTTGGTTTTGGGTGTGGAAAAGGGGATGTTTACCAACCTTATTATCAGAGGGGGTTTTGTGAAATTTTTCCTGAACTATTTTAGAATCTCCATTTTGACAGGAGCATTTTGTTTGCATTCATATTTTATTAACCAGGAGTTATTTTGTTTAATTTATACTTGAAGATTTAGAAGCCTGAAATACTGTGTTTAAAGGAGAAATGTCTTTTTATTAAATAATCAAAGAAAACCCAGTGGCATCAACACTCCCTCCACCCCTCTGATCTGATGATAGATTTTAGATTAGGGCCCCAGTAATGGACACTGGATAGTTATATTGGGGAGCCAGTTTAAGATTTTTTTTACAAACAAGTTTAGGTTGGATCAAGTCAATGAGGGCAACACCAGGAGAGCTGAAATCTATGAAGCGAACAACCTGGGAACCTCATCCTCTTCATGAGGTGAGTCTCCAGGGTGCCCTTCATCCATGGTTTATGGGTGAATAGTCTAGGACTCTCATACACCCACCCACCTGTGCCTACGCAGCCCATGAATCTGACATGGTACCAACATGTGTATTTATTCATCAGATTTCATCTCAGAGCCTGGGCGTTGAGATTGGGTATTTGAAGGTCCACACAGCAGAATCAATCTTATAGGTAAGGCAAGAAATTGTGAGCTTCCTAGTGTCTAAGGTAGGAGTCATCTTTGTTCTCGCAAACCTGGTTGCAGTTCTTTTCATTTATTAAGCACACCACAGTCAGCCAGATAAGATTAGAGACAATAGTGAAAGAGAAAGCATTTTTCTCTATTTCATTCTTTCATTTGACTCTATTTGTACTTTTGCCTCCATTTTCTTTCCCTTGCTTGCCCATCACATTAGGGGAGCTCACATTCTGTAAACCAGGGGTCCTCAAACTACGGCCCGCGGGCCACATGCAAATACAAATATTGTATTTGTTCCCGTTTTGTTTTTTTACTTCAAAATAAGATATGTGCAGTGTGCATAGGAATTTGTTCATAGTTTTTTTTTTAAACTATAGTCCGGCCCTCCAACGGTCTGAGGGACAGTGAACTGGCCCCCTGTTTAAAAAGTTTGGGACCCCTGCTGTAAACTATGCTTCCCTCACTGAAATGTAGCTACCTGCTATCTGTTTAACTATGAGAAAATTATTTAACCTCTCTGTGCCTTGATTTTCTCACTTGTAAAATGGCAATAGGCTATTGCCTACACCATAAAGTTGTTGTGAGGTTTAAATGCATTAAGATGTATCAAGCACTTAGCTTAGTACCTGGCTGTATAAAATGCTGAGTGACTAATTATCTAATAATTACTAATAGAATCTATTAATATAGTAATGATTGAGAGCCATATGTTTCATTGCCAAGTGTCAAAATGTTAAACAGGACAGAATTGTGGATTCTTTGGGAGTTTTGCTTTTTCTATGAAAATATACTTATAGAATATCTTAAAGATACAAAAGCACTGTTGGGTCAGTCCCCAGAAGACTTCTGAATAGTAAGAGAGAATGTCCTAAGAATCCTAGGAATCATATTGAATTTGTTACTTTTATTGGAAAAGGAGGCAACAATATACATATAGTGTTGAGCTGCTTGGTTCTTTTGTATATTAATTTCTCTCATAGTAGACATGGTGCTTTCTTTATCCAATTTGAATGTTCTAACTTATATGACCATCATTAAATCTTATTTATAAATTAATTTCTGGCATAATGAGTATATTTCCTTTTTGAGGTATCATGTTTTTAACCATTTAAAAGGCAACCTCACTCATTTTGAGAATACTGTATTCAAAATAATTTTGAGGGCCATTTTATTTTCTAGTATGTATTTTCAGCAGGTGGCTAATAGTTTTTGACCTGTAGCACCAGCATATAGACCTGAATGTCAGACAGAATATTTTTTTAATTGCATTTTCATCTTGCATAATGAAGCACAGTAATTCTTTTTGAGATTGCCTTGCATATTTTTCCAAGTAGTTATTGATAGAGATGTGTCAAATTGGTAGTAGAAAAGAAAATTATAATGTTATGCATTTAGGTCTTAATAATATTTAAATATATTCAGATCTGTAAATACAAGTATTTTAGCAAATAATGAATCTGATATATTTTCATGTTAAAAGCCATCTTAGGTGCATGATATTAACCTTCCATCTCTCCCATGTCTTTGGGCCATTGCTCTGAAAAATCACATATTTTAATCTATACACACTTTTTTTTCTTAAGAATTTCCATTTTCTCTTGAAATTTATACCATATATTCCATGGCCTATTTTCACACAACCTTTAAGAATTATACATATTCAATAATAATAATAATAATAATAATAATAATAGACAAACATGGTAATTGACCATACCTTCGCTACGCCTCCCATTGGCTAATCAGTGTGATATGCAAATTAACTGCCAACAAAGATGGCGGTTAATTTGCATACGTAGGCTCCAAACGGTGGAGTGAAGCCTGACGGCCCCGGGGCTGGCGGAGCAGCGAGGCCTGACGTTTCCGGGGCTGGCTCTGGCCAGAACTCAGCCAGAGCAAAGGCCTGGGCCCCGGGTGCCAGAGGCAAACCGGTGCCAGCAGCCAGGGGAAAGGAAGGCCTATTGCACGAATCTCTTCGTGCAACAGGCCTCTAGTTCAATAGTAATTCTCATTTTTTTGTGTGAAAATAGACCATGACATATACTCTATAAATGATAGAGGTTACTCAGGGCTCCAAGATTAGCAATTTTAGATCATTGTCAACATTTATTTCAAGTTAAGTATTAGCACAAGCTAATACAGTTTATACAACTGTAGTCTTTGCAATAATGTGTCACATAGTTTGTGTATTGAATAACACTTCAATTTAAGCGTAGCTGAATTTTTGAGATGAAGATGTGTATGCAGCTTGATCAAGCCCAAAGTACTCTGAAAATATGACAATGGAAAGAGTTATATTTTCTGTACTGAATATTTTAGAGCTGGCATTTTGCCACTGAACTGTATATGAGGGAGGAATATTGTATGTGCGCTTTGCATTTAAGGCTTAATTTCTGAGGCTGAATTTCAATTTTGTTTATTCCCTTAGGTAATTACTGGTTTTCTAGATGCAAAAGAAGTGTATCATTGGATTTTTAAAAAATGGTTAAACTTGTATTGTAGATATCCTTTCTTTAAATTTAGGCACTAAAAATTCTCACACATCAAAGGAGTGTGTGACTCTCATTTGTGGCTGAAGAGTTAATCATCTCTCAGCAATGCTTTGAAGTTAGTTTTTTTGTCATTTTTCTTTTCTTAACCCAGCATGGGTTCATGAATAAAACTAACCACTCTGATAAGTATAGTGTATTATTGCTTTTGCATATGGCTCTTGCTAATAAAAATTCAAATTCTGGTTAGTTTGCTGGAATCAAATCAATGTATTATATGGCATTCTCTCCCCCCACACACACACCCTGTTATGAAGCCCTCTTACAGAAAATAGGTGGGAAAAACAGCATGGGGTGGAGAGAAACGACAAGGCAATTCAGGGTTAAATATAGTTTACCCTTGATGCCTATGTTGTGGTTAGTCTGTAACCTGTACAAGGGTTTTTACTTCTCACTGCTCTACAATCCTTAGAATTCTTATTCCTTAGGACTAAATTCCTATTCTTTAGTCAAAGTGTATGAATCTGCTGTTTTGTGGGTACGGTAACAATAACAGCAGTGACAGTAACTTAATTTAACAAAGTATGTATGTATGTGTTTTTAAATGCAGCTCTATGAGAATCTATCAGTTGAAGAATAAGGTAGGGTGAAGAATACGTAGGTGCTTGCTAAAACGATTCTGATAGTTGCTAAAATGAAGTCATCCTGCTTAAAAATTACCTAGTCTAGCCCTAACCGGTTTGGCTCAGTGGATAGATAGTTGGCCTGCGGACTCGAGGGTCCCAGGTTCGATTCTGGTCAAGGGCATGTACCTTGGTTGCAGGCAAGTACCCAGTGGCGAGTGTGCAGAAGGCAACTGGATGTTTCTAACTCTCTATCCCTCTCCCTCTCTGTAAAACATCGATAAAATATGTTTCTTAAAAAAAGATTACCTAGTCTGTACATCAAATAGGATTTGGCATTTTAAAAATTAGGATGTTTTCCATTATCATCAACACAGAAAATAATTGTGCCTGGGTGCTTTGTTCCCAAGGTACCATGTGAATTTAGAAACCAGAGAACATGCCAGAATGAGACTGATGATTGTATAAGACATTCCATACTGGAACCAGATACTAGGCTCCGACTAGGCTCAGCTGGAAAGACTCTTAAAGTACAGCCAGGGGAATACAAATAAGGGGCTAATTTAGCAAATGTGCGTGTACATATCACATCGGGTAGGATCATGATCTCAAGAGTTAGAGATACCAGATTTTAACCGTTTGAAGGCTGGTCACTTTGGGCATATGGATTATTTTCTCTGAGTCTCGCATTTCTTAATTAGAAAATAGGCATCTAATCATATTATTATTATGAGAAATAATTACTAAATACGAAAAAAAATTACAGTGATCAAAAACTGCCAATTTCAGAGCCTTGGAAATCTATCACCATTTATATATTTTGCATATAATGGAATAGATCTGTGGCCGGCAAACCGCGGCTCGAGAGCCACATGCGGCTCTTTGGCCCCTTGAGTGTGGCTCTTCCACAAAATACCACGTGGGGGCGCTCATGTACAGTGCGATTGAAACTTCGTGGCCAGAAGTCGGTATTTTGTGGAAGAGCCGGTATTTTGTGGAAGAGCCACACTCAAGGGGCCAAAGAGCCGCATGTGGCTTGCGAGCCGCAGTTTGCCTAGTCGCAGTTTGCCGACCACTGGATAGATCATCAAACAGGCTCTTACTTGGCCTTAGATGCCTGCTCAAACCCAGAACACGAGGAAGTTCCTACTATTTTGGAGAGTTGGCAGTCAATGTGAAACATATTTGTTCTCCCTGAGGTAATGCAACTCTACCTGTCTTCTCTCTTTCTGTTTTGCTAACAGTCTCCATAATGCAAATATCTACCCAGTTGTTAAAGAGGGAATGCAGAGATTAGTTATCAATAATCATAGTGTTCAGGCACCATGCTGGGCGCATTACAGAGATTTGTGTTAAGTAGCTGACCCCAAAATTTATATGTCCAGTTTCATCATCTAACCGAGGCTCCATTCATAAATTTGTTGATCATTTGTTTCCCTAAACTTACTGCTCACTGTTCACTATCCTTCAGCCGCACTGGACTTCTTATATTCCTTGAGCATTCTAAGTTTATTTCTGTCTCCGACTTTTGTCCTTGCTGATCCTATGCCTGGAAGGCTCTGTCCTTTTATTTTATGCATCTTGCTTCTTTTCCTTATTCAAATGTCATTTCTTATTTTATTTATTTTTCTTTATTGATTAAGGTATTACATATGTGTCCTTACCCCCCCATTGCCCCCCCACTCATGCCCTCACCCCCCTGAGGTTTCTCTCTGACAACTGTATTGTCCTCCCATCCAGTCAGTTTCTTATCTCATCATCCTATGATATGTTTCTTCAGACCCTTTCCACATATGTCAAATTATGTTATTTATTTAATTGTTTACTTTTTTATCTCCCAACCCAGAATGCAAGCTCGCTGAGAGCAGTGGCCTTGTGTGGCTTGTTCAACGCTGTACTCCAAAGACCTGAAACTGTGCCTGGCTTACCAATCTTCAGAGGTATGATTATTTATTTCCATATTTTTATAGGTGACCAAAGTGAGGCCCAGAGAGGTGTAGTAGTGTGCCCAAGATCATGGGCATTGGAAGTGGCAGAGTTGAGATGTAGACCCAATGCCTGGGCTCTAAAAACCTGTGCAACAATGCAGTTGAAGGTCAGGGACATTGATAGGAGGGCGGGGGCTGTGTTGAGTGCTTGGAACTTCCGTTAAGTCCCTGGGCTGGCAATTATTGTTTCTCTAGAATTGTCAGACAAGAGCTGGTCCTGATTACTTCATACTCTAGTAAACTTGACTTGTCTCCCTTCCTTTTTCCTTTTGACTCAGTGCCCAAGACACCCATGGTTAATATTTTACAAGAATGCATTTGAACCCTCACTGCTTGGGAAAAACAAACACTGGGTTTTAAAGAAGCTCCCAGAGGCCTAGAATTCATGATTTTGAACCCAGATGAAATTTTCCACCTGACTTGGGTTCTTCTTTTTTATATATATGCTGTTTTCTGAGCATTTGTTATTTGACATCACCATTGATTATAGCTACAGCTTTCTTTTGTGAGTTTGTGTTAATAACACAGATGATGCCTTTGGTGGTACTTGGTCCCTATTGACTAGAATACTTCTACCTCCATACTTTCCCCATCCCATCCCCCACCCCCAATACTGCAGTGGGACCATTTTTGTTGTTTTTAGCCAGACATGCCACAGAATAAAACAGACAGTTTGTCATGTGTATCATAAAATGTATAAATATGTGTTAACTTTTGGAGGGAAATGAAAAGAAGAAAGCCAGGGCAGTTGATTAAAATGGGATAATCAACTGCATAATAAGTCACACCCAGCAGGTTATAGAGGGAGAAGTTATTGGCACTTTTTACTCCAGGACATTTGGTGTGCTTCATTGCATTTGACCTTTTAGAAGCTATTGACATCATTTGGGAACTGCCAGTAAACCTGCCTTAACCAGTTAAAGAGAAGGAATCATAGCATTGTGGAACTGACTTGATTAATTTAAATCCAAACACACACAGTCCTGCCTGGATGCCCTTTGCAATGCCCTTGCACAAAAGGATTTCATTCAGAAGCATTATAACCCACATCCTGCTGTCAGACCCTTTCAGCTCTGTTGGTCCTCAGACTGCCGGCAGCATCTTTAACCCTTTTTATGCTTCCTTTTATCGCATGAAAACAATATCTGTGCTTAGATTCACACAAATGCTCTACATTTCACTCCAAGTTCTTTCTTTGTGTCCTAGGGAAAAGGTATTTTAAAGTTCCACTAATTGAGAGACTAAAATGGGAACTTATCTAAAACTGGCTTCTTTAGAAAAGTATATTAGAACTTAATCCAGCGCTTCCTCTGGGAATTGTAATCAAAATTAGAATCATGAAATGTTGAAATAAGTTTTTGGCATTAGAGTAAGCTATCATCTATAATACCTTTGACTTTTAGATTAAAAACATTGAAGGTTTTATAATCCATGTTTAGTTTTGGGAAAACATCAAAGTTAATTGACTTGTGGGTGAGTTCCAAGTAGTATAAGGATACTCTAATCCTGGATTCTTAAATGAAAGCAAAATTAAAATTATTTAAGGGTAAAACTTTGAATAATTTCAGACTATTACAGTCTGAACTGAGTGAAGTACCCACACGTTGGTCACTCTGCTGGGCTTGGTTGCAGAAGAGGGCAAATATTTGTGTGGGAGAAATTTAGAAAATTGCTACTAGGTGCTTCACATCACATAGAAATGTTAAACTGGAAAGGACCAACACCCTCATTTTAAACAGCAGAAAAGTCTACGCCGCCCCACACACACATTTGATTATTCAAGTTCTTAAAGACCCTTACTTGGCCAACTTCTGCTTCTTCATTACCCAGTTACCACACTCTTCCAGAATACAGATGAAGCCTTTAGGGAAGGTGGTGTAAGCCCATTCTCTGGTTTCATTCATTATCATTAATTTTAATTACTGTTTTAAGGGCTTGTGATGCGCCAGTACTTCATTCATTATTTTTGTCTTCATAACTACAATGTTAGGTATTGTTCTTCTCTTTTCGAAAATTAGGAACTGGCATTTAGAAAAGTTAGGGATTTTCCTAGAGTATTAGTTATTCTGAGAAAGTGGGCAGGAGCTGAGGAGGCAACCTCTCTAGGATATCATTAGCTAAATACAGGGAAGAGAAAAGGGCAACAACAGGTATTCCTCCCAAGCCTTGTCCGTTGACTTGAAAATGTTATGGCAAATGAGTATGCCATGGGTCAATGGTAAGAGAGAGAGAATTAAGGCAATTTTGGCTTTAATTCTTCAGTGGATTAACTGTAAGGGAATATGAGGGCACCTCCTTTCTAGCTGCCATTAGCACTAGATGTCTAGGTGAGGAATGTATTGGGGAATCAGGGAACCTAAGTTCTTTCAAAGACAAAATGAAATAATATAATCTAAAATACTTTGTAAAATGAATATAATTAGGACATAACATTTTTGTTCATTTATTCAATAAGTATTTATCAAAGTGAATGCCAAATGTAAGGTGTGGTGCTATATGGAGAATAAGAAGGAAATATAGACTTTGTCTCTACTTCTCAGAAGGTTAAAATGAGTAGGAAGATAAGATGCATGATAATAAACAGGCAATAGAACGTTTTAAATGCAATTTGTAAGGTAGAGAACACTGGAATTTCCGAGGAAAAGTCCGTTCCTGATGGAAGAGATGGGTCTTAAAGAGTTGGTAGGGTTTAGATTGGTGGGGAGGAGAGACAGAAGGAATGTGATGGGAGTAATAGGTAGGTATGTGTGGGAATTACAGGAGTTAGAGCAAAGGCCTGGGGAAGGAAAATACAGAGACATACTCGTGTATCAAGTTGTCTCATTGGCTGTAGCTCAGGGTGCCCAGAGTGACAAAGATGTGAAATTTGCACTTGACTCAGTGACCACAGGGGGAGCCTTTGGGGATTTTGGAGTTTCGTGGTAACCTGGTAGGGCAATGGTTGTGAAGCTAATCAAGAACAAAGTGATACATAGAATGATTAAAGGAGCGAGGCACTGCAGTCAGGAGACCAGAGAGTCACGAGATGACTGGAGCAGATTAAGCTGGAGGGGACAGCCTGAGACTGGAACAAAGAGGTGACAGATCAGTGAAATTTGGCCACAGACTGGATTTAAGGGTGATGGAGAGTTAGAACTTTTTGCCATTGGAAGTTCTGTGATACCTTTTCATCAAATTAATATGCATTTGTTTTAATTAACAAATTTGAACCCAAATGCTAATCATAAAATCCCATATACCACTGGTTTTTTTCAGTACTTATATGCTTCACTGGAATTAGGAAACGTGTTGTATCAAGACCAGAGGAGCCAAGAATGTTGTCCATCTGGACTAGAAGTTCAACATAAATTATGAGGCAAAACTAGTTTAGGATGAAGGCTGTTTTGCCTTATCATCAGAAAGGTGATTTGGGAGAGGAAGCAGGCTGGCCACTGACTGGTCAAGACTTTAGAAATCCTGGCCAAATAACCCCTCAGAGGTATTACTTTAACCCCGTTTGCTTCTGAATTGGCACTTGCCAACATGACTTCACTTTAGTTTAAGAAACAAGTTAAGCTCAGGACCTTGGTGAACCCCAAGTTTCATTTTAAGGATTAAGGTAGCTGCATGGGAGTTGACGAGATTTATAATACCTTGAGAGTCAAGGGGTATTTCTTTGGGAAATGTGCTATGTCTTTTCTTTCCCTGTGAAAGAATATTTCCACCTTCTAGCTTTTGTTTTCTTTCAGTTTGAGAAATTATAATATTATTTAGATGTCATTGAAGCCTTGGGATCCACTGGGAAATAGGTAGATTTTCTGAAGTTGAGGACGCATACAAGGGGGTAGACAGTTATCCAGGGGAAATATGTCAGGGCTTGGTGGAGCTAGTGCTGTTACTGGGTAGATTCTGTGCCTGCTCCCAGCGCGGTGCTGTGAGTGGCCTAATGTGGGTATGCACTTCACAACGCCTCTCTGCTGTCCTCAGGAATCCAAGGAAAGGAGGTGGTGGCTTTTGTAAGAAGTGATCCACCTAAGAAAGAGTTTATGATCTCTGAGAAGGTGGTGAGGTTGCACTGATCAGAAAATTTAGTTGGAGTGTCAAGAGGAAATAGAACACTGACGAGAGCATGACACAGTGAGCTGTTTTTGTAGATGAAGAGGAGAATAAAAACGAAAGGAAGCCTAGAACTAGGAAATGGATATTGGGGAAATGAGGCCCTTGTTTTTTCTAAAGCAAGTCTGGCCACCTGGGGCCATTTGTCTCACTGACACTTGATTTCTACTCCTGCTGGGGGGTCTTTCCTATTCCCTTCAGCCTTTGTAGTGGTCAGAGACCTCTTGGTTTGGTCTTATTTTGTGGCAGGTTCTTCTTAAATCAGTACCTTTAAAAGAAAAGCTAACAAACCAGCTTTACTATTGGGCTATTTCTTTATGACCATCCATCTCTGAAAAAGTCGATACACCTGTCTCTTTTTGGTCTATGTTATATAGATAACCTTCGTTTGCTTTACCCATCTTAATTCTGTTTGACAGGTGGATCATCTCCCTAGTAAGTTGTCTGAGACCTTGAAATAGTCTGGCTAGTATGTTAGGATCTAGTCCTTATTCTTCTCTGAGAGCAGGTAAATCAGGATTACAAGTTCAGAACATATTGAAATGAATTTCCATTTTCCAAATTAAATAGTAATTCATATCCATGGTTAAAAAAAACTTAAAAGTTTACAAATATACAACATAAAAATTGGAGGACTCTCTCAATTTTTTATTGAAACTGCCCGAAGTAACTACCCCTAGCAATTGGGTGTGTGTCTTCTAGACATTTTTTTCAATACATATTTCAATAAACAAATATATTTATTTTAAAATTTGAGTCATATATAAGATGTATATGTGTCTGTGTGTGTATAGATTATTTTCACTTGTATCATGGCAAATTTTGCATATGTATCATTTTCACTTATATATGATAAAATTTGCATGTTTTGCTTCTCAAACTCAAGGTCTCAGGAAAATCAAGTGAGTAGAGAGGAATAGTTCTGTTTTTGTTGTAAAGCTTTTTCACTTTACCTAAGTTAAGGGAAACCAAATTATTGTGGGTTTTGTGAGTGCAGACCTTACTATTCTTTCAGAATTCTCCCTCCAAATTTTCAGATAGGTTTAAATTCTGTGTAGTTTTCCAGACTGTACAGTGGGGCTGTTTTATTCCATTTGACTATTTTTATAAGCAGTATTATTGCAATTCACTTGTATGCTTTTTTTCCTCACAAGGGAAACATTAAAGGCGGGCTTAGCTTCATCTAAATTGAAGTAGAAATAATAATAGTTTCTTTGAAATAACGTAGACCTAAGTATACAGCACTGAATGACAGCCTTCATATTTTATTGTTATGACTATCTTAAAGAGGATCTGCCAAGTTACTTGCTTATCTTTACAATTACAGTATTTGCAGTAGAAAAGTTAGACCATGGTAGTGTTTGAAAACATGTCAATCCAATATTCATGGAGAAGAAAACAATAGTTTGCATACTACCGGCAATAAATTATATACTTATGAAAGCATTGCATCTGATCAGATAAGCATGATATATCATTAGAGACTCAGTTTGATGTTGAAGCATTGTTATTTTAAGCAATTACTTTAAACCTGATATTTTTAAGAAGGGGTTGTATTCGCATGAATGTAGGTGACAGAAGCAGGGCAGGACAAATAGTTCAAAGGGAAGATTTCAATTGTGTGTAGCTTGGGGGGTTATTAGAAGTAGAAGTAATTCTCCTGTGATGGAAGAGACTTAATCAAGAAGACTGTGTAGCAGTAAGATGGCAGATTTCCTCTGATTTTATCTAGGTGTCATAATTAGGCATTTTGCTGGAGGTGTTTTCTGGGTAAGTGATGTATTGGCAGGGCATTACTGGAGCTTGGAGATAAATGGAGCAGGCAGCTGCTGCCTCCTGGAGAAGTAAATAGAGAGAATCAGTTTTCATTGTTATCAGCACACTGACCTCGGAAGGCACAGATGTGAGCTTTCTTTTCAGGGGGAATCAAGTATTCACCCTCAAGGAAAAGGATGTTTTAATACAATAATATTAATGTTTGTTAAATGAGAAAACCATCTATGAATACTTACACTGTGGCTACCTGTGAGCATTATTTATTGACCTGTGACTTCATCAGAGTTTCAGCTGTGAGAGGAATATTGCTAATGGATTCATGTAATGACATTTGTCATTAAAAAGTCACATCGTCATGAATAGATTCAGAATTTATTGAGTCCCTTGCTCTGTGTCACACTCAGCGCTCTGTGACAACCTTCGTTTCCTACTTAGCAAATCCAAGCCTGGTAGCTCCAGCCCCAGGAAGTTGTTAAAGCAATTAAAGGCTCTGTCTCCCAGCACATTGCTTGGTTACCATAGTATCCTCTGCCTCCAAGTCTCTCCTGATGATGTCAGTATGCATACAGGGGTTGTTCAGAGCATCTACGTGGGGATGATTCACCCTGCAATAAAGCCCCTCTCTCGTTGCTGAGTTTCCAGTGCGATTTCTGACGTCCCTAGAAATGGAGGGTAAGTGCCTTCTTTTGCATATCAGAGAATTGCTAAATGCCTCTATTATTCTGTTTTAGGTGTATGAATGGTTTCATGCTTTCCAAGATATACTACTGCCTGAAATCATAATGTTTTGGAGCATTTCAAGCCAATTTTCTAGAATAGACACAGTTTATACTTTGTGTGTGTGTATGTGTGTGTGTGTGTGTGTGTGTGTGTGCTTGCACACGTGGGGCAGACATAAAAATAACTGTGAATGCACAATGTAATGCCTGCTACTCTCCCTGGTTGGCAGCAATAGCAAACACGATTGAGCTTTTAATTTTTAAGTATTTGAATTATGTAAATTTCTTAAAGTATTTTGACAGGTGTCACAGCACAAATGGGGCTATATTCCAAGTGTGTGAATTACATATTTTTGTTGATACTTTATATGTTTTATCCAGCTTAAGCAATATTAACATTTCAAAGGTCTAAGATGATAGTGGCAGATATTATTAGAAAGAAGGGCCAAGTGAGGATGTGAATCTTTATGTTAGAGAAATTAAAACTTTCACTGTAGAACAAAGATTTAGTTATGGGGCGACATATGAAGTAGAAAGTATATTGATAACCATGGTTGCATACTTATTTTATACTTTTAATGTTTGTCAAAATATCTCACGACTTGATAACGAAAATAATGCCCCTATCTTGTGATAAATGAAATTAGTGCTTCATGGAAGTTTTCCATACAACATAGTGAGGCTTCTTAAGGATAAACTGGCTAGCTGGGTTCAGCTTTATGGGAAGAATGCTGTAGAATCACCGACAACATTCAAATAGAAGAGCCATGGACAAATATTTCCCTTGAAAAGTTAGTCTTCTGTTTCAGTTGTTCCACTCAGTATGCCTCAGAAAGAGACAATGAATGAGGCACAGAGACGGGTTTCTTCCTACCAGCTTCTGAATCTCTCCATTCTGAGAGTTCTGTTCATATGTTAGTCATGCATTATTCCTTCTTCTTGATCCCCAGGGGGATCAAACATAGTAATACTGTGTTTAAATGGAGGAGGTAGGTAAAGGCAACTATTTCAGTATATCCTTCACAGAATGTAATACTGTGTTTAAATGGAGGAGGTAGGTAAAGGCAGTTTCTAATTAATCACCGGATAGCCTTGCAAGGAAAAAAGAATGAGAATGGAGTGGATGGGGTGCAGAGCTCTCCTGTGTCTTTATGTAGCTTCACCTTTATTCTGTGTTGGAGAGAGACAGATGGCTTTTTTGAGATGTTGGTAAACGGTTTAGACTGTCCATTTCTAGAGGGACATTGATTAAAACTGGCATTTTATTTTTGGAGTCTTCCGGAATATCCCCTGCTGTCTAACTTTGCTTTGCTTTGTGTGTGGGATTGTATTAGTGGACTGGTTATCCTCTTCAGTCCCCTTGCTATAAAGAATCACTGAGAAATACAGCTGTGAGAGTGCAAAAATAGGTTAAAATTTTAAATGTAGTTGCTTGTATGTGAAGATATCTCTCTTAAAAATAATAAATTCATATTTAGTGAATTCCTTTCTACTCTGAAAGCATGCTAAAATGCTTTGACTTTTAACTTCTTTTCTAAATTCAGACTTAATCCTGTTTTTGTGTTTGAAAATTTGCCAGTTAACTGCTATTAAAACAAATTCCTAAAAAGTAGAGATAACTTATGATACTACCTAATTTAGGTCATGGCAGCTCAAATAGTAAAGAAATTGAATCGGTATAAACTGTTTCCATATTTTTAAAACCCTTTTTTGAAACACTTTCAGAATGTTTATGTTGAAAAGAAGACTAGTACATTTCAGGATATATTATATCAGGGCTTTGCTCTTTGTTGTAGTAATGTTTTGGGTGATATGATTTAATCTAAGTAGCTAACTCTACAATAAAAAAATACTTATGCAGCTTTGAACCCTTAAGATATCCATGCAAGTATTCTCCTGCCAACTTGAACGATACAAGTAGCATTTTATATAGAGTGGTCTATAGAGATTATGGTTTTCTTCATGCTTTAGTCAGGAAATGTTTCCAAGCAGTTTTAGGCAGGGTGGTTTTAAAAACTTGTTTAGCAGAATTTTCATTTTATTTTTATGTCATAATAAGAATGTTTTAACTTTTACAGATATTTAAACTTATTCCTGCTGAAATATAAAATGCCAGATCTGTAGACTTGGTAAAGCACGAGACGAGGAAATATAAATATGACAGAAAAAAGGATCACTTTGACTCTCTGCAGATGATAAGTTAAAACAAACCAGCACCCAAAAGAATTAGAGAAAGCTGTATGGGAACATGGACCTGGAAATATACATTTTGTCCAATGATAAGAGAGAAACTCAAGCTGTGAGGAACTGGTTATGTGCTTTGCCCGGTTTCTTTTTTTAAAATATATTTTATTGATTTTAGAGAGAGGAAAGGAGAGGGTTAGAGAGATAGAAACATCGATGAGAAACATTGATTGGCTGCCTCCTGCACACCCTTAACTGGGGATTGAGCCCACAACCCATGCATGTGCCCTGACCAGGAATCGAACCATGATCTCCTGGTTCATGGGCCCACGCTCAACCACTGAGCCATATGGACTGGGCACTTTGCCCAGTTGCTATGTTCATTTAACGGCAGAGCCAGGGCTGGGACCTGGAAGCCCACACTCACAGGAGGGTTTTTCGTTTGCATGGCAGTACGCTCACTAGTTGGAATTGAGTACTTTTTCCTAGGCAACTTCTCCCACAAAAGAAGTGATTAAAACAGTGTAATAGCTGGAAACGTGTATTAGTTTTCTTTTGTTGCTATAACAAACGACTTGCAAGCTTGGTTGTGTAAGGAATACAAATTTATTATCTTAGAGCTCTGTTGATTAGAAGTCGGACACAGGTCTCAATGGACTACAGAATCAAGGTGTCAGCAGGCCTACAGTTCTTTCTGGAGGCTCCAGGGGACAATCCATTTTCTTGTCTTTCCCAGCTTTTATGGGCCACCTGCATTCCTTGGCTCATGGCCACCCTCCTTAATCTTCACAGCTAGGAAGTGCAGACCAAATCCTTATACAGCCATCTCTCTGATTCTGCACAGCTGGGAAAGGTTCCCCACATTAAAGGACTGGGGTGATTAGACGGGGCCCATCTGGATAACCCAGAATAATCTTCCCTTGTTAAAGCCTTTAATTTTAATCACATCTGCAAAGTTATTTCTGTTATGTAAAGTAACATATTCACAGGCTTTGGGGATTAGGACACAGACATCTTTGGGGATCATTATTCTGCCCACCACAGAAAGATTGCAAAATGTATGGCCGAGTCCGTCAATATTAAATTCACAAGTCATATATTTTTACTGACAACTATAGGTGACACTGGTGATTGCCAACTGAGACCATGAAATTTTGACCTAATTGGGTGGATGCAATCTTCCCCAAGGATATCAAGATGCCTCAAGAGAGGTAATGAAGGAAAATCAGATTAGAACGAAATGTTTCACCGGCTCAAACATTCAAAACTCTGAGGTACAGATGTGAGCCTTATAAAATAGTGACACTATTCTCAGTTTAATATTTTTAGTGCGACACTGAGATCAGATGAAGTTAATTAAACAAAACTGATTTGGGATTGCACAAATTCTATTAGTTAACTCCTATGTGAATGAGCCTGGGTTTCTTTAGAAACTGAAGGGTAATGGCTGGGCCACTAGAGACCCAAATGTGAGATCTAGTAACCCTGAGTTTTGAATAACATTGTCGTTCACAGATCTGGATTTAAGCCACATGAGTCACAAGACTCAGCTGATGAATCTGGCAGGTATGCCCTACATGGTTCCCTAGTAAAGCACGATATATTATCATAATAAGTAATGCTAGACTTGAGGCCAACAGCTGCAAAAATAGTTTCTTTTATTGTTCACATCCTGTGTTTACCATAAATTTGAGCCACTTCATAGTACCTGGGTCCATCCACACTAAGTATAAGATAATTTATACCTAGTAGTAGGTTCTACACCTTCTTTGTTAAACGCTAGTGGTGAAAGGCGCAGAAGAGGGACTCTTGGACAGAAAGCCTAACATTACATTTTGCTGTGCTTCTCTCAAGTAAAGGAGGTGGAAGGAAAACCAGCTGCTTTCCTGCTGGTATTTCTTCTTATTTTTAGAATTATTTTCTGGAGGACAGCTGAACAGTGCTGTAGGACATTGGCTTAGAAGACAAGGGTTTGTGGAGGCCACCTTCCTTTGTACGAAGTAATTATTTTAACATTGTTTCTTTTTGGTACTAAAGGACTACAACAACCTTAGGATTCAAGATAACAGCAAAATCTGATTTTATGCCATCATGGGATTTATTTGTCAATCAAAATACTGTTATTAAAGGAAAATGTTACGTGACAATGAAGTCAAAATTAAAGCGGCTAGTTACACAATTTGCTATATGATAAAATAGCTGTGCATCTATAGAAAACATCTCTATAAATAAAAACACACATTTAGTTGAAAGTTTCTTACTTTATGCAGATATTAAACTCACTTCAGTGTTCAGTTTCTTTTATTTATCAATATTAAGTTACCATTTCAAGTGCTGATATAAATAAATAGAAACCAAACACCTTTAAACAGGTCTTAAAATGTATGCAGAATTTTCATTTTAATGCTGAATTTCCCCAACTATGGTAAATTAGAGTGAGTAGAGATCAAATCTTTGTTTCCTTAAAAAAGAGAGAGAGAGCAAGAGAGAAAAACCTTCACCATGCATCTACTTTCTCTGTGATCGAAGAGACTGTTTCATCTTTAAATCATTTTAAACTGCCTCGGTTGCTTTACTGATCCCTTAACTTTGTTAAAAAATTATCTTAAAAGTTTATCTTTGAGAGAGATCAGAGATAAAGGAGCTAATGGAGAGAAGAGAGTTTTGAGGTTCTGAATGGTATTTGGTCAGTGGTATTTGATAAGATGGAAGGAGACTTCAAAATCAAAAACTTCAAAGACTCTTATGATTTCTAATTGACTGTTTTGGAAGCTAGCTTAGAGATTTTTGGGTCTAGGGGGATTTTCCTGGAGTGGAAGTAAAGCAATCACAAGTTAGTGAAGGAACTAGGCAGTAATCCCACCTTCCTGCTCCAGAGGATCTGCAACCTGAGAGCCACTGAGAGCTCTACTCATTTTCCTCACTGACCTTGCAACCATTTGATTTCCTTTAACTTATTGTTGCTTTAATTTGACTTTCATCAGTAATTGTAAAAAAAAACAATTACTGAAATTATGAAGAAAATTGTTGTTTTGTGGAGTGCCCCTGTTTCTGCGAGTTTCTGATATGGAAATGAGATTCCCTCCCCGCTTTAATTTCTCTAAGGTAGCCATTTCAAGTGCTAATATAAATAAATAGAACACCTTTAAACAGGTTTAAAAATGTATGCAGAACTTTCAGTTTAATACTGAATTGTTACATCCTGTGTTTCATTGGAGTGATGATTAATGGAAATAAAGGGTACCTGTTCTGCAAGCAAAATCTGTGGCCTGGAGCAATTAGGGAGAAGAAAGATCAAGATCAAGCAGAAATACCTTGAAGGGTACAAGGGCATGGGAGCAGATGCTTGCCATCTTCTGAGGGATAGTTGCTGTGACCACTGCTTTGTAGGACTGTCCAGGAGATGGGAAAGATAGGGAGGGCTGTGCCCAATGCCTGGTGCTTACTATCTGTCCAAGATGACTTTACAAAAATCCTAAGCCTATGTTGGGGCTGGAGCCATAGCCATGCTGGAAAATCTATGCTTTTTCTCCATGACAGAGTACAGGAGAGGGGGGTGGGTGCAATTAGGGACCATTAGTCAGCCTTCAATATTTCTAACTAAGGGAATGAGCTCAACAACCAAAAGATTTTTATAAATTCAAACCTCCCAGTAACACATGCATACCACCTATGTAAGCTCAAAAATTTCCAGAGTCCTGGGAGAGAAAGTGACACAGGAATATGACTCACCAGTTGGAATATTAGAATATGGCAAGAGTCATGCTGCATTGTTTTCCTCACTGGCAAAGGTCAGTCTTCAATCAAAATGCAATCTCAGTAATTACTATTGAATGCCCTCATGTACCTGACAGTGCACTAAGCACAATGCAGAATTAATCAAAGGACAATGTAACCTCAGATTTCAAGGAGTTTCATCTAAGAGCAGAACTATATATGGAGGAAAATGTTCTTATCATTGAATAATAATTATTGTTTTATTTTCATGGTAATTTTAACCAAGTGGCAAATTCATTTTATTTGCATTCAACTGAAAAGTAAATTTATCCTAAAATTCTAAATGAACTGATGTGTTTTCTTTTCTTTTTAATATATTTTTATTGATTTCAGGGGGGGAGGGAGGGAGAGAGAGAGAGAGAGAGAGAGAAAGAGAAAGAGAAAGAGAAACATCAGTGATGAGAGAGAATCATTGATTGGCTGCTTCCTGTCCACCCCATACTGGGGATGGAGCCTCCTTGACCCGATCAAACTCAGGACCCTTCGGTCAGCAGGATGATGCTCTATCCACTGAGCCAAATCAGGTAGGGCCTGATGTGTTTTCTTGATGGCAGACCTACTGTTATCCTGTTAAGCTTTTCATCCCCCCACCTCTCTTAGTCCCATTCGCCTAACTTTAAAATTAATATTTCTTTCTCTTGTGTGCTCTCATAAATGTCTTTTTCTTCCTTTCTCATATACACACAAACACGCAGCGTGCATACACTCACATACACAGAATTACTTTATAAGTGATTCCTATCCTAGTCCTTCTCTTTACTCTTGTTTCCATCTTCCTTTAGGCTCCCGGTAACATTTATTGTACGCAACCCAGCTCCTGTTTGTTGAGCGCCTACTGAGTGTAAAGCACCGCGCTCCACACTGAGGCCTCTGTCCCCCTCTCCCCCCCCTTCTACTCCCCCTGTAGACCTTTGATTGTAGTCAGCAGTATTTCCTTTCGATGGGTAGAAGTTAGGTAACATTAACAGAGAGAGCAGGCAGAGGGAAGGGGCACAGCTGGTTATAGAGAGAAGAAATTGAAGATACAATTGGAAATCAAAAAATAGGAACTGAAACAGCACTGCGATTGTGTGGAAATTGGAACCCTGTTAAGTCAATAGGACAAGGTAAAGAAGCAGCACCAGCCGAATTATTTTGTGTGTCTTATCAGGCATATTTTAGTGAGCAAAATAGATCGCCATATTTGCAAATAGAAACTTCTGCACTAACTTACCAGTTTATTCTTTTCAACTACTTAATTCCCGGGTTTAAAAACCTCAAAACCTTATGCTTTTTCTTGATATCACTGCAACTATTTCTCTGTCCTGCCTATTATCTGGCCACCATTACTTATTCTTGACTGCTAAACTTTAAAAGTGAAATCCCTACATAATCTTTAGAACAATTTGTGCTTTATAAATGGAACTTAAAGAGGAAGATGTTCTTATGCCAAGAATCACCATAAATGCCAAGAAAACAAGCATAAAGTAGACTTGATAATGATCTAGGATTACCTCCTAATATGTTAGCTCTATGAGTCTTTTCCAGTTAGGTATAACCATTGTTGAAAGACTGTGCAGAAACAGTAGCTTGAAATTTGTACAGATTTAGTAAAATGTTGAACATTTGAAGAATAATTGATTTTTCTGGTCAGTGTATTTTCATTGTCACAGTCTCCTGTATTGATTTGGTTTTAAGTGTTATAACAGACATCTCACTTGTTATCTGCCTGAAGATTTTTTTCATCTTCTGTCAAAGAAATGTAGGAGTTAGTGGTTTTTAACCTTGAGATTTGGGAAAAAGAAAAAAGATCATTCTTGATGAAAGCTTTCACTAAGTTATCCAGAAATTTATACTTAAGCTTCCTGACAGCCAGTAATTATCAGATTGCAGTTACTTTTCAGATGTGTTTACTCTGAGTTGAGGTTTTTCCTATTGATCTGAATCATGAATTAACTCTCACATTAATCCAGTCATTTACCTCAGAAGTCAGTCTGCCAGCCTGTGCAAGATCACTATGTTACTGCTAGACACACATTTTTAATTCTTTGCCACAAAAGCAATATTGGGCTCAGGGAATTAACGCATCCCCTGCTTTGAGGAACTTACGTTTTAGGGGGAGGGATGAGAATACAAGGAGCATGATACCACACGGATGCAGACACACCTATTTCTTTGACCCCCTTTACAACAGAAGTGCTCAAGTGTGGCCCATGCATTGTCTGTGGTACAATTCTTCCTGGGCTCTCCTGAACCCATTCCTTTCAGAACCCACCTCTCCACCAAAACTGCTCACGTTAGGATCATGAGTGGCTGTCAGGTCATTGCCGTGGTCACTTCTTAGACCTCCTCGGAATTGACTTTCTGTATCATGTGAAATAATTGATGATTCTCTACTCCTACCACATTCTTCTGGTTTTCCTTCAGCTTAACTTGCTCTTCTTCCCCTTCTTGTTATGTTGTTTGCTGGGTCTTCATCACCTTCCTGACTCTAAATCAGGGGTCCTCAAACTACGGCCCGCAGGCCACATGCGGCCCGCTGAAAACATTTATCCGGCCCGCCGGGTGTTTTTGCCGCCGCTGCCTGTTGCTTAGCAGCCGACTAGTTTTTTTTTTTAAACTATAGTCCGGCCCTCCAACGGTCTGAGGGTCAGTGACCTGGCCCCCTGTTTAAAAAGTTTGAGGACCCCTGCTCTAAATGTTGGAATATCCGAGGACGCAGTCCTTGCTCCTGGTTTTGTCTCTGTTGAAACTCACTCTCTCAGTGATCACACACAGTCTCTTGGCTTTAAATTCCATCTGTACACCGAGAATTTCCAAACTCACATTGCTATCTGAGCTTCTCTCTTGAACTGTAGACAACTGGAGGTGCATCTAATAGGCACCCTAAACATAATGAGTCCCAGACTCCTGGTCATCCCCCTGTGCTGAACTTGCTCTTTCTACAATCTTCCCTCTATCAGTTATCCCAGAAATAATCAATGGAAACAGTTTGGTATATGTCTCTCCAAGCTCATGTGGGTGAGTATGTTTATTTCTCACCACCACTCTATAATGTCATTTTGTGTATACTGTTTTCTTTTACCCTACCACCCCCAACATTTCCTGAACATGTTTTGTATACCCTTAAGTATTCTTGGAAACCTAGCAGTTAGTAGGTACTTGGTTATACCATAATTTATTAACTACTCTTACTAGATTAGTAAACATTGAATTGCTTCCATGACTTACTACCATTATATAAACTATGACTAGTATTCCCATTACAAAAAAAGAAAGAAAACAAGCACTTCATCATTCTGGTTTTACACTATCCCAGTATGATAGCCACTAAGCATATGTGACTGTTGAGCACTCAATGTGACTAGTCCAAATTAAGATGTGCTGTAAATGTAATATACACACCAGATTTAAGAGATTTAGTTAACAAATTTAAAATATCTCATTAATAATTTTTATATTGATTACTTGTTGAAATAATATTTTGTTTATTGGGCTAAATAAGAATCATTTAAACATTGACTTCATCTTTGCTCTTTTCGTTTTTAAATGTGACTGACTACATGGAAATTAACAATGATATGTGTGGCTCATATTATATTCCTGTTGTACAGCACTGTTTTAGTTGCTCAGGTTAAAAATCTTGGGGTTATCCTTTCCTCCTCTCCACCTCTTATACTCCACCAATATCCTGTTGGTGCTACCTTTAAAATACATCCAGAATATGACCACTTTTCACCTCCACTTCTCCCCCGAGGTCCATGCCATCATTAGCTCTTGTTTAGCTTTTTGCAACAGCCTCTTGCCTTAATGCTTCTGCAGCCTAATCTCAAAATAGTGGCAAAGTGATTCTTTGAAAACATGTCAGATCATGTTTCTCTTCTCAAAAACCTCCAGTGGCTTCTTTTCTTATTCAGAGTAAAAGTCAAGCCCTAAAAAAGCTGGTGACCATCTATCCCAGTGGTTCTCAACCTTCCTAATACTGTGACCCTTTAATACGGTTCCTCAAGTTGTGGTGACCCCCAATTTCATTGTTACAAATTGAACATAATTAAAGCATAGTGATTAATCACAAGAACAATATGTAATTATATATGTGTTTTCCGATGGTCTTAGGCGACCCCTGTGAAAGGGTCGTTCGACCCCCAAAGGGGTCGCGACCCACAGGTTGAGAACCACTGGTCTATCCCTTGGACTTTATTTCTACACTTTCCCAATCATAACCAAACATGTTTCCCACGTTGGGTCTTTATATTTGCTCTCCCCCAACCGGAGTCTCTTCCTCCAGATATCTGCAGGCCCCGGCTTTCACACCCTCAGGTCTTTGCTTCACGCCTGTAGGAAGGGATAGGGGCCAGGGAGCAATGGAGACAAGAGATCAGATTCTAAATATATCCTGAAGGTGGAGAGGAGAGGTTTCGCTGATGGATTGGGATGTGAAAGAACTGAGGATGACTCCGAAGTTTTTTGGCCTGAACATTGACAGGATAGAGTACCTGTATAGCAGATTATGAAACCTTGTGTGATATTTCTTGATTGTTTTCAATGAAATATAAAATAGTTAATTTTGGTTGGCTTTTTGTAGCTTTGAGTCATTTTTTAGTTCCCAAGGGGGTTATACATGTTAAAGAATTTACTTTCACCTATCTGTCACTCACCAGGGGTTTCTTTTTTAAAAAATTATTAATTTAAAATCCCTCTCTCTCCCGTGTAAAGAATCCATTATTTTCTGAAACTTTTATCCATTACTCTAATGGATTATAGCTGCCTCCTCATCATTTTATTTAATAGAACTATTAGCTGCAATGATAAAATTATCAAGCCATGTATACATTTACTTGCATGGGGAAATAAACCTTTAATGTAGCAATATAACAAAGAGTACAATGTATTTTATTCTACTGCAGATTTAGTCACTGGGTCTAATAAATAACTTTTTATATGTAGAACATATTTTCTTTTCAAAGGAATTACAGTTTGTTGGAGCATGGGAAAGAGTGGGTAATGTGATTTCTAGTCTTACAAAAATTTAAAGTAAAAAAAAAAAAAAAGGAAAGGAAAGGTGACCAGCTATTGAAAAGTTTCATTGTCAGTATTAGATTGGTTACCTAGTTACCCTGATGAATGAGGTAGCATTTAATTGAGGACCAAGGTTCTGATAATTATAAAATGGTGATGATTTTAGGGTTATAATGGTGAGACCTATTTCAAGTTTTGTGGTTTTAGAACATTTTGAGAGTGTTTCTCTTAATACACTCAATTTTGAATTGTCCATATTTATGGAAATCTGAAAATGAGTTGATATCTGAATTCCAGAGTAAATCTGAAAAGTGACTCAACACAAGACCAGGTAGTGGCCAGTGTGACGGAGAGGTAGCCTACACTGACTGCCTTGTCACCACTTACTCTGGGGCTATAAATGAGAAATAAAATTATGAGAAGGTAGGCAGCATTAAGTGTGGAGGATAATTTGGATAAGAAAAAATAAACTAGGTTATTTTAGCTGAAGTTAAGTATTTTCTATATGATTGTGTAAACTTTCTGATTATTCAAGGTAAAAAGAAACATAATTCTTCAATTATTTATAAAAATAAACCAAACTTCTACAATATCATTAATAGCAACCATTTCTGTCACATTTTAACATGCTCAAATCTTAAACCTTCTTTCCACTCTCTCTCCTCTTTAAGATACTCACCCATCTCCCTTTCCCTATTCCTCCTACTCCTTCTCCTGCCTCCCCCTCCCCTTTTCCCTCTCTTCTCTCTCCTTTCACTGCCAAACCGTATTTACTTCACTTATCATTCACTCAAACTGCTACCCCCTTCTTCACTGCTCATTAATTCATTTCAACCTGCTTCAAACCTGGAACTAATCCGTAAAAAGTCATCAATAACTATTAAACGGCAATAGTTAATGTGCCCTTTCAGACCTTATCCCAAATATCCTCTTGGTAGCATTTGGCCCTATTGATCACCATTCCCAAGAGCTAAGTAGGCATGAGAAAGCATTATGACGTCTCCCTGCCTGTCCGCATGCCACCTTCTATCTGGTATGTTCTTCCCCTCTGCCTTCCTGTTCCAATGAAAGCCCAGTTAGCTCTCTGAAAGTTTCTGTGAATCCTAACAAGATTAGTTTTTCACTCCTCTCTGCCACCAGTCATGTATCTTGTTCATACATCTTATTATATGTGTCTTTGTTTTACATTCAGTTATTTATGGCGTTGGCCACGTAGCTAGACTCTGATCTGAGACTATTTAGGGTAGGGGCCACCTTTGTTCATCTTTATACTTTGACTCTCAACATATAATAAGCACTTGATAAGTGCTTATTGGATGAATGAATATATTTTGTTATGGTGCATATTAAGAGTTTAGAAATATTTTCATTGTCCATGTTTGTGTGTGTTCATACCCCTTGTCAAATTTCAAAACGTAACTGATACACTGAGATTGCTATGAATCACTGAACTTACTCTCTAATCTTTGATGCCAACTATTTAGTGCTAGTGAGAGGATCGAAGACTGAGTTGGGAGAATACAAAAATGGAGAGACAGAGGAGAGCTCTTCCCCTGTGATCCCTCCCTGTGTTCCTTTCTGCTCGCACAGCCTAGTTACAGAGAGCTCCTGAAACCCACCCTCCCGGGTAGAAGTGCCGACTTTAAGTTATATCTGCACTTTCACATATTCTGTTCACCAGAATGAAATAAGGTGAGTCCCAGAATAAATTCACTTATAAAAATAATAGCAAACAGAAAACAAGATAGAACAACAGCAAAACAACCTGACATCATTTGGGAGAAAAATGAAGTGTGTCACTTGTTAGAAAATTTCTGAAAGTTCTGGTATTTCTTTTAATAAAGTTTTATAAGAATATATTAACACGCCGAGGCTGGTTTGGCTCAGTGGATAGAGCGTCGGCCTGCGGACTGAGGGGTCCCGGGTTCGATTCCGGTCAAGGGCATGTACCTGGGTTGCGGGCACATCCCCAGTGGGAGATGTGCAGGAGGCGGCTGATAATATATTAACAAATATATAAAATATAAATATGTACATTTGTAAATTTTCTCATTTAATTGCGTTTTAGTAGGATTACTGTTAGTTGTCCAAAATATATGGATGATAATTTTCAAGTCTTTTCTCTTTACTTTATACATATATGACTCTTTCATGTGCATTAGAATTGCCTTAAAGAAAGTATGTAACACATGGAGCTCTGGTAAAATAGAAATAAATAGAAATATTTTTGAGAGGATATTTGTACTGTCACTAGATTTTGTTCTTAATTGACAGTGCTCTATTTGTTGCCAGTACTGTATGTGGCAGTTTTTACTTTCATTTATGAAAGAAAGTACGTGTTATGTCTCTTGTACTCTATGAAAATGTGCAGCTCTGGCAATTACACTGGATGGTTTCACTGTAGTAATTAAAACACAGATGGAGCTCATTTCTTTCCCAAGTGTTTGATTGGCAGATTCTCTGTGATCAACACTTCCCTCAGCTGAACACATCAGCACCATCTGCCTCCACTCAGCTTGGAGAGGGTGGTCGCAGCGGAATTTCCTGATCATCACAAGAGCCAGTTTAAATTACTCTTCCCGAAGCTCTGAAATTTTGCATATACTATATAAGGGTTTTCATGACAGTTGGTTTGCAACTTACAGAAATATTCATTAATAAATATTTTTGAACTCCACCACTCCTTTTCTTTGAATAAAATATTTACAGCATTCCAAAATCACTACATCTTAAAGAAGTTCAAGTTTCTAAATAAGTTGAGTGGATGGGGCATTTTGTTTTTTAGCGAGGTTGTTAGAGATGATTTCAAATTGGGGTCCTATGTTTTGAACCATTAGTGCCAGCACTAGTTACAAGTAAAAATACTTGAATATGCTGCCTCTTACAGCACTACAACACTTTAGAAGAATATGCTAATCTAAAAATTATTGTATATTTATAATTGTTAGAAATAGATTAGGATAAATGATACTTCTTTATTTAAATATTAGGATAAGAAATGGATTGAAATTTATGTTCATCAAATTTTGATGTAGATAATTGAATGTGGGTTGATTATTATGTCGAAAAACATACATTTAAGACCTCAGAGGGAAGGTGGAGGGCGGGGGTAAGGGGTAGGGATCAACCAAAGGACTTGTATGCATGCATATAAGCCTAACCAATGGACACAGACACCAGGGGGGTGAGGGCATGAGTGTGTGTGTGTGTGGGGGGGTAATGGGGGGATAAGGACACATATGTAATAGCTTAATCAATAAGGGAGAAAAAGACATTGGAAGCACAGAAAAAAATGACTTTAAAAAGGAGATTAAAAAGATAATTATTTATTGTCCTAGAGCTATATTTTGAGATGTTTGCTTTTGCAAACATATAGTCTGGATTTGTAAAGAATACACATGTATTATACATAATAACATGAATCCTATACATGATTAAATAATGGTAAACTGATTTGAGATCCCCTTTACTGACCAAATGGATAAATAATTATTGTTGCCAAGATGAAAAACATGCTATGTAGTACTTATGGGAGAAACTGAATGAATTAGACTATTGCTCACATAATTTAGAGCAAAGAATAAAAGAATTAGGTAGAAAAACATTCGGAAAAAACCCTGGAATACACTCATTACTTATGGTTCCTGTGGAGACCCACTTATGGGCAACAGTGACTTTTGGACTTTGGCAAGAAGTTGACGTTTTAAGTTTGTAAACCTAACCTCTTCACAGTTGGAGTGAAAAACACAATGCATTTGGAAGTGAACCAACGGAAAAGAAGGGAAATAATTATAACTGTATAGAAATTTATCATCAATTACCAGAAACCTTTAAAGATAAGCTTTGAATTAGCCTCTCATTATGTTTGAATATATAATCACCTCTAATCAGCTTGGAATTTTTCAAGGTAAAGGGTGGGAGAAGGAGGAAGAAAAGAGTAACTAGTTATTCACAATGTGCTTTAGTTGATGTAGTAAACATTTATCCCGAGGAGCCTGCATTCTCATAAGGGAAAGGATGTCATCGTTTCGACCCAACAGACTGGGATAAGTACCGTAAACAAAGTGCTGTGCAAGCTCAGAAAAGGGAGGCCCCAAACGAAGAGGAGCCAGACGGTGTGAACATCCACTCACTCGGGTTCCCCTGCTCCACATGCGCTGTCTTCTTTCCCAACCCGGTTCTTCTTCCTGTGCCGCCTCCATTGAGACAGCATTTTCTGTATAGTTTACATTTGCAAACAGTCAGCATTTATTGAGTGCTTACTGCATGCCAAACACTTTTCTGCATACTTTTCTCATTTCATTTTCACAGCAACCCTATGAGAAAAGTACTATTATTGTGACCATATTTTGCAAATGAGGACTTTGCCTAAAATGACCCAGCTAATCCAGTAGCGGGATTGGGGTTACTCCAGGCAGAATGCCAGATTACTGTATTACTGTAGTGCCATTCGAGCCCACCCAGCTCCTAGAACTGCCCTGAGTGTGGAAGGAATTTTCCCCCAGCCCCACCCCTCTGGATTTAATCCCAGGGAAAGGGAAGCAGAGGAGACTGAGAAGAGCACCTCACGATGAGAAATTAAGGGAAGAGGAGCTGAGAAGGGCAACTGTAGTCAGGAGAGACTGGGCAGGGAGGAGACTGTTTATCACAGGCACCCCCCCCCCCCCCCCCCC
>NW_005358650.1:741744-779805 GCF_000412655.1 Myotis brandtii
CCCCGGCACAGACTCCCTGCCATGGTTGTCCCTGGGCCCCTCCACCTTATCCCTGTTTATGCCCCTCTGTCTGTGTCCAATCTAAAGGCGATGGGTACCCTAGAGACAGCATGAAGAAAATACTTCTTAGTGGAAAGGAAGTTTCATTTTATTAATTGTTTTTCCAGTTAAAAGAGATTGCTGAGCACCTGGACTCGGTATTAACTAGGATGTGGAAAAGCAGATCTCTTACTTAAAACATGACAGAATGCGCTCAGTCCCAAGGGAATGTGAGTTCCCTTGTCTTAGTCCCAGTTTCACTCTCACCTGCTCTGATTCTTGGTTTCCTTGTGAGTAATATGAGGGATCTGGGCTAAAAGTTCTAGTGTCCCTGCCAGCTCTGAAAAAAAGTTGGTGGTATAAGGAGCTTACAGTCTATCTGAGCAGACATGAAAATTGTAATTAAAATATGTATAAAAAGTTAAATACAAGGAAAACTTATATATAGTGAAAGAAACAAGAATAGATGTTGTCCATGGGGGTGTGGGATTGATTGCAGTGGAAGTTGCTTACTGATATGGGGCTTACATAGGTGTATAATTTGTTAGAAATCCCTGAATTATATATTTAAGATATGCATTTCATTCAAACACACAGCAAAGGAAAAAAATGTTAAGTAATGTAATGAGGCATGTGAAAAATTGAATCTCCAATCAGTGTGGAAGTTCCAAATAGCAAACTCCAAGTAAGGACTACAGATACTAGACAGGTGAGCTACGTTAGGAAGGTGGTCTGAGACAGCCCAATAACAGACCCCGTGTATGATAAACTATTACTTTGCTTCCCTTCACTATTTTTGTTTCTTGAAATATCTATGAGCCTATTTGATTTTTTTATTTTCTTTTGGTCTTCTTAAAATTGCAGTACACTTTTTATCCTTTTTTAAAACATTAGCTGTTGCTATTTCTTCAAAGGGCCTACCCTTCTTTCTTTCTTTTTTAAATCTGGCAGTTACTATAGGAGGCTCACACATCTAGATAGTTCTTGGCACATAGTTAACACTCTATAAATATTAGTTCTACAGAACTGTTGAGTTTATGTCACTATTATGCTACATGTTTTTGTGTGTAACCAATTAAATGTACTTCCATCTACTCCCACCCCTTTTCTATAGACATATGATGTGTTTGTATACTTTCGACTGTTTCTTTAAAATATTTCTTTGTATTTTTAATTTAAATTCTTACCTTTGGTTAAAATCTTAAACTATTATTTCACTGCAAATAGCACATTAATAGTTGGTTGAAAGTGATTCTTTTATTATGTGTAGTCTAAAACTTAAAAAAAAAGTTGTTGGCAACGGGTGATCTGTGTCAGATGACATCAGTGCTAGGAGATAATATGATTAAAATGTCTTGCATTAAACAAGGTGGAAAAAGTGAAGGAGAAGGAGTAGATGAAAGAAGTTTGAACAACGAGTATTAAGCACGGAAAGAAGCACAGATGAGGGAGGGCAGCCATGTCTGTCACGCTCATGATGCTCCTAATTTACACTATCCCAGTTTCATTCACAAAGTTGGGCAGTCTAGATTTTTGCTGGTGTGAATTCCAGGCCATGCTGATTTAGTACTGGTTATTTTTTATCTCCTTTCACCTCAGTCCCCTAAGCTCTTAAAGTCCATGCTCAGTATTACTTGTTTCCAAAACCCAAAAGGCAGCACTGACCCTAGAAAGTGAGGGTAACAACAGAGTGGAATGGTGGCACCGGCATCAGTACTTGGGGTGTGGCGAGTGAAACTGAGGTGGACAAGGGGCACAAGCCAAGATGTGACCAAGGCGTGGTTCAGAAGGCTGCTCCTCACTTCCCATTCCCCAGCAGATAAACTTAAACTGGTCTCACATGCTCAGGCCGGGGGAAGGGGAGAGGGTGTGAGCACAGTAACTGACATGATGATAGCCCTGGCTCCGAGGAGAGCTGTCTAACTCCAAACTGACCAAGAAGTTTAGTAAGACTTGATTTTGATCTCTAAAAGTAGTTAATCTAAGAGTTTTTTGATAGAGCAGGAATAGGTTATAGACAGTGTCAGTGTCTGAAGTTGTAGGGATAAAAGGATGAGATTTGAAAACTTTCATGAATAGACAAACATGTTTCTAAGGTACTTTGTACAAATTTCAAAATTTTGATTCTTTCTGGGATAGTTCACTGGGAATCCAATCCCCAAGATGAATGAATCCCCAGCTGGGCATGAACGCCAAACGAGGCTTCTCTAAAGGGGGCCCTTTTTTAAGGCTCCTGGGTTATTGAAATCTAAATGCCAACATCAGGGTGCAGAAACTGTAGCATGTTATAAATGTTTACATTTCATTTGTTAAACTCCTCTTAGCACAGCCATAAAACACAGTGGCTGGCTGTGTAATGTAATTTGAGGATAACACAGAAGTTTTCCCACTGCCAAACTCCCATATTTTCTGAATTTTGAATATTTAAGCTTTTCGAAATGGATGTGATAGAGGTTATTTTACAGAATTAATTGTACAATATTGAGAACCAAAAACTTCTCAAAAGTTATTTCTTTGGAATAGAAAATTTTGGTGAGGGAAGAGGATGAATAAATGAAGTGTGTAGAGTCATCAAGATAGAGAAAATATAAAGAAAAAGCGTTAGCTAATTCAGAGATAGATCCCTTACATCTATAAATTTTGTCACCACAGCAAAGAGTTTTCAAACTATCAGAAGCTGTTACAGAATAGACTTACATAACAATGTTTATTTCACAACACTGAGTTGAAATAATAATAAATTGCTATAAAATCTTACTAAACTTTAGGGAAGAGAGTTATAAGACAATGAAAAACTATTTCTTTTCAAAATATAAATAGGAATTAATGGTATGTGATATCCCAATTTTAAAAAATATTTAAGTCATAAAAATAATTATTTTTTAAAATAATTATTTTCTCCTTAAAATGTTTTGAGTGTGACCATCATGCAGAAGTTGGTGTGGGAAATAGACATGAAAGACTTAACAACTGGGTGATTCGGGCTGTCTTGCATCTGTGACTTGATTCCTGGAAGGAACACTGGAGCAGATGCCAAACTACAATCAGGGAGAGCAATTAAGACCAAGTAATCTTAGTGTGCTTGACTAAGAATCAGAGTTTGGATCCTCTCTTTTCCCCTGGGCATTTCCCCTGCCCCCCCCCGGCCCCCCTGCCAGGAATGGACATAAGGAAAGAAACTGAAAATGACCCCAGTTCAAGCTCTAACTTCTACTGGTTCTGAGTTTAAATTTACTATTAACCCTTACATCCCATGCTGACAGGCTGTTAATAGACCCAATGTCACACCGCAGTCCGAACTTGTGATGGTGCAGTCACAGAAAGGGAACTAACTCAAATAGAGTCTGACCATGAGAAAGGAAGCAGTTTTCCCCAGCTCTCTACCTAGGAAAAAAAATACTTACACTTTCATTATTTTATCTTTTCTTTGTGTGTTCTAGTTTACTAAGCAGTAAGTTGATTTAACTTAACATTTTTACTTTATTGTTGTTAGGAACATTGGAAATGGAAACATTTAAGATGACATTTGATTTATTAAAAACCCACAAAAACTAGCAGATGATGTAGGGAAGCAGCATTAAGGATGCTACTTGATCCTTAATTCAAGACCATACTTGATGCTGCATCTGGAAGAAGAGCTGTGCCAGGAAAAACGCTGTTGAGTTAAAGACCATGTTATTCATAAATATTCAGGAACATAAGAGACAAGTGTTCATGAGCACAGTAGTTATATGAAACCAAATAGATATTCCACGGGATAAGGTTTCCACAAGCATTTCTAAATCTGTAGTATTTACTCATATAACATTTCTATAAACCTGTGGAGTGTAGAATTTTATAATGAATCAGCCAAAACTTTATAGTTGCGTTGTTTTATCTTATTCATTCTCTGTACAAATGGAAGTTGTCATTTGTAACAGTCCCGGGATAAATAATTGTTGTGTATTTAAACTCCCTCACACTAAATATAGAATCTCCAAGTTTCTGTCTTTAAATATTCCCCAACACTTACAACATTAAAAAGCTGGGTACAGTTAATTATTACGGGAATAAGTGTGATAGCTGGCATCTGATTTCTGTCTCTGTTATTTAGTTTATTATTTTGCTATAGCCACTGTATTTGTGAATTTTTATGCTTTCTGCTTGATACAAGCTAATTGTATTTTTTTCCAGTGAGGAAAAGAAGGCTTCAAAGCAGTATTAAATACAGGTGGCATGTTTCATAATTAGGTTTATGACAGTAGAAATAAGTCACTTAAAAATTCATTAGCTATATTGACCTTTGCTTTTTTAAATTAAGAAATGTAAGCTCTTTGGAATAAAGTCTCACTCTAAATAAACATTTGTGCTATAATCTATGTAGTTAGCATATTGTTGCTAGGTCTAAACCTGTGTCTAGATGCCAAATTAGGCTTGTCAGGAAATCACCCACTATTGATATAGGTACTGTTTTGATGAGAGGCTTGTGTGGGCTTCTTAGGATTCCAGAGACTCAGCAGCTGGAGAGGAAGAGCCTTTTCTACGCCTCGATTCTCTGTGAGAGCCCTGCAGGCGCCTGGCCTGTAACACAGCAGCCTGTTCTGTTAGGTTAACGGAAAAAGGAACGAGTCTATTTTAAGCCATTCCAAATACATGAAGTAAATGGCTAATAGATTTATTTTTTAAATCAAACATTTCCTTAGAGAACTTCGGAGAAGAATCCTTGGGCAATGGAACTCCCCAATACAGGTGATTTTAGATGCTATGTTATCTTCCCTTCAACATTGCAAATTTTAGATCTAAGCTTTGGGTGAGAGATGAAATATTACTCAAATCAAATATATTCTTAATAGTTCAGGAGAATGACTCAGAAGAGAATCATGGACAGTCTTAATATGAACCAGGCCATGTACTGTTTGTATGTGAGATTTAATATTGAATGCCAGGTTTTAATGTCAGCTGGACATTTAATGCTGGAAAGACCACTTAATGTGGAGTCATCAGCCTGTGTGAAGTTACCAAGTCATGGAACCTCTTTGAGTCTCAGTTTTACCACAGCTAATAAAAGTATGAGAAATACTACTACTTTCTAGAGTTAGAGTATTATGAGAAAGAAATGAGATTGTTTGTGAAAGTGACTTGTGCATTGTAAGACCTGATTTTGAATTCTGGCTGTATCATTTTTTGGCATTGTAAAATCTTGGGTAAATTTCTTAACCCAATAAATTATTGTTTTTCACAACTTAAAATAAGGATAAGAATACAAGTGTTTAAAAACTGATTGTTACAGAGTAAGACCTCAAAAATGATAGTTGCTGTTTTAACACTTACTATTTTTACTAAATCTCTACAAATGTATTGTCATCTGGAGATTTAAAATAATGTAATAAAATTTAATTTTGTTTAAAGTTATTAATGTCTATTTCCATATGTATTTACTTTTACCTTAAATCTTGTTACTCCACACACTGTCTTATAAATAAGAATAATTTTTAAGTTTAGTATTTATGTAGAATGAGAAGTTTTCTTTCTAAACGGATAATGCCCCCTTTATAAGTAATGTTTTAGCATTCTGACACAAGGGACTTGAGGAGGAATGGATCTCTAGAACTCTTTAACTGATTATAGTTTTCCATAATTAATAAGAATTTAAATTGTTTTGTTGGTGGATTTGGTGTAAAACAAGAGAAGCTGGTCTGAATCTATATATCTAGGTAATTTCTTTTTTTAATTTGAGAGGAAAAACGCATTGGAGGACACTGAGCTGCTGGTACCCTGTCAAGAGAATGCATTTGAGGTGCACCAGGGATTGCCTATCTCTTGCAATTCGTTTAGAGAGTCTACCTCAAACCTTTCTTAAGGTAATGGGATTAGCATTCTGTTGGGACTGCAATCTTTAAGGGCCCACATTTGTTTCTACATGTTCTGGCTAGTAATGCTGTGCTCTTTGACAAGTTTTACTAGTATAATGTAACTTGGCAGTCTTGGGATGGAAAACACAGACCTCAGACCTCTTTTTATCTGCTGGATTAGGAAACTGAAAGATTTTAACAGAAAGTAGTCTGTCTTAAGAGAGAGTTAAAATCAGTTGCCGATCATCTTTCTTCTTCAATGATGGCATCACTGAAGGAATGTGTAACCCAAATTTAGAATACAGTGATATATAGGTGCTTTTATAAGCCAGTCAACCATGTGTGGAAAATTTACTGTCCTTAATTTTTACTACTTAAAGAAAAAACTGCCTTAACCGCTTTGGCTCAGTGGATAGAGCGTAGGCCTGCGGACTCAAGGGTCCCAGGTTCGATTCCGGTCAAGGGCATGTACGTTGGTTGTGGGCACATCCCCAGTAGAGGGTGTGCAGGAGGCAGCTGATTGATGTTTCTCTCTCATCAATGTTTCTAACTCTCTATCCCTCTCCCTTCCTCTCTGTAAAAAATCAATAAAATATATTTTTTTAAAAAGAAAAAACTATACTAAGATACATTTTTAGTTTAAGCATATTGCTTGGTAATTAAAAAATGCTCTGAACCAGTTAGTTTGGTTAGAATTCATTATAAAAGGAATGAAAGTCAAGGAACTATTTGGTTCTTCTCTTTTCTATTCTCTTTCAACAGCCATCTGTTACTTCCTTGGAGGAACAGTATAGGCATTTGAGACATTATGACCCTTAGTAAATGAGACAAGATAAAAATCTTAGTAAAGATGTTTCATGACAGATTCCTGATCATATTAAAATATTTTTAAAATTACATCCTAATACGATTAATGACTAAATTAAAAGTAAATATTGCTTTTAGAAAATGTCTATATACTTGAAATATCCCAATCTGTTTTTGTGAAGCATATTTTTTATCACTAGTATTCCAATGGAATGTGAAATATAAATTATAGTATCTTTTGAAGATCACTAAGAGTTTAGTATACAAACTACTCGAGCTACATTAATTTGAAGGAAAACAAATATTGCATGGTAAAACTGATACTTATTGTAATTTTTTTTCTTTTGAAACTCTTCTCAATTTTTTCTAAAATGATCTCTTCATTTGTTTTTCTTCTTGGATGTATTATATTGACTATATGTACATTGACCTCATCTTGATGGCTCCTGGTTGTGTCTGTTCAGTGGAACCACAGGGTTTACCCTAGGGAACACTGAGTTTGGCATCACAGCCCCAATCTACTACTCATTCTCTGATTGCCTAGTGTAAGTTACTTAAACTCTCTGAGCTTCTGTTTTCTTGTCTATAAAATGGGCTAGGAATACACATCTAGGGCAGTGCTGAGGGTTACATGAGATTGAATTGCATCTGACAATGTCTGGCATATAGAAGATGCTCAGTAAGTTTATTTCCCCTAGTTCATAGATGGAAATGAAAATGTTAATGTTTGAGTTTGGGTTTGGATTTGGGTTTGGCTTTGAAATTGAATATGTGCTGATATCAGCTGTGGCCTTGATCATTTATTTGATCGTTGGTCATTGCTTTTTATTAAAAGCAAAACAAAAAAAAAGCAATGAAACTGCATAATCTCTAAGGTAGTATGATATGGCTCTCAGCCAAGGCTAAAAATACATGACTTAATCAATAGCATTTGCAGATAAGAAGTTCCTACCTCATAAGGTTAATTTATTTATTGATTTCAGCAAGAGGAAGGGAGAGGGAGAGAGAGATAGAAACATCAGTGATGAGAGACAATCATAGATCAGCTGCCTCCTACACACCCTCTACTGGGGATCGAGCCCACAATCCAGGCATGTGCCCTGACTGGAATCAAAGTGTGACCTCCTGGTTCATGGGGCGATGCTCAACCACCAAGCCACACTTTCCCAGTAAACATAAGCTATTGCTGATATAACAGTAAAACCCTTGAGATAGAGGTTGGGAACTACAGATTTTGGCTAAATGTCATAATATACAAAATGTTTTCTAGATATGTCAATTTAGGCTAACTTAAAAAATTCATTTTATTTGTTTAGGCTAAGCTTTAAAAAGTTATAAGAACAATTTAAAATTGCTAAATTTTGGGAATATATGTTTTCATATAAACAAGTATCCCCTTTGGATCTTTAACATGTAGTCTTTAAATAAAAGAGCCAAAAATCAGCAAATAGGAGCTTTTTTATTTTAGAAAATGGTACTTGTGAGAAATACAGCTCATCCTTGAACAATGCACAGGTTAGGGACACTGATCCCCACCACCACCCTGTGCAATCAAAAATCTGCATATAAATTTTGATTCTTGAAAATCTTAACTATAGCCTGCTGTTGCCCATGAGCCTTACTCAGGGGTCCTCAAACTACGGCCCGCGGGCCACATGCAAATACAAATATTGTATTTGTTCCCGTTTTGTTTTTTTACTTCAAAATAAGATATGTGCAGTGTGCATAGAAATTTGTTCATAGTTTTTTTTTTTTTTAACTATAGTCCGGCCCTCCAACGGTCTGAGGGACAGTGAACTGGCCCCCTGTTTAAAAAGTTTGAGGACCCCTGGCCTTACTGATAACATGAACCGTTGATTAATAGATATGCTATGTTACATGTATTATATGTAATATTCTTACCATAAAGTAAGCTAGAGAAAAGAAAATTAATTAGAAAACTAGAGGCCCAGTGCACAAATTCTCATGCACCAGTGGGGTCCCTAGGCCTGGCCTGTGGGATCAGGCAAAACTGGCTCTCTGACATCCCTGAGGGGTCCCAGATTGCGAGAGGGCGCAGGCCAGGCCAAGGGACCCCACCGGTGCATAATCGGGGCCAGGGAGTGACATGGGAGGTTGGCCAGCCAAAGAGGGACCGTGGGAGGGTTCCAGGGCGTGTCCAGCCCATCTCAGTCCAGATCAGTCAGACCCCAGCAGCAAGCTAACCTACTGGTCAGTTCTGCCTCCTGGTGGTCAGTGCACATTGTAGCAACTGGTCGACTGGTTGACTGTCTGCCCCCTGGTGGTCAATGCATGTCATAGCAAGCGGTTGAGTGGCCTTAGTATATCATTAGCATATTACGCTTTGATTGGTTGAATGGATGACCGGGCACTTAGCATATTAGGCTTTTATTATATAGGGTCATAAGGAAGAAAAATAGATTTACAGTATTTATTGAAAAAAATCTGGGTATTAGTGGACCCACTATTCAAACCCATGTTGTTCAAGGGCCAACTGTAATCTTGAATATACCTTGTCTCTTATCCAAATTTATATAAGTTGCACTACCTTTAGAAATCCCAGAATCTAGAAAGAAATTTACTTAGTTTCTGTTTCTGGGCCCAGGTATTGGGTCAGTATTCTATAATTTTCTCTCAATCTAACCTGGCAGGTTTGACTCAGTTAGTTGGAGCATCATCCCATGCACCAGAAGGTCATGAGTACAATGTATCTCTCTCACATCTCTCTCTCTCTCTCTCACTCAAATCAATAAATTTCTCTGTCTACTTGGTAATTATTACTGTCTGTAATCAGGACTTATATTTGGTTAGCATGCACTGGTGTGATTGTATGGCTAGTATTCATTCTGATTGATCAGTACTTATATAGCACCAGTTATTTAATATTTTGAATGTTACCTCTGCCTAGAGCTATTTATATCTATATTTGCATTCCTGTTTTCTCATGTAAGAGTAACATAATCTTCCTTTGTATCTTTTCTTTGTCTTTCACTACAAGAAGATTGAAATCATTAGAGTGAGATGGCTTCTACCATTTGTCTAGATTTTTCTGTGGAAAAACTATAATATTTGCTGGGTTGTGGCTTAATTTGTCACTATACTGTATATATCTCAGTACTTTATACAGTGTATGGCACCTCACCACTGAAATGGGTTGTTGGGTCACTTTCATCATTGTTTATTGACTTTTTCATGTTTTGTTTTTAAAGTATATTGCTCATAGTGCTTATCTATTCTTCTCCATGACTATTACCTGAAATTCCTCTGGTGAGAAAATATCCTACAAAGTCCTGATCATTAAGTTTGGGTGGTAGAGGTCTCTGTTGGAAATTTGATAATATTAGAAATCAGAATTCACGTTCATAAGGAGCAGTTAAATAATCTTAATCAGTTAGCATCCTAACAGGTGACTTGACACCATCAAATGTTCAAGTTGCCAAGAATGTGGCTCATGCCTCTTTCCCCTAGTACATTGTCTATATCGCTGAATAATTCTTGTCTACTATTAATTAAGAATGCTGTACATGGCATATTGAACTTCTACTTTGAAAAAAATGGACGGTTGAAATGAGTCGCACAAATTTTACAGGAACAATGTTTTTATTACCTGTTAGCCCTTTGACTCTGCTTTTTTGGTTATCTCAGAGTCTTAGGGTTGTGAGGTAACTCAGAAGCCAATGCTCTCAAATTATAATTCAGAATACGAAGTTCAGAAAAGTTAAGCTACTAGTCCGGGGATAGATAATTTTCAAATTCTATGTCAGCTCTGGTCCACTGGGATTTTTGCTACTTGAAAGCCATAGATTTGTCATTCTTCAATGTCATTAGATCAAGGTCACATAGCTAGTTTGTGGCAGTGCCTGGATTGGAACCTGTTCTTTGGGTTTCTAATCTCATTTTCATTTATCCTAGTCATCTATACTAATAAAAGGGTAATATGCTAATTAGACGGGACATCTTCTAGACATCCTTCCGGACATCCTTCCGGACAAAGCCACAGTGGCAGGGGCCAAGGCAGAGGCGGTTAGGGGGCGGCCAGGCTGGCAGGGGGGCAGTTAGGGAGTGACCAGGCCGGCAGTGAGGCAGTTAGGGGGTGACCAGGCCGGCAAGGGGGCAGTTAGGGGGCAATCAGGCTGGCAAGCAGAGGCAGTTAGGGGCAATCAGGCAGGTAGGCAGGCGAGCAGTTAGGAGCCAGCGGTCCCAGATTGCAAGAGGGATGTCCGACTGCAGGATCGGGCCTAAACAGGCAGTCGGATATCCCCTGAGGGGTCCCAGATTGGAGAGGGTGCAGGCTGGATTGAGGGACCCTCCCCTGAACCCCGTGCATGAATTTCATGCACCGGGCCTCTAGTTTTATTATAAACCTCATGGAAACTTCTATATTGATTATACTTTTTAAACCTTGTAATCCATTATGTACGCATAAAGAGTTAAGATTCTGACATTTGTGTTACATGCAAATAAAGTGAAAATTACCTTGTTAAAAATACCATGCTTATTATTCATGTTTGAAAATGCAGAAAAGAGAAATGTAGCTTCATATGCATATTTTCAAAGTATGACCCTTCATTACTGAGCTTTTCTGCCAAGTATGCTATCAGCTTTATAAAGGACACATTTCAACATGGATTAAATCTTTGGGAATTGGCTTGAATTATTTATAGGTAATTGTCAAAACATGCATATCTCCATGTGTGTGGAATAGAAATATATTTATCCATAGCTAAGAATAATTGTTTTTATTATGATGTTAGGCACAATACAACTATATTTCATATAGTTTTTAAGCCCAGTGGGTGTAGTTTGTGCATTTCCCTGGGTATCCTTCTTGGCACACTGTAAATAGCTAACAATGATAATTCTTTCCCCATGCAGTATTCATTTTAACTAGAAAAAATTTACTGCTGTGCTAATGTGGTACAATTTTTAAAATACGTTAAGATGCTAAATAAATTTTTTGGTACTCTGTTATAGTACCTTCCTCTCTCTCCCTCTCTCTCCCTTGTATACACAGACTGCACCTCCCTCCAGTCACTTTGCCTTGGGGAAAGGGAGAGGTAAATTAGACTATTTTTTTCAGCTCTGCTTCCCATTGTTAATAAGCCATGTTTGCTTGTTTTTCTTAGATGATGTTATAAACAGGGATCTATCCTCATCAAATTGAGTATTTATTAATTGAGGGTTTCTGCCTTTAAGGAGCTCTTATGTTGAAACAATATGGATATACAAGAAACAGTTCAAGTACCTAACTTGTTACATAAAGGTCATCAGAGCCGCAGGATATTAGGGAAGGGAAGGAACACATTGTGGGGATCAAACACTGTACGAACGAACGACAACTGCACTTTTCTATTTTGTTATGGCCACTGAGATAAAGTGGCATAAAAGTATGTTTGATACCAGGTCTTAATAAGCTTAATATTATATATTTGCCAGATCTTGTTTGCAAGATATTAATTTCCTAGAAGACATCATTGTGTGTTTTTCTAATATTAGATTCATTTGCCTTCAGTACTTGAAAGGCAGCTAGAGATTGTTTTCTTCACATTCCAGATGAGTGAAGCCCAGAATTACCCAGGGGAAGGATGGTGGGTTCCCCACTCCTGTTCCTAGGAGCCCACATTTCCTGAGAAAACAGCCTACATTGAGCTATTTGTGATTGATCAGTACGCTAAGAGAGTGTAATGGCCAAAATACAAACTTTGTTTTTATGAGTTTGTGGGAGCAAAATGTGGAGGTACTGGAATCTCCTATTTGTTTTTGTGGCAATCTTGATTTCATATTGAGTAGAATCAAAGGCATATATAATTAGTTTAATTATTGAATGTGTTTGGCATTAAATGGTCCCCATCTTTTGTTTTTTAAAGTTATAAAAAAGATGGATTTGAAATGTGTTCTTTAATGATACAGTGATATTTGGTTAAACAAAAATGTCATGAATATATTGGAACTCTCCTGAATGTCATGCCAGTTTATTTTTATTTTTTAATATATTTTTTATTGATTTCAGAGATGAAGGGAGGAGAGAGAGATAGGAACATCAGTGATGAGAGAGAATCATTGATCGGCTGCCTCCTGCATGCCCCCTACTGGGGACCAAGTCCACAACCCCCAGCATGTGCGCTGACCAGGAATCAAATGGCGACCTCCTGGTTCATAGGTTGACACTCAACCACTGAGCCACTCTGGACAAGCCATGCCAGTTTACTGATACACTTGGCACATATTAGTTTATTTTGTTTTGTGATTATTTGTGTAATATTTCTCTTTTTTAAAAATATTTCCCCTGTTTTCCCCCATTGACCTCTTCTAGCCTGCCCCAGGTTCCCACCCCAGGCCTTCACCATCCTATTGTCTGTGTCCATGGGTTATGCATATGTGCGTACAAGTTCTTTGGTTGGTCTCTTTCACGCTCCTCCCCCCACCCGCCCCCTCCTTCCCTCTGAGATTTGACAGTCTGTTCCATGCTTCTATGTCTCTGGATCTATTTTGTTCATTAGATTCCACATATGAGTGAGCTCATGTTCTCCCTTCTTTTAGCTTAACCTGAGTTCAACAGAGTTTGTTAAAATACTGGGTGGGGCAAAAGCAGCTTTACAGTTGTTTTGTATGGAAAATAATGCAATAATTAATAAATAATAATAGAAGAAATGAACTATGTTTCGCATACTCACAACTGTAAACCTACTTTTGCTCCACCCTGTGTTGTAGTTTACAGGTAGCTCGCATGTGTATATGATGTGAACTTTGCTTATCTGTTACTTTAACAAATTTCCTGATGTGCTGCTATGTGTCGGGCAGTGTGCTAGGCATTGGGGGTGCAATAGTGAACAAAGCATACCCAAATCCCCACTCTCATAGGGCTCACAGTCAGAAATTAGGCAAAGTAATGGGTAAAGTAGGTCGTACTGTAAGGAACTATTTTGGAGTAGGAAAAGGGCTGGGGATGCCAGGAGTATGGGTAGGGTTGCAGTTTTAGACCTTATCAGGAAGGTGACAATTGAGCAGAGACTTGAAGGTGAGTGAGAGAGGAAACCACATGGATACGTGGGGTGAGAATATTCCAGGCAGAGGAAACAGCAAGTGCAAAGACTTGGAATTGGGGTATGCCTGTGCAAAGAAGAGCAAGGAGGCCACTGTGCCTGGAGGGCCTTCCGCAGGGGGGTGGGGGGAGAAGGCGAGGTAGGGGCAGAGAGACTGCTTTTGCAGGGCCTTGCATGCCAGCCTAAGGACTTTGGCTTTTACTCTGACGGAGATGAGAAGGCTTGGAGGGGTATTAAGCAGAGGAGTGATATGAACAGCCTTATTTTTAAAGGCTTTATTGTGATTGCTACATACGGAGAACCGATTATAAGGTGTCAAGTGCACAAACAGGGGAGACGGATTAGGAAGCAATCATGATAACCCGGGCATGAGAAGATGGTGTCTGTCTTCAGTCTCTGCACTTTCCCCCCTTGTGGTTCAAATCTTACACGGAAGGCAAAAGATAAATCAGTGACATGTTGCACTTTTTAGTCATTGCTAGTAATAATAGGAATCTTGCATGTATATGGCTTTTTATAGTTTCCAGGACATTCTTGTGTGTATTGCCACACCTAACCCTCACATAGCCTGTTTAGTGGCTGGTAGTTTCCAGGTTTATGGGACGTGCCCAGAGTCATGTAGGTGGTCTCTTCCCTTCTCAGGAGTGTGTATATTGGCTTCACCGAGTATGTACAAACTAAGCAATAACCAGTAACCATCTATTCTGGAGGATGGGATTTGGAATCACTTAAAGAAATTTACTCAATTGCTGACTCATTAAAGAGTATATCCATCAATGGTGGTGGCTGGGTTGTCAAGCTGAAAAAAACTTTATTATTATTGAAACTGAATCTGTAAATTGTTCAGAGGAAATTGTTTATATGCAAGAGCATTTATGTTTTCCTCCTTAGAAGTTCATTATTTCCCCTTTGCTGGATTCATATATCTAAAAATGAAATAGAAAAAAGGGTATTAAAACTGGAAGAACCCCTCCTAATGTAGGGGAGCTATAATACCAAAAGATATCTAAATTTTGCAGGGCAGTAATACTAGGTGCAGTGCTGTCAAAATATTTCAGGCAACAGTAGTTTTCCTACTGGAATTTAAATAATGAGGCTCATGACATTTTACTTTTAACCTACAAGATACATTAAATAAAATAAAATATTCAAGTTATGTCAAAATAGTGTAAATAACTCTTCTATATGATTTAATTTAAATTTAAGTATATTTTAAGTGTTTTCAGAGAAAGGATGAGGGATTGTAGAAATTGCTATATGTTATAGTAGTTGAGAAAGCAGCGTGTGTATTTTGTATTCAGAGATATATAACAGCTATTGAATGAAAAAAGTCTGAATGGGCAAATATACCTTTGTAGTCACGGGAATAATATAACACTGGAATTTGAATGTGTTCTTGAATTGCCATTTGTCTAGGAGATTGAATTTTTGAGCAGTAACAGCAGTAAAATGCAAAAAAGGCAGATTAATATAGTGATGTTTGGAAAAAATATTTAAATACTCAGGATAGGAATTTGAACTTATGGCTCACACAATAATACTCCATTTCTTTCTTACAAACATGATTATTGACCAGATTAATATTTTATGTTGAAAATCTACTTACTTGAATAAGCTTTCAATTATAATATCCCCCATTAAAATGTATCTTTTTTCACTTTTTGTTGAGCTAGCAGTATGTGTAAAATGCAGTCAGTGTCCAGCCTTCCAATCTGACAAGCTTTTGCAATATGTAGACTATGTGGTAAGCATAGTCCTTGCGAAATGTTCCTTTTGAACTTTTTGGTAGGGAATGGTTTCTGGGATGAGGGATGGGTACCCTGGCTGACCTCTGATCTGCTCCTTCCTCTTCATACCACACATGTTGTACTTGCTTCTAATATAGGCCTTGCAAGATTTGCTTTCCATCCCTTTCCAAAATGCTAACCCACCTGCTTCAATAAAAGCCAGGTAAGCATCATTTCTAGTCATCTTTGTTGTTCCAAAGGCTAACACAGTGTCTGAAGCAAATACATTTCAATAACTGTATTGTATTGCAAACCAAATTAATAAATTGTTTAATTTTATAGTGCTTGCTCTTATGATAATTTTGACCCACAAATACACTCCTCTCCTTTCTAATACCCAAGTGATTGAAGGAAAGCATGAAATGTAATGTAAGGGGTAATTTAAGTAACTTTGTGCATTCTTGTCACTTAAATGAAATGTAAAAGTTACATTGATAATGTTTCCTGTTTTTTACTACTTACATTTTTTTTCATGCAAAGAGAGCTGATTGCTGAACCACATTTAGAATTAATAGGAAGAAACATAGAGACATGTAGAGAAACAACATGGTTATATATGTGCTTTTAGACTGTAAAGTGAAATTAGATAAGTCATTTGAAGATCTGTATGATTCATTATAATGCAATCCATTATGTGGCTTACCTTAAATTATACTGTAACACTGAGAAAAATGCCAGGGCCTGAAGAAATATTTTATGTGGATGATGTCATCACCCATTTATAGGAATCAGTGTAGGTATTTATAATTTTTCATGGAAAAAAATTTTAAACATATTAATGCAACATTTAAAAACAGAAATTATATTTTGAATATTTAATTACACATGCTTTTATTTGTTTGCCCACTCCTAAGATGGAAAGAAATTGATGATAGTGAGTTCATTCTTTTTGTAAATTTAATTTAATTTCTTCTGTCACCTTTGAGTTCATTTTTACAGTTTTAAAACTCTTTGCCATTTTTCCATTTGCTTTTTTAAAAAGTAAATATCACCCATTTACAGATTACCAGTGATTGTCTTTAAATATTATGGCATTTTTCACTATTACTGGTAAAGTCTTTTAAAGTCTACATATCATTTCACTCTTTTTAATTATACCAGTCTTATAGAATGGCCATTATGTTCTTTGGATATGACTTACTCCTAAAAAGGGGAAAGAATATAAACAACACAAACACTTCACTTTATTTTTTTTTGTGTGTGTGAAAAGAGCAACATTTAAGAACATTTTTATACAGTTCCTTCTAAAATGCTAATTACAAGGCAGTAAACAGATAAATTCAGTAAAATATAATGGAAATAAGGGAAGAAAAGACATGGTTATAATTTGATAATTTTCTTAAATTTTGTTTTCTTCATGCATGGCAGAGAAATTTATTTAAACTCTGAAGGCTTTACTTGCATGATAATTTTTATTATTTAAAAGAGAAATGTAGCATTATTGTAATTGTACTCTGAAGGTCGATGTCTGCTTTTGTTTTGTTTTTAATGTATTGTGAGTTCAAAGGGGATAGTTCATAATAAGTTTCTGTTTATCATCAGTAAATAAAATAGGAAGAAAATAGGGCGGAGAGGGCAAATTTGCAGCTTCTTAGCATAGTCACATTCATTAGTGATAACACATATATCATGAATGTCTTTAATTCTTGCTTTAAAATATTGATTAAGACGGAGAAGTTTCTGGTTTTTCACCTTGAAATATTTTGTAATATGGAGAGTTGAAAGTGATGGATTGACTAATATGTAATAAATATAGAATCAGAGTCTGAAACATACCTTGAAATACCACCTCCAACTCCCTGAATCTCATTAGAAGTACACCTAAGTATTTAAATTCCTAAAAGATCTGTAAAGATAATTTTATTACTTTTTAAATGTGGCATACAGTTATGTCTCGGTATCCACAGGGGATTGATCCCAGGACCCCCACGGATACCAACATTTGTGATGCTGAAGTCTTATATCAAATGGAGTAGTATTTGCACATAGCCTATATTTGCGTACAGGCTACAGCAAGGTATGCCTACCATCATTTCATGCATATGGACTCACATAGGGCTTGGTACATGGCAAAATCAGTTTTTGTTTTTTGGAAGTTTTGGGATTTTTCCCCCTAACATTTTTGATCAGCAGTTGATTGAATCCGTGGCTGCAAAACCTGTGGATATGTAGGGCCAGCTATCTGTCATACATACAGATGCATGTCTAGTGCTCAGATGGTTTAAAGAATAGCTATAAACTCCTATGGAAACACCACCCAGGTCAAGAGAGAAAACTTGCTAGAAGTCCTCTCCATGTGAAATTTCATTTACTAGTACTTTCTATCAAATCCAGTTCCAGTTGTTTTCAAAGTTTATATTCAAGGATTCCATGTAGAATCATTGATTCTCTGCCCCAGAATTTCAGGGGTTTATTATTGGAAAGAGTTAAACCCTCTCTATGTGAGAGTTATTTCCAATCCTGGCGCATTTGAAAGATATTTAGTGGCTGAAAGTAAAAGTATATATGTAGGTAATTGTGCCAGTTGATGCATTTGGTGAATAAGCTGTGGGAAGCATCCTTTCTGTCTTTGAAATGCAGAGGCTTAAGGTGAAAAGTTAAGGAGATTTGGGTAGATGAGGTGGAGAAGAGATTCTTGGATTGACACCGATGAAATCCATCTTTCATGATGATGTAACAGATCCAACAGAACTATCAGTTGTTGAAATAGCAGGGTAGAAGGTGGCTCCTAGAAGGCAATTTTCGATTACTAAGACATCAAACAAATGATTTAACAGTAATGTAATCAGATTTTTCAGAAGAAAAAAATGCCCACTGCCATTCTTGACTAGACACTACATCTTTTAATCTATACCTTGGTGCTCTGCCCATAAAACTTGTTGCTTTTCTTCCTTCTGACAGCTACTGCATCATGTCCAAACCTATTTCTTATGCTGATTTCTTATATTGGGACCATTTGTTATGTTGCTTTTCTTCCTTCTGACAGCTACTACATCATGTCCAAATTTCTTATGCTGATTTCTTATATTGGGACCATTTGTTTGGTTTAGTTTTACTGTATTTTGAATTATTAACCACTGAGCAGATACTTCATTACTGTAAAAAGAATTATAAACATCATTTAAATGGTGCCAGTGATAAAGGAGCAGATGGGTGCCGGTTTCTGCAGTTTTATGTTGTTGTTTTTTCCCCCTCTTCTCCTGGGAGAGCTGTTGGCACAGTATAACAATATGCAATTAGATTACTGGAACAGAGAGAAAAAAGGAAGGAAAATTAAATTAGCCCTACAGAAGTCTACATATACTTTTTTAGAAAAAGAGAAAAAAACCTGTCACCTTTAAATATAGATATTTGTTATAATTGAAGAGTGTAATACGTATTTCCACTATCAGATTTAATATTAGCACCCCCGCTTCATTCTTTATTTTTGTTCTCTGGTGCCCTCCTTGTTCACTTTTATGCTGTGTAGCGGCTCTGCTTAATAATCATTGCTGCCGGGACAAAGCTGCCATCAGCAGCGATGTGACAGTTCACAAAGAGAGATGTTCTGGCATTCCAAGACACAGGGGACATTAAATATGGTGTAAGACAGAACAGGTCTTCTTTATTTTGACCTATAAAAAACACACGCTATTGTAAAAAATATCACTATACAGAATATCTTTAGCCCGTAGCTTTGGATGATATCCATCTTTAAGGTTTGCACTGTATTGTATTACTGCATTTTTGTCTTTTTCCTCTTCTTTTCATTTTGAAAAGAAAACCAGAGGGACTCACTATCCTATATATCAGTTTTGGAACACCTTGTCTGGCTCCAGAGGCACCTCTGAGTGAAGTGTTCTGTTTTCTTGTTGGAGTATATTCTTCAGTGTGTTAAAGGGTCATGGTTTTTATTATCACTAGCTGAGGTGAAGAACAGGAACTCATCAATATTTTCCCCCAGGTCTCTCCCTAGGTCTCTTACAGCCCCATCTATTTTTTTTCTTGTCTCTTCTTGACTTTTCCTGGTTGAGATTTCTTCTAACATAGGTCTCTTGCATCTAATACACAATCCATTAGGGTGTTCTATTTTCTCTACTGTCAAAATACATCCAGAATCCAACCACAGTAGCTTCTCCCCTTAACCTTAGCCATGGTTTCAGTTACCCACTGCCAACCTAACCCAAAAATATTAAATGGAAAATTCCAGAAATAAAATATTTCATGTTTTAAATTGTGCACTGTTCTGAGTAGCATGATGAAATCTCAAACCATCCTGCCCTGTCCCACCTGCGACTGAATCATCGCTTTCCAGCACATCCACGCTGTATATTCTACCTGCCTCTTACTCACTTAGTAGCCACCTAAGTTATCCGATCAATTATTAAAGAGAAAAAGACCACATTCACATAACTTTTATTATGGTGTATTGTTATAATTGTTGTGTTTTATTATTGTTGTGAATTTCTTTGCCTAATGTTTCAGTTAAACTTTATATATGGGAAAAAACAGTATAGATAGGGTTTGGTGCTATTCACAGTTTCAGGCATTTGCTGGGGGTCTTGGAATGTATCTCCGATGGATAAGGGGTGACCACTGCACTTATTATTTCAACCACCCTGGACAGAACCTCGTGAATTACATCAGAAAATAATGATGTTTTTGCTTATACCCTTGCTCCTCTGTTTTCCTCAGTTCATTCTCAATAAAGGAGCCAAGGTGATCCTTTTGAAATGGGAATCCAGTCATGTCATTCTTCTCAGACTCTGCAGTGACTCTCCATTTGACACAGAGCACAAGCCACAGTCCTTGCAGTGACCTTAAAGCCCTCAGATCCATTCTCCATTACCTGCCTGACCTGCCCCATCTCGGTTCAACCACCTTGGCCTCCTTGTGGCTGCTTAGCCGCAGCTTTTTCATCTATGTGGGAACATCTACTGATATCCACTGTCCTCACTCCCTGACCACCTATGAGTCTCAGCCAAATGTTACCTTTATAATCTTGCAACGTATCCCATGTTTTATCTAGATTTAATATGCTTCTTGATTTCTGTGTGACTCTAACTATAATACATTTCTTCATTAATTTATAGATGGGAGTGAGGAATGAGAATCTCCCCTTTGAAAAGAAAACAAAGGGGATTCACTATACTACATATCAAATTCAGAACATCTTGTATGGCTTCCGAGGCACCTCTGAATGAAGTGCAGAATGTGTCAAATATAAAAATAGGCCATAATCCTCTTGCCTGAGTTCAGTTGGGTTGCTATAGCAGAATACCATAGGCCCAGGGTGGCTTATAAAGAACAGAAATTTATTCCTCACAGTTCTGGAAGCTGGGAAGTCCAAGATCAAGCCCCAGCAGATTTGGTTTCTGGTGAGAACCCTCTTCCTGATTCATAGATGGCCATCTTTACATTGTCCCCTCCCATGGAGGAGGGGCGAGGGAGCTCTCCAGGGTCTCTTTTATAAGAACAGCAATCTTCACATAGCAAAACCACCTGTCTTAATTCCAAATCCATATTCTTTTCATTATTGGCAAGAAGATTATAATTGACTTTAAATATTTTAAGGTTGTTATAGCAAAAACTTGATTTCTCTCCAAGAAAAGAAAAAAGTAGACCAAATGGGGCTGTAGGGAATAGGATCTTGTGGCTCAGCATAAAGAACTTTTAAGTAGTGTAGCTCTCCAGAGACAGAGAGGGCTATATCGTGATGTAGTGGATATTTGGTCCTTTAGGTGTTCTGTAGAGGTGGATAATGATAGATTCTTAAACTACTTGACCTTTCATCTCCAAGAGTCTGCAATTTGAATTCCTACCCCATAGGCAAAGGCTTTCGTGGTAGAATATCATAATTATTATTTATTTGTGTTTTAGAGTAATGTCTTTTAAGAGTATAATGTCATATAGTCTATAGTGCTTGCAGTACACTATCAAACAGTTAAGTATACTCCCAAGAGCTCTTTGAGCTAGGAATTATTATGTCTGGTTAATAAATGAGGAAGCAGATTCAGAGCCTGGAACACAATGCCTGGTAAATAATGGAACTGGGAGTTTAAACAAGGCCCTTTAAACTCGCTGCTCTTTTTATTGCATGGAAATAATCAGTGAAACTGTCCGAATGTACATAGTCTTGGGAAAATATTTCAATAGAACTCAAGAAGAAATAGAAAATAAAAAGGGTCTGTAACCATTAAAGAGAATCAATCGTTTAAAAATCTTATTGACCAAAAACCCAAGAAGGCCTAACCATTTTTACAAGAAAATTCTATGAACAATTCTAATCTGATATAAACTGATCTAGAGACTAAAATTATGTTTGCTTCCCAAATCACTTTATAAGGCTTGGACAGCCTTGATGTCAAAACTAGAGCAGGAAGTATGATTAGGGAAAATTAAAGGCAAATATCACTTGTAAAATTAGATGCAAAAATCCTAAATAAAATAATGAAAACTGAATCCAGCCATGTATTTAAAACATTTGTTGTGACCAAAGAAGTTTTGTCTAAAGTTAAAGAGTGGGCTTGACATCGGAAAATATGTTAAAGCAATTCCCACATTAATAGATTAGAGGAGAAAAAACATTATTTTCTTAATGACTTCCAAAGGGTGTTTGATAAAATCCAGTATCTTGTCATAATAAAAACACTTAGCAAACTGGAAATAGAAAAGTAACTTTCATATTGATGGACATCCTGCATAAAGGATTTCTACCAAGACCTGCAGTAAATGTCATATTTGATGCTGAAGCATTAGAAGTGTTCCCTTTACAATTAGAAATGAGATGTGTGTCTACTCTCACTGCTTCTATTCACCTTTGTACTAGAAGTCCTAATCATAGCAGTAAAGCAAAAATTAGCATCCAAATATTCTGTACATGTAAAATTAATATATTTATGTACATGTAATTTTACATATAAAATTAATATACATTAAAATTAGTATACAGTCTTTTCTTTGAAACCACACTGATCCAAACTCTTTTTCAATGATGATACTTAAAAGGGAAGAAAATTGGATTATCTTTATTTGTTGCTTATGGTTTTTATAACTATGTTTTTTTTCTATTAAAAAATGTTCATGTTGCCCTGGATAGTTTGGCTCAGTGGATAGAGTGTCGGCCTGCAGACTGAAGAGTCCCAGGTTCGATTCCAGGTCAAGGGCACATGGCTGGGTTGTGGGCTTGATCCCCAGTTGGGGGCATGCAGGAGGCAGCCGATCAATGATTCTCTCTCATCATTGATGTTTCCAACTCTCTTTCCCTCTCTCTCTGAAATCAATAAAAATATATTTTTTTAAAAAATGTTCATGTTGATGGAAAAAACCATGGATAAAACAAAGTCTAGAGAAAATAGTAATTATTTTGTCTTGGAAATGTTTGACATAACAATTCTTTAATTAAAATGTATTCACTTGGACATAGCAAATTTTTATAACAATAACAATATCAAGAGTACTATTTGTACAAAAATAGTTTAATACACTGGGACCACAAACTTTGATCTTACTGGTCAGTAGTGGTATATAATTTGTATTGGGTTCAGGTGCATCTAACAAAACAAATGAAAATATCTTCAATAAGATAGAAGTTAATTTATATCACAAATGAAAGAGATTTATTTCCTTTGGAGATAAGAGGATGGTATGGTTTTCCTGTATATCATCAGGGACCCAGGTTCCTTCCAGCTCACCCCTTTTTCATCCTATCTAATAAAGAGGGAATATGCTAATTGACCCTCATGCCATCGCAGATAGTGGCGCCCACAGCCAATAAGGAGGGAATATGCTAATTGACTGCCCGCCCTCAAAGATGGCAGTGCCCACAGCCAATAAGGAGGGACTATGCTAATTGACCACCCACCCTCAAGATGGCAGCATCCACAACCAATAAGGAGGGAATATGCTAATTGACTGCCTCGCCCTAAAAGATGATGGTGCTCATAGCCACAACATGGCCAGCAGGGGAGGGCATTTGGGGGTGATCCCTCCAGCAGGGGAGCAGTTAGGCGTCAATCGGGCTGGAAGGGGAGTGGTTAGGGGGTGATCAGGCTGGCAGGCGGGCAAGCGGTTGGGAGCCAGCAGTCCCAGATTGTAAAAGGGATGTCCGACTGCCAGTTTAGGCCACAGGGATCAGGCCAAACCGGCAGTCGGACATCCCCCAAAGGGTCCCAGATTGGAGAGGGTGTAGGCTGGGCTGAGGGACAGCCCCCCCCTGCACAAATTTTGTGCACCGGGCCTCTAGTCTTTATGATATAATTCCTGTCCTCATGGTCTAGTAGTTGTTAAACCTCCAGCAATCACATGTCCCCTTAGCCAGCAGGATAGAAGGAGCCAAGGAAGCACACACAAAGCTTTGCTACATGGCTTTACCTATCTGCAGCTGAAGCTGGGATATGTCGCCCTTTAATTGAGCAGCACTATGGCCAGCTAAAAATTTGGGTTCTTGTCATGAAGGCAGAAAAAGAAAAGGGATATTGTAAGGCTAGTGGTCTCTGTCACAGGTGGATATTTTCACTTAATAATTAAGCCAGTTTAATTGTTGGAAGAGTAGAACAAAATACTCTATTTAATTTTACCTTGTCCCTTTCAGTGTAGGAATAGTGTGTCATCGAGCTGTTTTTATTTTAAGGCAATTTGTCATTGGGAATAGTAAATACCCATAATAAGCTTCATTAAAATTCAGTTGTTTAGAGTGAAGTTTCCTAATTTTTTCAGGCTACTCATGCTAACAATTGTCTTTAGCATAATTGCTGGATTAATACCTTCTCTTTTTCCAGATTAAATATTTTTGCATTTCTTACAGCAGTTGTCCTCTGCACTTGAAGTAATAACACACTGTTTATTTATATGTTCGAGGACCCAGAATCGAGCCTTGCTTTTTCTACTATCTCCACCTGCTCACTCTCACATGCCTACAAATATATACACAGAGAGACTGTTGTTTCTCTACTTTGTAGCATAAGGATAATTATTTTCTTATTATTTAAAAAAATCAAACTAAGTAGTTACTAGAACATATGCACCTGTGATTTCTCTGTCTTTGAAGGTTGTGGTGGTTTTGTTGTCTGTACATAAAGACCTAAAGAGCTTTAAAAATTAAAAGAGAGAGGCATGAAATTTAGTGTTTTAAGTAAGGTTAGGGAGCATTCTCAATAATTTCTCTTAATCTTCATTTTATAACTTTGCTAAGGGACATAAATGAATAGTTACAAAAATACAGAGCACTCTGTAATATTTATAAATTTGGTCATAATCAGAATCTCAATAGGACCGTTGGTTTGTTTGCTTTTTAACTTGAAAATATAGATTCATTCATTTGTCTTGAAAAATAAGCTGGAAATAATAATATCCAACAAAATATTGACAAATAAAGCAAGGAAAACTTGACTTGTCAGATGTCTAAAGGTATTCATTATAAAGTTAAAATCTGACCCATTCCCTCCCCCACCCCCCAAAAAAAGAATAGTAAATAGTAAAACAGAATAAGTATCTGGGAAATACATTTACATTTATAAAGATACAAAGAATGTGTCAAGATTATATACATAGGGTTTAATATAGCCATACACAAAATTGGGTAATTATTTGTGAAAACTAAGATTTAATTCCTATTCCATGCCATACACGAAAACATATTACAGATGGCTTCAATAGTTATTCTCAAAAACGAAACCATGATTCAGCTAATGTCAACGTGGGTGAAGGACTTAAAAGTGAAAGACAAACACAAAAGAAAATATGTTAATCATTTGATTTCACAAAATACAACCTAAATTTAGGTAAACCTAATCCACATACAGCAAGTCCTTGCATAATATTGTTTTGTTCAACATCGGTATATTCAATGTCATTTTGATCAGTGAGATGCCCAAGGAACTTAATTTTTGTTTATATCAATTAGCCTATGGCAAAATTGGTTTTATTATACGTCATTTTACTTAAAGTCACAAAGCCTATTAAGGAAGTTAAGTGAGGAATTATTGTACATATAAGTGCATGGAAAATAGACTGAAGAATACGTGTAACATTGTTAACAGAAGTTACTTTATTTAAAGAAATGGAATTGATACAGGGTGTTGTTGTGTGAGGTAGTCTTTCACAATTCATTCTGAGTACTGCTATGTTTTTTTACGTCTTAAACAACAAAAATGTAATGAGTCATTGCATTATTTACTGAATCAATCCTAATATATAAAAAGCCAGGGGCCGTCACAACCGAATGGATGACCGACCAGCAGGCTGTGTGGGGTGACCAGGCCGGCAGGGGGGATAGTGAGGGACGACCAAACGGTTGAATAGCAGGGGCAGTTGGGGGTGACCAGGCCAGCAGGGGGGCAGTTGTGGGCAATCAGGCCAGCATGGTGGGGCAGTAAAGGGTGACCAGGCCGGCGGGGGGACAGTTAGGGACAAACTGGTTGGCAGACAGAGGCGGTTAGGGGTGATCAGGCTGGCATGGGGGGTCAGTTAGGGGCAGTCAGGCAGGCGAGCAATTAGGAGCCAGCAGTCCCAGATTGTGAGAGGGATGTCCGACTGCCGGTTTAGGCCCGGTCCCTGGGATTGGGCCTAAACTGGCAGTTGGACATCCCCTGAGGGGTCCTGGATTGGAGAGGCTGCAGGCTGGGCTGAGGGGACCTCCCCTCCCCTCCCCATGCACGAATTTCGTGCACTGGGCCTCTAGTATAGTTATAAATGTGAGAAGAAGCAAACAATTAATATACGGGTTGTTTTGAGTGACTTTTATGAGCAGACTTTGAGACACATAACTTCTCCATTGGCTATGCACAATAATATTAGGATTTGGGTAGTTTCAGAATCTGGACACATTCTTATTCCACCATCAGGGGCTATTTTAAGGGAGGAGGAGGAGGAGGAGGAGGATAAAAAATTCATCAATATAGTCCTAAGAAGCAAGTCAGTATAACACCATGTGAAAACGAATTAGTACAGCTTGGTCGGTGGTATTGTTGAACAATGTTCCTCCCTTGGGCCTGGTATTTTAAAGAAACCACTATAGCATCAGGGTTTGCTAACCTGTGAGCAAATGCATCACCAGATATGATCCCAGACATGGTGAAACATTTTAATGTTTCTAGAACTGTGGTTTCTTACATTTAATATGTACATTCAATATAATGACTTTTTGCCGGGGTCCAGCCCCGGCGGTCCAGGGGTTCCCAAAGGTGTGGACGGAGTCGGCGAAGAATGAAGGACATGGAGACAGTGTTCAGATGATCAGCATAGCCAGGTTTTCTCTTTATTCTCCTGTTACATCTGTATTTATACAATTTGATCCTATAAGCATGCTTTTATAGTCACATCACGTTATGTTTTGGGTCCTCCCTTGACCTTCTACAGTTCCTTGTTTCATCTCCATAGTTCCTTATCTGACCTTTGCCAAAAATCTTATCTCTATCTAGCTCTGTTGATTTTAATGCTATCCATTCTATTCCAAAGTTTAGGGCTATTTGTTATCTCCATTCCAAGGTCACTACTCTACTGTTCTACTGTTAAGCTACAAGGAAGTAACTGAAGGAGATTATCCCAAGTAAAGGTTATGTCCTTTTAGCCTTGCTGGTGGTATTCCTTGGGACTGCCCTGCGTCGGCGGGTTTTCAGGGGCATAGGCTTTGGTGCTTTCTCTGGTGGGTAGACCCCTGGGGATGTGGGCCTAGCAAGTCCCAAATTTATTGCCAGCAGTCTTAGTTTAAGTTCTTCATAAGTAGTACATGGTATTTCTGTAACACTAGGGAGTTTTACTGATTTATTCCCTTCATTAGTCCTGTTAATTTCTAACTCCAGGGAAACATCCCCACCTGGGGAAACAACCTTTCTCAGGGAGGTGGCCCTGGTTAGAACACATAGCGCTAAGAAGGGGAGCAAACATATTAAGAACAGTATGCCAGGTCCCTTGAAACATATGCTGTGCAGATGTTTCTTCCCTGCAGCGACTGTGTCAAGCAACAAGAATGGACTGGCCTCTGGCAACTCTTGATTTTTTTTTCTTGCAAAGTTCTATTAAGTTGAGTGTGCAGGTCAAAATTGATGGCACAAGCAAATGAACATTCAAAGGTCGGAAAAAGAGCTTCAATATAAAACTCACAGCTTATACAAAAAATTAACTCAAAGTGTATCAGAGTTAAATGTAAAACATAAGATTATAAAACTTTTAGGAAAAAAAATATAAAGAAATCCTCAGGATCTAGGGCTGGATGAAAAGTTCTTACACTTGACACTAAAAGCACAATCCATAACAGAAAAAAAATCAATAAATTGCACCTCATCATAACTAAAAACTTTTGCTCCACAAAAGACCCTGTGAAGAGGATAAAAAGACAAGCTACAGACTGAAAGAAATCATTGCAAACCACATATCGGACAAAGGCCTTGTTTCTAGAATATATAACAAACTCTCAAAATTCAACAGTAAAAAAAATTACAAAATGGACAAAAGACATGAATAGACATTACATTGAAAAAGACACACAGATGGCAAATAAGCACACGAAAAGATGCTCAACATCACATCCCACTAGGGAAATGCAAATTAAAAGCACAGTGAGATATCACTACATACCTATCATATAAGCCAAAATTATAAATAGTGACAGCCTGTGCATTGTTTACTTTTTCTCACATTCCTAACTGTTTTGATTGAGTAAGTATTAACACCAAATGCTGTCAAGTTTCTGGAGAACTGGATCACTCATATATGTTGCTAGTGGGAATCTGAAGGGCATAGGCCACTCTGGAAAAGAGTGTGGCAGTTTCTCACAAAATGGCCATATAACCCAGCAATTGTATTCTTGAACATTTATCCCAGATAAATAGAAATTTATGTTCACATAGAATCCTGTATATGCCTGTTTATAGCAGCATTATTTGTAAAAGCCCAAAACTAGAAACAATCTAAATGTCCTTGAGAAGGTGGACAGTTGAATGGTGATACATCTCTGCCATGAAATAGGACTCAACAGTAAAAAAGGAATGAGCTATTGATACATGCAACAACTTGGATGGATCTCAAGGCACTTATGCTGAGTGAAAAAGCCAATCTCATGAGAATACCCATTGTATGATTCTGCTTATATAACCTTCTTGAAATGGCAAGCTTATAAGGGATGGAGAACAGATTTCCTCCTTGTGCTGTTGTACTAGTGCAAGATGTTACCATAGAGGGAAACTGGGAGAAAGGTTTATGGGATCTCTCTGCATTATTTCTTCGAATGCATATGAGCTGCAATGATCTAAAAAGCACACAAAACAAGAACAAACAAAAAACTAATGGCCCCTTCAACTTAAGGGAAAAGGGACAAAAGACTCAACAGTGTGGTTAAGTAACTTGCCCAGGGTCTCACTGCATATGAGTAGCAGTGCTTAGATTTGAACTCAGAGCTCTCTGGCTTCAAGGTTTGTCTGTGTTTCCACAGCACATACCATCTTCCTGGAAAGTCCAGCTCAAAGTAAATAGCAGTCGTTTTTACATGCAGGACTTGGAAGACATTTCTTCCGACTAGCAAAAAATATTGAGATCAGATCTTAGGTTTTCATCAAACTCTCCTCAATTGTGTTTTCCAAAAATGTCTGGCAGTGCTTCTCAAATATCATAAGATCACCTGGAGCTCTTGATAAGATGCACATTGCAGTCTTGGGTGGGGCCTGGGACTATCTACACTAATAAAAGACAAAGATGCTAATTGACCGTACCTTTGCTATGCCGAAGCCACGCCCACCAGCCAGTCAGAGCGACTATATGCAAATTAACCCAACCAAGATGGCGGCCAGCAGCCATGGAGCTGGAGCAAGCAGATACCTGCTTCCAGCCAGCCTCCACTGGGAGCTTGGGTGGTTGGGGCTGTGGCCAGCCTGCAAACAGCCATCAGCCCCTCACCTGGGCTGGCCAGGCACCCCAGGGGGGGACCCCCACCCTGAAGGGGTTGTGGCCCACCTGCAAACAGCCATCAGCCCTTCACCCAGGCTGGCCACAGCCCCTTCAGGGTGGGGGTCCCTGCAGGGGGCCTTGGCCAGCCAGCAAACAGCCATAAGCCCCTCACCCAGACTGGCCAGGCACCACAGTAGGGACCCCCACCCTGAAGGGGCTGTGGCCAGCCTGGGTGAAGGGCTGATGGCTGTTTGCAGGTGGGCCACAACCCCTTCAGGGTGGGGGTCCCCCCCTGGGGTGCCTGGCCAGCCCAGGTGAGGGGCTGATGGCTGTTTGCAGGCTGGCCAAGCCCCCCAGCAGGGACCCTCACCCCATGAGGGTGTGGCCATCCTGGGTGAGGGGCTGATGGCTGTTTGCAGGCTGGCCAAGCCCCCCAGCAGGGACCCTCACCCCATGAGGGTGTGGCCATCCTGGGTGAGGGGCTGATGGCTGTTTGCAGGCTGGCCAAGCCCCCCAGCAGGGACCCTCACCCCATGAGGGTGTGGCCATCCTGGGTGAGGGGCTGATGGCTGTTTGCAGGCTGGCCAAGCCCCCCAGCAGGGACCCTCACCCCATGAGGGTGTGGCCATCCTGGGTGAGGGGCTGATGGCTGTTTGCAGGCTGGCCAAGCCCCCCAGCAGGGACCCTCACCCCATGAGGGTGTGGCCATCCTGGGTGAGGGGCTGATGGCTGTTTGCAGGCTGGCCAAGCCCCCCAGCAGGGACCCTCACCCCATGAGGGTGTGGCCATCCTGGGTGAGGGGCTGATGGCTGTTTGCAGGCTGGCCAAGCCCCCCAGCAGGGACCCTCACCCCATGAGGGTGTGGCCATCCTGGGTGAGGGGCTGATGGCTGTTTGCAGGCTGGCCAAGCCCCCCAGGTGGTCACCCCAAGGGGTCCCAGACTGAGAGGGCACAGGCCGGGCTGAGGGACCCCCCCGAGTGCACAAAATTTTGTGCACCAGGCCTCTAGTCTATATATATAAAAGCCTAAGCGACCATCTCACTGTTAAACTATCCAACCGGTTGCTATGACACACAATGACCACCAGGGGGCAGACACTCAATGCAGGGTTGCTGAGCTGCGGTGACTTGGCAGCTGCGGTTCTTGGGTGATGCACCCAGAACCAGAGAGAAGGGAGCCCAGTTCCTGGGTGTGTCACCCTAGAACTGCCCTCTCGCTATCCAGTACTCCTCAGGGATGTCAGAGAGCCGGTTCTGGCCCATCCCCGCAGGCCAGGCCGAGGGACCCCACTGGTGCACACCAGGCCTGTAGTTTCTAATAAGCTTCCAGGTGATGCTAAAGCTGTTATTAATGGATTACTCACTGCACAGCAAGAATAAAAGGAATCTCTGTGTTGGCTGTTTGCAATTAAAATGACTTAAAGAATACCTTACACAACAGTGTTTCAGATGTGGTTAGGATACCGCACTCCAGTGGCACATGGAATGAGAGAGGAAGGTGACCATTGCCAGGGTGTAGTTTAAGCATGGGATCCATCCGTAGGTGGACAGTTGACAGACATTTTAAGTGTGGGAAGAGACAAACTCAAGTCAAAGCATAATATTAAAGAGGTGCTTTGCACTCAGCTGTTCTTTTGTCAGTGTAATGTTGTCTACTTCCTACATTCATATGTAAGAGAAATTACTGATAAGGTGTGAAGTTTATTGTGTCCACAGCCTCGCCTGTCATCAAACCTGACAGCTCCATTTCCATCCTTTTAAATATCTGGGGATTTGATTTGCCCTGTTATCTAAACTAATTAGGATCAGACATCCATAGCTTCCATTTATTCAGGGACACTCATGTTTTCCGTTTGTATTACTAAACTGCACAAAGTCATTGAGCCAAAGAATTTTAGGTGCCCTTCTTTCAAAGTCAGTCTTTAATTATTAAAGCTTTTATCCGGCTTTATGAGAGGTGCCATGTTTCCTGAGGTAACTAAACCTTGATGTGGCTTTATGTTTTGATGGGAAATTAATAAATGACTTTGAGAACTGGGAAAATGAAGTGTGAAATTGTGTGGTATTTCCAAGTGTGAGTTTCTTTTGTGATCTGTATTTTATAGGTACTAAGTCACACTTGGTGGTGCTCATGGATCACCAAGCCTTGGGTTTAGAAGTTTCTTTAAAACATAGGCCTGAAGGGTACAAACCTGTGCAGCTTACACCACTGGTCAAGCTACAGGGGGTTATTTCACAGGGGGTTGTGCTGACTTTCTTCTTAGGACCAAGTTAATGCTCTTTTCTTTTTCCTCCTCCCTTAGAATAAACAGTCCCTGATGGTGGAAGTAATAATGACATAAAAAGGTATCCTTGAGGAATTCTGTTTCTCACTGGTCTTCTGCCTCTAATATTGCCCCAACCTCCTCCACTTTAGCCTCCACATCTTGGCCAGAATGATCTTCTATAACACACTTCCGATCCCATCCATTACACAGTGGTTCTCAACCTTCTGGCCCTTTAAATACAGTTCCTCATCTTGTGACCCAACCATGAAGTTATTTTTGTTGCTACTTCATAACTGTAATGTTGCTATGTTATGAATCGTAATGTAAATATCTGATATGCAGGATGGTCTTAGGCGACCCCTGTGAAAGGGTCGTTTGACCGCCAAAGGGGTCGCGACCCACAGGTTGAGAACTGCTGCATTACAGGATAAAGACGAAGTACCTTGGCTTGTATCACGAGGTCCTTCCTGCATTGGCTCCTGCCCTTCTCTTCAGTCTTTACCCCCCACCCCTTCACTTCCTCATGCTCTGTCTGTACTTACTACTCCTAGTTCCTAGAGCTGGATTTGCTCTCTCCTGCTTCAAGGTTGACCTCTAGGCTCTTTCCTCTTTTGGAGATGCTCATTCTCCACTGGCCACCTGGTGAACACCTGCTGCTTAGCTCAGATAGGTACTTTGTGAAGCTGCCTGTCTTAGTCAAGGCTGTTTGGTTTCAAGGAATAGAAATCCACTCAGATGATCAAAAATAAAAATGTTTATATAAATGAAAGAGCAGGCCACATCATGAACATTCCCCACTAGGTCACTGGGGATAGAAGAGGACAGTCAGGAACCACGGTTGCTCCCAGGTGTTGTCTGATTTCTCTCACTCCTCTCTGTTTCATGCTCTTTTGATATACAAAGTGATATTCTGCCTTCTCTACTCTTTTGTCACTTCAGCTTGCTCATGGCTTCAGGTTGGCTTACCCTGTCATCTTGGCCCTGGCTCTGCATGTATTTTCAACTCAACTAACATCTCATTTTCACACTTTCAAATTCTGAGGGAGTGATATTTGGATTGGCTCAGTTAAGTCAATTAGTACGGCTGGTGAGTGAGGTCATACCTTACAATGGGGTACACCGTTCAAGGTTAAAGGTGTGTGTTTGGTGCTACTGCTCTGATTTGACTACCTAGAGGTAGATGACCCTTCCGCTTTCTCCCAAGCCCCTCTCTTTACTGTGTTCCTGAACACAGTTTTACTTAATCTTTACTCAAAGAGTACAAGGTATTCAGACTTTAGGGCATAGCATCTCACTTCATATTGAGAAATTCTTCTCCAACTCTCAGGGTTGTTTTTCCTCTCACAGTTTCATGCCAAGTAAGAAGAGCAAGTTCACTTTTTTTCACTAGACATACTCTCACTGGGATTATAATAAAATCTTTTTTGTTGTTGTTGGTTGGTTCAGGGGACTTAACTCTTTGTTTATTTGGGAAGAAAAAAATTGGAATAAAATGTAAAAGAAAGATTTTTAAATCCCTTCTGCTGTGCAAATTTATCTACAGGAGTGAGCTAAAGATAGTAAAATTACATTTAGGTTAATATCATTCAGCTCAACTACTTCCTAAGACTATTCCAGCGAGAGTGCTTTAGATGATAAGAGGCAAAATTTTTCTAGGAAAACTTATTTAACTGGGAATATCCTAAAGAAACTCAATTAAAGCTAAAATCAATCTGAGAATTATAGAGGGTTTTTTTTTCTTTAAATACATACCACATTCTTTAAATTCTTCCATGATGCCCTATTTTGAGGATTTATCTTACAGAACCAGTTCTGTAATAGAGAATAAAAACATGATAATAAAAAAAAACACATGATAATGATTTTATTGATTATTGCCAATGAAAAATACTGGTTTTTTGAGGGACCTATTGCAAAAATATTGCATGATCCTCTTGACAAACCTCTTGCTTCAGGCTGGAATTTGCAGAATAATATAAGCATGTTTTCCTACTGTGGGTGTTAGAAGGAGGACACACCCAAAGAGAAGAATTGGGTAATTTTCTTAAAATTTTTCAAATATATTCCCTTTCTCTCTCTCCATTACCTTCTTTTTCTCCTTTTTTTTCCCCTTTAACTAGGAGCCATACAACTTGATTGTGCATTACTTTTTCCATCTACAAGAGGCTAGTGATACCTCTTATGCTTGCTACTTATGATTATTTGGGGGGGGAAATGTGAATGTACCTTATAGACTAATTGTGCTTTAGAAAGATGAGACACAGCTTGGGCCTAGTATATGCAGTGAAGGGAAAAAAGATGCTGACATGTGATCCTTGCCCTAAAGGACTAGCACTTATATTGGGAGTCAGACAAAGCTAGGCTCTTTGCCTCAACATTCTAAGTCAAAAGATTTGGAGTACGGCCTGCTATTATATCAAGCAACTCTCCCCCTTCCGGATTCTTGTTATTGGGTAAGTTTGTGAAAGACTGACAAAAGATCTCACTCTCGTTTTCTTCACTCATTAAATGGAGGTTAAAAGAAAATGCCTACCCAGTCGATTGTGATGAAGTATGAATAAAGGAACATTCCTGAAAGTACTTACATGGTGCTTGGAACGTGATAGGTTCCAAGTTTAATAAGTGGTTGTTCCCCTACCTTTCAATAAAACAAAGAGGGAATTGATCAGAATCCCAAGGGCAGTACAAATAAAGTGTCCTGGTACTTCAGAGCAGTAGGAGGAAGAGCTTACTTCCATTTGGGAAGGAGAGGAGAGGTGTTCCTTGCGTTAGCCTACCGCTAGGAGAAGTAGTGTGTGCAAGGAAGTGGGGAGTCAGGGGGTGTTAATGGGCAGGCTCTGGCATCTAATAGAACTTGGTTTCAAATACTGGCTTTTCTATTTAATAGCTAAGTAACCTGGAGCATGTCACTTTACCTCATATGCATCAGTTTTCTCACTAATACCATAAGGGTAATAATAAAACCTAGCTTATGGGATTGTTGTGAGTTACTAATGCACTCATCATTCATTCATTCAACAAGTATTTCTGATCACTTGTTATTTGTCAGGCATTGTTCTAGATGCTAGGGATATAGCAGTGAAAAGGAAGAAGCAGAACACCATCATTCAGTCAGTGCTCAAGAAATGAGAGTCGTTATTATTCTGCCAGCCCTGTTGTCTAATTTATATCTTGTTACCATGACACATATATAAATTACTAGAGCTATAATTGTTTGGCTGGAGCCACAGAAGAATCAAAATTGTAGAGCCCAGCTGGAAGGGACCACAGAGCTCCTGTGGAATGTTGTTGATGCCCACTGTATACACAGTTGGTAGCTGGTGATGCACAATACATGTGCACCACTGTGTTTTTCTAGAAGTAGTGATTGATTGATCACTGTCTGATCTGGGCACATGCTCCCGTTAAAATCCTTTTGTGAGCCAGGGCTCATATTTTGGTGGTGTTTAGACTTATAGGCACTAGCCATGGTAAATTTAACAGGTCCACATTATTTGCTTATTTATTTTGCCAAGCACCCTCTTTGTATACATGGCATTTGTAGTACAGGAAAACCATGTCTAAAGATTTTGGCAATGTACCCAAAAGCCAGTTACTCCGTGTGGAAGTGTGCAATAACTGAAATAGTCAAGAAAATTAGGCCTAGTAATAGCTAGCAGCAGGAATTTTAAGAGGGCAGAAAGAGAAAGGCCCTTATTAAATGTTAGAGGCATTGTTCTTGAGCACAAATGTATATTTTCCAAAATCCCAAAGCTGAGAATTAGCACTGTCAGCTTTTGTGAAAATTATTGCTGTTTGTGCAATTTATTAATGGTATAGATGCCACAGTAAAGACATTTAGCACTTTTATGAATGAGAATATTCTTTTCGGTTCTATTTTTAGCCATTTAGTTTAGGAAACAGTTTTCTTAAAATAGTTTCAGTTTGGGATAGACATCTAAACATGTTTTTATAAAATAAAAGTCATTAACGTACACAATATTTTCCAGAAAACAATTATTTCATTCAGTTATAAGTAAATTAGCTTCTAATTAAGTCTTTTGTTAATTTTCTGTCCCTTCTGTATTTACCAGCTATCATAAGTTACATTGGGATTTATGTTGATTTGTTTTTTAACATTTTAGATAGACAAATATCCAAGTGTACCTACTGTCATTCAATTAATAGGATAGCTTCCTACCTTCTGGGAACAAAAATATTGTATGGAAAATGAATAAAGCTATGCAAAATAGTGACTCTGTACTTCTGCAAGGTGGTGTACTCCATGGCATTGGTTATTGAGAACTGTTTCTTCATGCTCTCGGATTTCTTTTGAAATGTGACATAGGAAGAAAGATACGTAGAAAATTTTGGATGTTTTTGGTGTTTTTCAGTTGTATTTTTAAGATTGTACCTTTGACCTGGCCCACTTAGCCATATTTTTGTCTATAATTACTGTTTGAGTCCTTAAACACAGAGTCATGTAGAGAACTATTGAAGCTGTGACAGGGTACGTAGTTTGAAAACACCCATCAGATATATAACTATTAAATTACCCATTGATTTCACAGTACAAATGACGGAGTCAATAAAATCCTATTGTCTGGTACAGATGGAGAGTCCAGCAGAGCAAACAGTGATCCTGGTGGTTAGTGTGTCCTGGGTGCTTGTCAGAATGCAGGACGGGAAAGGGACGTGTTGTAGGAGTGGAGTCTACCTTCCGTGGACGTGGCCTCGATGAAAGTCTGTGGAGCACCCATTCCCTTACTACTCCCGACATAAGCCTTCTGCCAAAACACTGCCCTTGTTCACCCTTTACCTGGAGTTCCTATCACAAGATCAAATGCAAATTTCAGCTGCTTCCCAGAGCCTTTGCAAATTGTCCTACCCTCAGGGATCTCCCCTTCTCTCAACATCTGGGTGCGTATTATTTTTTACATACAGCACTCAATGTACGCTCCCCTTGTTACTAGTTTTCTCTTTAAATTATGTAATTTATGAAAGGTTCAGTGGTATATTGTTTATTCTTCATCTAGAAGGTCAACGAAATGCTTTCCTTATGAAGACATTATATTGGGAGTTGAAGGAAGTCTGGACAAAGAAACAGGATACATTTTGTCCCTGGTTCTGTTCTGAACGTAGAGAAGGAACTTTGAGAGAGCACTTAACCTACCTTTGTTTCTTTCCTCAGCCTATTAAATGAGGGAATGAACTAAACAATCTCCAGGTAATCTCCTTTAAAATTGTACTTCTGGGACTTCACGTTCAACTGGGCAGATTGCATACATGATTTTTATCTCCTTTACCTCTAAAATGGTTGGAAAAGAAATTTGAAAAGCTATAAACCTGCAAAGATAAAAAGCATAGGAGATATTCCACAGCCAAGTGAGAAATTAATACATATTTGGAAAGTGGAAAGTAGAGGACTAATAACAGATTTACTAATAGTAGTAGCTTCTTCAACTGTGTGCCCTGAGAGGCAAGACCCATGAGAAACAAGCTGATTGGCCTCAAAAACAACACAGAAACTTTGAGCCCTGCTGGTAGCAGTATCATGGGAAGTAGGGATGCAGTATGGGGCTAAACCCAGGGATGAGTGTGAGCCCACTTCGGCCTCCTCTCCCTGCATTGCTCTCAGAACATTGGCAGCACATGTCACTGGTTCAGGAGAGCGGTGGCTTCTTCTCTAGTTAATTGAAAAGCTCTGGGGTGAAAGAGGACTTAGGGAGGTATCTGACTTGAAAGGGAGGACTCAAAAGGGAGTGGGGAGGAAGGAAAAGGAATTCAGCTGGAACAAACAATGTAGAAAGGAATAGAAAATAGAGCTGAAACTAGAAAAAAGAGTTGAAAGGTGAAGTTGAGGAAATATCTAAAGGATGAAAACAAAACAGAGAGACACTAGAAAGAACTCCAAATATAGGAGTTCTAAAAAAGAAATAACAGAGGTAATTGAAGAAAAGAAATTATCAAGGAAAGACATAAGAATATTTATCAATAGAGTAGTTCATAAGCCTGCACCTTAAAACAGCATAGCTAGAAAAATGAGATGCCGAGGAGAATGAATGAGAAAAGAATCATGTCAGTGCATATCAGTAAACATTTAGAACAGGAGAATAAGAGAAAATCTTAAGAACTTCCAGAGTGAGAGTGAAGGAGGAGAGATATTGAGAAAGATCACAGAGACATTATGAAAAATCAGAATGGCATCTGACTATATAAGAAATAATATAGAGGAGTAATACCTTTAAAGTTCTTAGAAGAAATAATTTTTATCTTGTAAATCTATATATAGCCAAATACAATGAAGGATGAAGTTAAAATAAAGTTATTCAAACATGGCTCAGGAACCATGCTGTATTTCCTGAATTATAGCAAAAAAAAAAAAAAAATACAAGAAATGTAACAATCATAGTACACTTACTTGGCTCAATGGAAAACAATATTTATT